>NC_061090.1:37848942-37867127 GCF_015104395.2 Macrobrachium nipponense
TACCTTATGCATTATTTGCATTAAGAACTCACCCAAATGAATCTACTGGTGTTTCTCCTTTCAGATTGGTGTATGGTCATGAGGTTCGAGGTCTTTTGGAAGTGTTATTTGAAGTGTTGATTGGGGGACGAAAACAAATTCAAAATTTAAATATATTTTTATCTAATTTGAAAATAAATTGAGTTGGTGCCTGGAAAGTTTGCCCAGGATAATTTGCAAGCTTCCCAGGCTTGTATGAAAGCATTCTATGATCGCAAGGCAGTAAGTCGTTCTTTCGAATCTGGAGATCTGGTTCTGGTTTTAGATATGGACTCTGATAGTTTTCTGAAACCCAGATTTAAAGGTCCATGGAAGGTAATAAGAAAGGTGTCTGACGTTAATTATGAATTAGATTCTCCAGGTTCTACTAGAAAGAGTAGAATTTTTCACATTAATAGATTAAAGAATATGAAGGTAGAAATCCAGATCCATTAAATATTGTTTATGAAATACCATGTCCTCTAGCTACTGTATTTAATAATAATGTTGATAACCATGTATCTGTAGAGAATTTATCTGTAGAGAATTTAAGAACAAATGTTGAAATTTTTAATAAGGCTAATGTTTTGTTGGAGCATCTGGATGAAGTCCAGAAGAAATACATGTTATGTTTGATAAAGTCTTTTCCAGAAGTGTTTAGAGAGACTCCAGGGCTTACTTCATGGCTTGAACATGATATTGAGGTAGGTGACGCTCGTCCAGTAAAGCAGGCTCCTTACCGCCTGAACCCAGAAAAAGCCAAAGTAGTTGAGAAGGAGGTACAGTATATGCTGGACCATGATCTTATTCAACCCAGCTCAAGTCCGTTGGAGGAGTTCTCCTATAGTTCTTTTTTTTATGTGTAAGAAACCTGACGGTAATTATAGAATGTTGTTGACTATCTAGAGTAATCAGGTAACCAAGAGTGACAGTTTCCCTCTTCCCCTGATTGAAGATTTAATAGACCGGATAGGGAATGCCAAGTTTGTAACTAAATTAGACTTATTGAAGGGTTACTGCAGGTGCCATTGTCTCACAGGGCCCGTGAGATTTCGGCATTTGTCACCCCAAATGGGTTGTATGAAGTAAGGTGATGCCTTTTGGTTTAAAAAATGCAGCTTGTACGTTCCAGCGCCTTATGAATAGGGTGATATGCGGGCTGGAGGGTACCGAAATATATATTGACGACTTGGTAGTATACAGTCAGGACTGGAAAACCCATGTTGAAAGGTTAAGAAAACTGTTTCAGGTTTTACGAAAGGCTGGTTTGGTTGTAAATATCAACAAGTGTGAGTTTGGTAAGGCTGTAGTGACCTAACATCTTGGTCATGAGGTTTGGTTTGGGGAGGTTGCTCCAAACATGCTAATATTGAAGGTTATAGCCAACCTTTCCTCAACCGTGTAATGTCCGTGGTGTCCTCAAAATTCTTGGTATGTTAGGTTATTATAGGAGGTTCCTGAAGAATTTTGCTGACATCGCCCAAGACATTTAACTAAATCTATTGAAAAAGAACACTAAGTTTTTTGTGGTACAGAGTGTGAAAAAGCTTTTTCTAATTTGAAATCTGTATTAGTCTCTGAACCAATTCTTAGCTCTCCCAATTTTAATAAACCTTTTATTTTGGCAGTGGATGCCAGTGACGTGCATTGAGGAGTTCTGTTTCAGAGAGATGATGAGGGGGAAATGCACCCTGTATCTTATTTCAGTAAAAAGTTACTCCCGGCTGAAAGAAAATACTTCTACCATAAAGAAGGAAGCTTTGGCTCTGGTGAAGAGCGTATCCCATTTTTCTATTTTTTTTTATTTATCCAGTTCTTTCCAGGTTGAAGTGTTGACGGACCATAACCCGCTGGTGTTCATAAATAAGATGAAGGGAGCGAATCAAAGGATTCTGCGATGGGCACTTCTCCTTCAGGAATATAACCTGGTCTTCCAACATATAAAAGGAGTGGACAACAAAGATCCCCGATGCACTTTCTAGGATGTGAAGTGTTGGCTGTTATGCCGTTCCTGATTTTCTAATTTTCTTTCAGAGGTGTATAGGCTTATTCATGTATCCTAAGGTTGTTTTTGCTTATTTTATGTGCAATCCCGGAGTTCCCTGTTTTTTTTTTTTTTTTTTTTTTGGGGGGGGGCAGTTAGATTAAGTAGTCCTAGTGTGAGTGTTTATGCTTGTCATGTTTACTTTCACCTTATATTTTTTTTTTTTTTCTTATTAAGGTTAAAAAAAAAAATTAATTTTCCTGTTTAGTCAAATTTTTTTTTTTTTTTTTGTTTTTTTTTTTTTTGTTGAGGGAGGAAGGTGTCAGGCCATAACGTAATTTTAAAGTAAAATCTCATTGTTTTGCCTTTTTGCACTGATCGGCGTTTTGATTTTTCCTATTGTTTGCAATTTTGTAAAACTAAGTTAAGTTAGGTATTTTGGCTATTTGTTTTACGTTAGTATACATTTTGGTTAAATGTACTGTTAATTTGCTTTGGTTGAAAAAAGCTTAAGTTTTGTGGCGCCATCTATTGAGTGCAGTTTGAAGTGCGGCCTTCCTCAGTGTTTTTGCTTCCTTGCCAAATTTGTAACTCTGTTTATTTTTCTTTATGGTGACTGGGAGTTTGGTAAGGAGAGGTGACTTGTGACTCTCCCAAAGTATTCTCCAAGCGAGTTGTTCAAGGCCGTTGAGGACTCTGGAGCTGCTGATCTGTCTGCTGTTGTGGATTATACATATATAACGTCCTATTCTGAAGATTTCTCGCTTGTTCTCTTGAGAACAACATCTGCTGTCATTGAGCTGCTGCTTAATGTGAAAGGCAGTTATGCACGTGAAGCTACATGTAGGAGTACGGACGTAAACACTGTGATTTAAGTGGCCTACTGTCTTAAATCTTGGCGTTGGGGCAGTTGTGGTGGTTGGTTTTCTGGGCTCGAGAGCCTTTTTCGTCTTTCATGGATGTATCCATGTATCAGCACTGAGAGTTGGGCCTTGTTGAGCAAGTTAGGGTTGTTCCTTTCTCAGGTAAGAGGAATATCCCCTGTATCTTTGGCGAGCCGTAGACTAAAGTGTATATATCCACCAACGGTTTTGAAGTGCAGTTCTTCTGATGGGAGTGACGTTCTGTGACTGCATTTTTTTGAGCGATATATGGACTCGTCTGTATTAAGTACTGGTCTGTGTCATATGACCAATCTGTGTGTATTTTTAGATACACCCTAAAGAGTGTGTAATTATATGGTCTAAAGTGTTTGATAGTATATTAAGGTTTAGATTGTTATGTCTTAGGTAGGATTATTGTTTCTTTTTGTATATCATTCCACTTCTTTCCTTTCTATTTAGTAATAGGTTAGCGTGTTGGGTAAATTTATTTGGGTCCCTTATTAAGATTAAGATTTGGTTTCTTCTCTATGAGTAGGGTTTAGCTTTAGTTATAGGTGACTCTCAGAGTTATTTGATGGCCTTTTGTGTTTTGTCTATTTATTACTTTTTGTGAGCCATCAGTGTACGTATATTTATTGTGTAATAAATATTGTGAAATTTTTGCCTGTGTCTTTCTGATTTTCCTCGCTCATACTGATTTGTTTTTGTGTCACTGATTTAATATTAAAATAAAAGAACCAGTTACGACTTCCTCCTAAAGGGAGTTCGTAACACACACACACACACACACATATATATATATATATATATATATATATATATATATATATATATATATATATATATATATATATATATATATTGCGCCGGCTTTGCCTATCAGTTCGCACTCTTTTCTGTCCGCCCTCAGATCTTAAAAACTACCAAGGCTAGATGGATGAAGATTGGTACGTCAATTATCCACCCTCCAATTATCAAACATACCAAATATATATATATATATATATATATATATATATATATATATATATATATATATATATATATATATATAATACATATATACATAAAACTAAAACTAAAAGTCAGTAGAGCCCAGATTTAATCTTATGATTTCTAGAAAAACATTATTTGTGTTATTTGATATCAATAACTGAAAGACACAATAAACAAAGAAGTGTCACAAAGAACACTCTTGGGGAATTTAACAGAAAACTGGCCTAAGAATTGTTTAACAGCTCCGGGTTCTTTTTGTATAATGTTTGTGTGTGTTTGACTTGGAGGGGAGAGGGTTGGGAGGGGGATCGACCCCCTCTGGTGGGGAGTCGTTTTGAGAAAATGATATAGATGGAACCAGGAGTGGTTAAACATTTTTTTGCTTGGCACCAATGCCAAAGTTCCCTTGGGTGTCATAAGTGATATTCATTGTTTAATGCAAATAAAAAATTGTTCTCTCTCTCTCTCTCTCTCTCTCTCTCTCTCTCTCTCTCTCTCTCTCTCATAAACATACTCATATACACGCATATAGATACAAACATTACACACATACACACACACAAATTAAACTAGGGTAGGTTTCTTAATGCAAAATCTTTAATAAGTGTTCATGTAATCATATCTTAATTCGTTGCAATCGAACACACACAGGAGGAGGACAAAACAAACATAATGTTTTGTCTGTTGTACTTTTCGAGTTCACTTTTTCATTGAAGAGAATACTTAATATTCACTCATTATATATATATAGATATATATATATATATATATATATATATATATATATATATATATATATATATATATATATATATATATATATATATATATATATATATATATATATATATATATATTATATAAGGCTATGCGTATAATAGATTACGCAATTTATCACTTCTCATTCAGGAAAATTTGTCATTTTCACTAATTATATCTATTGTAAAGATATCTATCAGTAAAGCAGATAAAGCAAAGGGACTTTTATATATCGAATCTAGAATAAGAAAATCTTTAATATTCACTGATAATATAGGTTTGAAGGCTCTAAGTATAATTTAGGCAATTTATCGCTTCTCATTTAGTAGATTCTTTAATTTTCAGTAATCATATCTATTGTAAAGCAGATAAAGCAAAAACTCTTTTATTTATCCTATCTCATTTAAGGGAATCTTTCATATGCACTGATTAAAGCTAGTATAATAATGTCAGGAAAGCAGATAAGGCAAAAATACTCTAATTTGAATATTAAAACGTTTGGTCTTCCTAAGTACTTTGAAATGGAAATGATTACGCAACGTGAAAGCAACCTTTTCCTTCCGTTTATCGTCATAGAGGATAATCTGTAAATCACGACCTTTAATCAGCGAAATTGGATATTTCAGTCTCGTGGAGAATAATTCAAGTCTCATAAACCACAAGGTATTAGACGGCACGCTTTCTCGCCGAAGTTGGCGGGTGAGAAATATTCGCGAATGCCACGTTAATAATAATTCCTTCGAAAACATAAACCGATATGCGATATAAAAACGCAAAGAGTCAAGGAATAAGCGAAATATTGTCCCTCAGTGAAGAAATTATCGCTCATTTTCGGCATATTTGGTGAATTATATTCCACCGGTCGTGAATTTCGTGGTAAGTCGATCCTGCAGCAGAGATTTGCCTAATAAATATTAGATTCCTTTATCCACAAAACAAGGTATATCATCGTTTGAGTATTAGTCTAATTCCCCACTTCTCTCTTCTCTCTCTCTCTCTCTCTCAGCGAAAGATATAGGATAAATCTGTTACACTTTTCAGAAACTGCTTGCTTATTTGTAAGTGAGAAATTTACAACTTTGTAATCGATCGTATATGAAAAAATCTGTATTCTCTCTCTCTCTATTTATATATATATATATATATATATATATATAATTATAGGTATAAATTATATATAATTATATATATATATATATATATATAATAATAGTGATATATATATATATATATTATATATAATACATATATATATAGATATATATATATATATTATATTTATATATGATATATATAGTGTATCTTATATATATATATATATAGATATATATATATGTATATAATTTATCTATATATTATATTATATAATATAATTATTATATATATATAATATATATGATATTAATTAATAGTTAGAGATATGTATCTTATATAATATATACTATATATATATATAAATAAATATATAATATATATTAATAATATAATATATATATCATACTTACATACATACATATTATGTATTTATTATATAATGTGTGTTGTGTTCTTGTGTTGTGTATATATATATATTTATATATATTTATATTTATATATAATATATATATATATATATATATATATATATATATAGTATATAATTATATATATGTATATATATTATTAGGTATTCCTATGTTGTGTGTGTATATTTTAATATAATATATTATATAATTTAATATATTATACAATACATACATACATACCATACATATATATTATATATATTATATATATATTATTTAATATATTTATATATATATATAATATATATATATATATATATAATATATATATATGTAATATATATATATATATTATTAATATATATTTTATATATATATATATATATAATATGGTGTTGTGGTGTGTGTGTGTGTGTGTGTGTGTGTGTATATATTATATCTATATATATATAATATATTATTATATATCTATATATTATATATATTTATATATATTTAATATATTATTATGTGTGTGTGTGTGTGTGTGTGTGGTGTGTGTGTGTGGTGTATAATATTATAATATATATATATTATATATATATATATATATATAGTTATATACCTAAAAGATACCTAAAGATACAAATATATAAGCTGAGGAGCTTTTAACTTTTATTAGAAAAAACGAAGCTAAATTAGCCTTTACCTCTTAAATGGTAATTAATTTTGCTCTCAAACTATATAAATAGTTTTTTTTTTTATCTTAATCACACTTTACCTAACGTATGATTTTCCTGTTCCTTAATTTTTGTCTTGGTAGCTTCTAACTTCAACCATTTTTTTATAACTTTTCATATCACCTTCTCTGAAGAAAGGATTTTAGACGGAATTCCTCTCTTGCAAAAAAGAAAAAATAGAGAATATTTAGTCGAAAGGAAGTGCCAATTGAGATCATCGAAGACTTTCAGGAAACTTTAAATTAGTCAGGATTTTTTTCCAGGAGTTAATTAGAAAAAAAAAAGGGGGGGGGGGAGACAAGCACAGGGATTTTTTCATTTTTCACTTGTATAAAAATTCCTGTTCCTTAAATGCGGGAGACTCAAATGAAACTTCATTTTTCTTTATTGAAGACATAATTCGCGGCCTGCTTGAGGAGGCCTTTCCTACAGTGGTGCCAAACGCACGATTATTGCTACCTTTAGCCTTAAATGAAATAAACACCAATTAGGCTAGAGGGCTGAAATTTGGTATGTCCGATTATTGGAAGGTGGATGATCGACATACCAATTTGCAGTCCTCTAGCCTCCTTAGTTTGTGAGATCTGAGGACGGACAGAAAATCATGCGGACGGACAGATAAAGCCGGTACAATAGTTTTCTTTTCATAATACTTTAAATTTTGTCAAGATCGGATGAACGTTAAGAACGTGACATAAGTGAACGTATTTTGAACGTGAAACGTGCACACTGAAAGATAAGCAAAATGAGACCATTTTATAAAACAACAAAATTCTACTCGGATTTTCTAAAATTAAATTCATACTTTCAAAAAATAAAGAGCAACATTGATGGTCAAACCAATGGAAACCAATTGAAATATTCCCATAAAAAAACTAAAGATAAAAGTACCAAAAATCAAAATGCAGAGGTAACAGAAAAGCTAAAAAAACCTACAAAAAACGAAACAAACATAATTTTGAAATGCTTATTTATTTGCACGCCAAAAAATACCTTGATATTCATAAACCAATAAGTTCACCCTGAAAGAATCCAATAATAACATATTTCTCCTCCGTCTGGTAAATATTAGTAAATGCAAAATGTATGCACATGCATACACAATGTAAAGTCCTGATTTCTCCTCTTCACGCTGGTTCGAATCCACGAGAGAACGAGATTACTACCAACTAAAAAATTCCTCTTCGATTGACATATATAAAAATATATTAATTCTGATGAAGAGTGAATTGGATATCAAAGGACATTTCTACCTTCATGCATGTATATGAATCACGGTGCTGTGATAAAACGTTTCACATGTGTATAAATGTATACATTCGTGCAAGCTTCGTTTCAAATGAATATATCTGCTCGCTTTTCTTGGTATCTAATCACCAATCACCGACTCTTTGACAAGTTGCTGGAAATAACAAGATGACAGAAGTGACCTTGCTTCAGTGGCTCAGACCTTGCTTCAGTGGCTCAGATATCTAATGAGGAATAGTTAATAAAAGTTAAGTTTGCATTTCGCTATTGATTTCAGAGTCGAGATTATTCAGCTCAGTGTAAATTAGTTGATGGAAATTAAGTCAATTTCTAAAATTAATTGTTTCTGTTGAAATATGGTGATATGGTTTCGAAATCATGGTCTTTTCGTGCCTGATTAATGCTGGTTTGTTTTTCCAGTCGAAATGTGCTTTTTATTATCAGGAAGAACTTCAGGAATAATAGCGTGAGGAAGTTGTAAATTATTCTCTCTCTCTCTCTCTCTCTCTCTCTCTCTCTCTCTCTCTCTCTCTCTCTCTCTCTCTCTCTCTCTCTCTCTTTTGTTCCAGCTCTCTCTGTCTCTGTCTCTCCCTGTCTCTCTCTTTTTTCCAGCTCCCTAGGCTGTCTTTCTCTGTCTCTGTCTCTCCTTCCCTGTCTTTTTTTCCAGCTCTCTCTCTCTCTCTCTCTCTCTCTCTTTTTTCAGCACCCTCTCTCTCTCTCTCTCTCTCTCTCTCTCTCTCTCTCTCTTCAGGAAACCAGAAAACGACCTTTAGTATTTGCTTTACATATATCACTACTGAATGTGAAATAAAATGCAGTGGCATTTTGTATTTTACATATTTTTCTGAAATAACTATAATTTGTATCTAAGTTTCCGTGTTAAAAATACTCTTCTCTAGAAGTAGTTATGCACACACACACACACACAACGTTTTGCGTTTCAGGTACAATATATCTTTCCATTACATGTCGTAGCTGTCTATCATACTCGGAGTTCAAAATACTTCTCTAGGAGAGTAACTTTACACACGTACACACACACTCACACACCCACCCACACACACACACACACCCAGGCTCCTCTTAAAAAAACTGTCCTAAATTATGACTCAAAAAACATATCTGCTACTCTCTCAAAATATATTTTAAAATTGTCACCTTCCTTTCATTTCTTACCGGTCGTTTCAGAGACGGATGAAGGCAATTGGAATCATTCCTACAAGTCCTATTCATCACTTGAATGATTCTCCTGTAGGATATTACATTCAGACTAGAGAGAGAGATCCTTCTTCTTCTTCTTCTTCTTCTTTTTCTTCTTCTTCTTCTTCTTAGGTTCCTTTAAAACCATCTGGACAGGGAGAGGGAATTCGAACTCACTCGCTCACTCAGCTTGATAGTTGCTTTTTCTTACACTCGCTTGTAAAGGAACATTTTCTTCTTTGTTTGCAATTATTTTCAACTTATAGAGATTTCATTTGTTTGAAAAGAAAGTTTTGAAGATGGAGGGTTTATTTGTTTAAAAGGATGATCTTTAAAGAATTTACGATAATTACGAGGCTTTGATTTTTTCCCCTCAATTAGCATTTACTTTTTGTTGTAAATAGGTTTTTAAGGCAAGTATTTCGCATTTGCTTTTTTATAAATAGAATTTTTCGACAAATATTTCTTATTTACTTTTGTTGTAAATAGGCTTTTTTGACAAATATTTTTCATTTGCTTATTATTGTAAATATAATTTTTCGACACATATAATATTTCAAAGTTTTTTTTTTCAATAGAATTTTTTTGATAAATATTCCTCATTTCCTTTTTGTTGTTAATAGAATTTTTCGACACATAATATTTCTCACATTTATTTGTTGTAAATAGACTTTTCCGACAAATATTTCTCAGTTGCTTTTTGTTGTAAATAGAATTCTTCGACAAACATTTCTCAATATATTTTTGTTGTAAAACTTTTACGACAAGTATTTCTCATTCGCTTTTTGTTGTAAATAGAATTTTTCGACACAAATATTTCTCATTTATTTTTGCTGTAAGTAGACTTTTTCGACAAATATTTCTCATTTTTTTTTTGTAAATACACTTTTTGGACGCAAATATTTCTCATTTATTTTTCGTTGTAATTAGACTTTTTCAACAAATATTTCTCAACAAATTACTTTTTGTTGTAATTACTTTTTCGACATGAATATCTATCGTTTTTCATACGAAATCAGTTTCAAATCCAAAAACAATATTACTTTTCATTAATTTGTTCTGATATTTCAGCCAAAATGTAATGAACGCACTGAATGCATTCACATTTTCTCGAGCTTAGCTTACCCCAGACTTTGAATCTAAACATTTAAATAATTGGTTCTGAACCTTTTTTTTTATCACCACGCCCCTTCAAAGAGTTGGTCCTTCCTTCAATGAGCAAACTTCATCTCAGATCTAGAGGAAAATAATAAAAAAAGAAAAAAAAATTGAAACTTAGAAAATACAGAATAAATGGAAATAACAAGGATATATTTAGGGGAATGTTTTTATAATTTAAGAGGCTTTAGAAGTAATTTGTAATCATCTTAAGATAATTTAATAGAGGAATACAACTCTTCACTACTGACGAGACTGACAGATAGAGAGAGAGAGAGAGAGAGAGAGAGAGAGAGAGAGAGAGAGTTTATTCATTTCCCTTCTGAGACAAACAATTTCCGTACTGTGCGTGTATCTTAGGGAGAGTGAGTGATCGAGAGAGAGAGAGAGACTAAAAGGTTGGGTCGAGAGAGAGAGACAGAGAGAGAAGAGACAGAGAGAGCAGAGACAGAGAGAGTGAGGGGTTTGCATGTGTTGTTGACGAAGGGGAGAGAGAGAGAGAGAGAGAGAGAGAGAGAGAGAGAGATGGTTCAATATGGGGACAGTGGATTCGCTCATTTTCATGTTGCAGTGACAAGTGATGTCATGCAATCAAGTCATTCGTCCCTTATTCTAAGTTACGTCCTTTTGCCCGCCTGCGGACGTTTCATCGCTTCTGTCGATATCCTTCGGGATACTTCCCCTGCGAAGGATCTGATTGGTACCTGTTTCACATCCTAGAGGGTCTACTAATTTTAGGTTCGTAGCCACAAGGACACGTCAGTGCTCGCCAGGGGTTCATGCGAGTAGTCATTTTTTTTTTTACTGGTTAATTATTTCTCATTGTAATTCTGAAATGTTCGATAATAATGAGGAAGGACTGTATTGAAATTCATTTCATAATTCGTATGCATTTCACTTGCTCGGGGATTAAGCCTACAAACTACTTTGCTGTTGTTAGGGGTGGTAGGAAAGGTCTATGGAGAGCCTAAAAAGGTCTGATAAATGTGTTTCGCGTTGAGTTAAAGATACAAGATCTTTAGGATAGGGTTTTCATGATTTATTTATTAGAATGAAAATGTAAAAAAAAAAAATGATAATCTACTTGTTAAACAGCACAGACAAATAATTGGTAATAAAGTATAGCATATTTTTTTATATTTCATTGGTGAAACAAGGCTCTATTTGACCATAGAATTAGCACGTTTTAATTCACGTTAGAAATTAGGAATACAATGTTTACAACTTATGCGTGAGGGAAAATCTTGCATACCTCCCGAGTAAGCTGGAGGTCAAAACATGCCTTGTTCAATGCTGATGAAATATATAAACTTTAACACAGCTTATTAAATTGTTAATAAAATTCTATATCCGTATGTAAGTTATTTCTTACTCGTTTATTTTTTATGTGCTTATGAAATACAGAAACTTTTCCAAATCCCAAGCTATTGTGTTTATAACAAAATATAAGTAAAACATATTATTCTATGACTATTGTAATCAGAGTACTCTATGATTGCTCAAAAAATAACTCTGGGTATATTTTATTTGTTTCTCAAATTACATCGAATCATTTTTTTAAAATTTTAAGTTGAAGTAAAAAACGCTTAAAAAAGATTTCATATTCTTATATTATATTCCTGGGATCATATTTTTCTTTTTGAATATTCAGATATCAAATAACGTGAGAATACTTGCCGTGAGTTATGTAATAAATGTGTGGCGCAAAAAATATAATATTCATAGTCATTTATTATTCGTATTGAGAATTTACCATTTCTCTTGCTACTATTTTTAGATTGTTTTTGCTTTTATATAATTCAAATATCGTCTTGCAGCGTTATTAAAGGTACCAAGAAATGTCATGGTTATATATTCATGAATGAACAACTGAAGTGTATGCATATCTTGATGAGAGTAGACATATCTTATTATGTCAACCGTATATACAGACTGATCAGGAAATAAAATATGATTTCAAAAATTGCCAATCAATCTTTCACTGTTATTGCTTGTACAGTATTAAAGCAGTCTTAAGAAAAAGCAATTTCTATGTGAAACGTAATGGCCATTATGGTAGGAAATTCTTGTTTAAAACTTTGAACTCGACCTTTGACCTCCCAGAATTCATATAACGTTGACCTTTGACCTTTAAGAATGCATTTGACCTCGACCTTTGACCTCCTAGATTTAATTAAACGTTGAGCTTTTACACCGTTGACCTTTAAGAATGAATTTGACCTTGATCTTTGACCTCCTAGAATTAATTTAACATTGCCCTTTAACCTTTAAGAATGAATTTGACCTTGACCTTCGACCTCCTGGAATTAATTTAACATTAACCTTTGAACTTTAAGAAATAATTTGACTTTGACCTTTGACCTTAAAGAAGGATTTTAACCTTGGCCTTTGATCTTCTATGATTAATTTAACATTGAAATGATACATATGAAACATGTGCTCTCAGTAAATATGTTGAAATTGTAATATTTAAAAAAAAAAAAATTAAGATGGCCAAACACATAATGTTCCAGACGACAGACAGATACGCAAATTATCATGGACAAAAAAAAAAAAAAAGGCAAATGAAGTTTAACAAGAGACAAGAAAATGCGGCATCAGTGAACCATGAATTAACCTAAATCGATTATCAAACGCTCAATTATATGACGAACAGACCCTAAATTAAACCATGACATAATGATTTGCAGGAATAATCGAATTTAATTTTTCCTCTCCTCTATTTTCATGTGCCCAGCAGGCAATTCTATACTATCTCATTTTCTCTCGGTTCTTAGTCATTATGAAAATGAAGAGAAAAACAGGGAATTATATTTTCGTGGGTGGTGGGGCACTAGCGGATCCATGGGGGCGGGGGTGCCACCTGGGCACGTGCCCCCCTATGAAAAATAATGACAAAATAATGATATTGAAGAATTAGATATTAATGAGATATAAGAATGGGGAAGAAATAAAAGATCTAATACAGAAATAATAATAAAATGTTGAGATAAAAATAATAATAACAATGATATTTGCATTAACCTTCATGATAACAATAATGGATTCGGTTCTATCAGATAATATATATATATATATATATATATATATATATATATATATATATATATATATATATATATATATACATATATATTATGCATGTATGTATGTATAATATGAAAATTGGTGTCCCCTATGAAATTTTCCAGGATCCGCCTGGGGGGGGGGGGGGGTGGAAAGGGGTGTGGGCGGTGGGAAGTGGGGGTTGGGGCTGTCTTAGCCAGTTTGCCACTGTGGAGAAATTATGTGTAAGACACAGCTTCATAATTTGCAAACGAAGGCCAATAAACACATACACAAACACACACACACACACACACACACACAAACACACGCGTCCCCTGAAGAAAAAAAAAACAATTAGCTGACAAAGATAATAAGGCAGAAGTACTATATAGTCAATCTAATAATAAAAAGAGAGAGAGAGAGAAAAATAAGATATATTAAGGGAAAATTACTGAAAAAAATTAATGAACGAAGATGAATAGGTCATAGGACATTTAAATGCCATATTGGATACAGTTTAATGAGTACAGTTATATTAAGAAAAAAAAAACAGGTTTTGAAAAATTACTTGAAAATAGGACACCATCTTTACTGCTTCCACCCCTCCCCTCTCTCTCTCTCTCTCTCTCTCTCTCTCTCTCATACATACGTTCTTACACACATTATGGTTCCCATGAGAGCCTTCTTTCAAATGTTCTAAATACTAAGGTCATTTGTGGACTCTCTCTCTCACGTTGAGTTAAAGATACAGGAATTTTAGGAAAGGATATTTATGATTCTTTTATCAGGATGGAAATGTTAAAAATTTGTGGACTCTCTCTCTCTCTCTCTCTCTCTCTCTCTCTCTCTCTCTCTCTCTCTACAAATTCATATAAAGTTCATGATGGGATTTTAACTCTCCTTTACTCTCACACGAATATACGCACAGTTCTTGCTCATGCGCGCGCGCGCGCGTGAAGGAAAATAAGTTTATTATGACGAGCGTTTATGAACAAGAAGATAATCAGTGAAATAAATTGCATGAGAGGATTATTAATACAAAAAACTAGAATACAAGTCAAGAAAGTAGTGAGTAACATTTTCCCCCCACCAGGAAAAAAAATATGAATAAAAACAAAAGCTGCTTTGGAAATCGAAAACTCGGGTCGTTGGAAAGCACAACTTCCAGGTAACTTCGGGAAGGAAACTTTTATTCTCTCGTAAGGAGACAAAAAAAGAAAAAAGAGAATAAGAAAAAGAACCAGAGGCACTGACACCAACATTGGCCCGAGTCTCACTTGGGCCGAGGACAAATGGAAAATGGATTAAGGCTTAAAGATGGAGGCATGAAACTGCTCGTGTTGACTCGGTTCGTCTTCTGTATTAATTTCTTTTTTTTTTTTGGAGGGGGTGTTCTTTTTGACATTTGTCTTTCTTAATTCTCTACCTGATTCCTCCCTTTCCTCACTTATTGAATTCTCTTCTTGCATTCTTCCTCTCCCCTTTTCGTCCTTTAAAACTTTTTACTCTGATCCATTCTCTATCCAATTCTGCTTCTCCTGTTTCACACTCCATAAACCTTGATGTTGGGCCAGTAGCCATTTAATCCCTCACCTTCATTTAAATGGCATGATCCCTTTAAAATAACCATTTAATCTCGATAATGACACAAATTTAAAAAATTTCCTAAACTAAAGAAATATACATCTTTGTTTTTTTTTTAGAATTTTACCTAATAAAGCTTGATTTTTGTTAGTCTTCTAATCACTCGCATATAATTAAATGGCATAGACTCTTGAAACAGGTCATTTAGTCTTCATAATTACATTAGTTTTAAATCTCCTACACCAAAACAAGTTAAAACTTTGTTTATGCTTTTTAAAATTTTACCTCATAAAGCTTGATTTTCATTAGAAATTTTTAATTACTCATCTTTTTTCAAGTGGCATGGGTCCTTTAAACCAGCCATTTAATCTTCATAATTACCTCAGTTTTAAACTCCCTAAACGAAAAAGGTTAAATCATCGTTTGCAATTCCTAAAATTTACTTAATAAACCTCGATTTTCATTAGAGCCATTTAATTACGAATCGTTATTTAAACGGCACATGCCTTTTGAACCAACATTTTAATTTTCATACCTACATAAGTTTTTAAACTTCCTCAACCAAAAAGGATAAATTTTATTTTTAAAAGATTTATTTGCTTCACAAACCTCGATGTCCTTTAGAGCGATTTAATTAACGATCTTTAATCAAATGGCATGGGCCCTTTAAACCGGTCATTTAATCTTCATTGTTACATCACACATATTAAAAATCCTAAACCTAGCGAGAATAAAACTTTTACGTTTTAACAGCAATATTCAGCATCTGCAATCTCAAATTGAAGCTCCTGCCTGTCCCACCATAAAAATGAAGTTCCAAAATATTTCAATTAAAGGTTCTGATGAAAAACGGAATCTCGGATGAGACAGACTTGAGACGAAATGAAAATGAATTTTGATATCTCCAGCCTCCCTGCTGATTACTTTCCTCATCTTCTTTTGTCTTCTGTTCTTCTTTCCTCCAGTTTTTATAGGTGTGGAGGGGAGAGGGGGTGTTGGGGGGTGAGGGGGTGGGGGTGGGGGTAGGGGGCACCAATGCAGCGAAAGGAGACAAAAGAATGACCCAAAACGTTTAATCTTTATGACACACTTGGGATTAATTACGAGGACATGGGGTTGAAGCTTGGCGCCAGAGGAAATCTATTTGCCTAAAGGTAGACTTATCTTGGGAAGGATTACGGTCCGGAGAGAGAGAGAGAGAGAGAGAGAGAGAGAGAGAGAGAGAGAGAGAGAGAGAGAATTTTCCTTTAAAAGAAACCTGAGGAAGTAACATAAAATGTCAAGGAACAAGTTAGAATCATCTCGTCTAACGGCTGACAACTCCCGCCAGAGAATGAACTACCAGCACACACACGAGAGAGAGAGAGAGAGAGAGAGAGAGAGAGAGAGAGAGAGAGAGAGAGAGAATTCCATTTGGAAAGACAAAAGAACATCAGTTTCGCCAAGAATCTTTATGAGGTCACAAAACTGATCTCAGTATTGTCTTCAGGAAATATTTCACCCCTCACAATTCACTTGGAACCCAATTTACAATTCCACTCTCTCCTTTGAGACTCGGGCGAGGGTTAGAAAATTATCTCTCTCTCTCTCTCTCTCACTTTTTTCTCTCTCTCTCTCTCTGGTCATCCATTCCTATCCTAAGGCTTCAGGCATTAAGTTGGGTGATAGTGGATAGTGAATAATGAATGGACTGAAAGATGAACACAATAATGATGGAAGTCACAATACAAAGTTTCTGTTTTTGAAATTTACTGTTAAATAACTAAAAGGCTTTTGAAAAATAGTTGAAGGTTAGTTGACAGCGGACAGAAATAAGTAGAGAACGATTTGGTGCCGTAGAAAATAACACACAGTGAACGATATGCTCTTCTAATAATAAATTATTATTAGTATTAATATTATTAACCAGATCATTGAGTCGCACTTCAGGATTTCTTAAACCAGAGGAACTGTCCTTAAAAAAAACATGGGGAATATTAGAGCAAGAGAAAGTTCAAGAATTTGGACATCAATGTCATTAGCTCTTACCAGTAAGTACAGCACTTATACGTATTTTGAATCTTGGTTTGTTATTATTACCTTTTTTACTCTTTTCATAATTTCATTCTTATTCATCATATGGATTTTTGTTACGATCTCACAACGCCGCGTCCTTTCCAATTCAATAAGTGTACATTGTACTTGTTTAACAAATTATGGCTTGAATACCAAATAGCAAAACCTTTTTGTAGTCGGTCACCCATTCATGTAAATAACATTGTCCTCGTAATTCACCACTCATGACCTCACAACAGCGAACTTTTTTTTCCTCCTGAGTGTTTTCGAGAGTTGCAATTCGAACAATGTTGTCAATTAGCGTCCTGTTAATGGCGTCTTCGAGCAGAAAAAAAAAAAAGTCTATGTCGTAAGTCTTTATAACTTGATAAAGAAGATGAAGGAAGGGATGACGTCTGCACAGCAATATCACTTAAATCAGCGAGGTATGTGAGTGTGTGCGTGTATTTGCGAGTGCGTGTGTTTACATATAGCTCAGCGAGATCAACCTCCCTGGGATGAAGACAGTATGGAAACGGTTATATCTTGATGATAAAACATGTAAAAAATGCTCCGAAGCTTCTGCGCAATCGGGTTTTAAGTACAACGTATAATTCTGTATAAAGCCTGCTACGACCGGAGGACCGGATTCCGGAAACGTTTCAGTTGCTTCCCAGATGTGGTAGGCTGAGGGTCTCTCTCACGTCTCAGGAAAGCACTGCCAGATGCATGATCCATAGCAAACTTTAACCTTAAATGAAAAAAAAAACTACTGATGATTGGAGTGTGGATGATCAACATACCAATTTGCATCCCTCTAACCTCGATAGCTTTTAGGATCTCAGGACGGACAGGAAAAAGTGCTGGTGGGCAGACAAGGCCGGCATGAAAGTTTTCCTAAAAAATGCGAACAAATCAGGTGGATTCGATAGCAGATAGGCGTCAGAGGTTGAGTGAAATTCGATACTTTTTGACGTGGAAAATTTTTTCACAGGGTGTGAAAAAGAGGATTCTTTGAACAGACTGAAATCTATGGGAAGAATGATTT
>NC_061090.1:37867627-37885127 GCF_015104395.2 Macrobrachium nipponense
TCTGAGGAGGATGAGACCCTTAAAAGGTCTGAACCATCGCCTTTTTTTTTTGTTTATGAATCAAGTTTCGCTTAGGAAAATCTCTGGCGAATTGAAGAGAGGAGGACCACAGCTTTTAGATTCGGTTTATTTTGATGTATCTAAATCCACATGACCTTTTTTGGATGATTTTTTCCATTGATTTTTTTAAAAATTTACTCTTGAATTTTGGATAGACTTGCCGCCGCTCTCTCTCTCTCTCTCTCTCTCTCTCTCTCTCTCTCTCTCTCTCTCTCTGTTAGTCTTCACAGAATTTCTGCAATTATATTTCCAATATATATATATAGTATATATATATATATATATATATATATATATATATATATATATATATATATATATATATATATATATATATAATATATATATATATATATATATATATGTAACATGGGGGAAGGACCCCCAGTATTCATAAGGTAAGCGTGGACACGAAACGGAAGGCAGACCCCATTACTCCATTACACACACAACCTATCTCTCTCTCTCTCTCTCTCCAAGGAATCCAGTAATCCCTCTCTCTCTCTCTCTCTCTCTCCACCTCTTTCTCCATTCATAACAGGTAATGAAAATGAGAGAGTTGCATCATAACACGTTTATTTACAAGAATAAATAAATCAATTAACCAAGTAACCCAGTCTTACAGACTAACCCCAAAAAACGGTACAATGTCAGTCACAAAAAGTCCACACCCCACTGGGAAACTCTGTCCCCCGGCATTTCCAGATCTGTCTGTTTCAAAGATACAGAACACATCCCGGTAAGTACACACAAGTTTAAAGACAAAGTTAATAAAATGGAACATCTTACAAGATATCAAACAAGCCATCCCTTTGGCTAAAGTAAAGGTAACACTTACCCATTCCCAACCGGAATATCACTCACTGATAAATAAAACACTTGGCATCTGCCATTGTGGCTTTGCCTTCCTCCCACGAATCTCTGTGCAAGTCTTCCATAGACTTGGCTAGTGATACATTATGAATAGAAGAGGCGCACACGCACATACGAACACACAGTTCGATAGCGCCTCATATTACTGGCTACAACCAGTTTCCCAAAGGCACTTTTGAGAAGAGTTCATAAACTGTCGTACATTGACTTCCTGAACTAAGCACTTTTATCTCACGCCACCCCCTAGAAACTCATTCATCAGCTACTCTCAGGTCGTTACCTCTGCACTGTTCTACACATTCCATAGGTCACAGAGAACGCACGAACAATATATTATTAATCAAAACCCTATGCCTTACAGATAGCTCGGCCACCTATATGCTAGCCCCCGCCTAGCAAAATTGCTTATATAATACAAAACACTGGCCGGCTTAAAATAAAATATAAGAAAAACTGCATGTCTCTGGCATTATAAAATAAAGTCTTATCACGCTTTATCTCCCAATAACACAAGACGCATTTTCTCTCATATTTTCTGCATTAGGATTCTTGAATATCCCTCTTCGCTTGTCTGCAAGTAGCTGAACAGACAGCAACAGGCTATAGCAGGCTGTAGCTGTAGGAAGACGGAATGCCTCCCTCATCGTAGAAGACTCTCACGGCTTCTGTGGATCCCAAAAAACACGCTGTAGAATTCTCGCGATCACCCATCATGGAAATACTTGTAATCACCCTGGACAACATGGCAGCAACCTCTCTTCACGGCTGGTGACGTCTTGCTGGTGTCGGGAACGACTTTTGGCGTACGTTAGTATGTCAGTCGAGTCACTGGTCAATCTAAGAAAATTAACCCAAACATACTCTTCTATCAACAATGATCTCAAAAGGGCAGAAAATACCAACTGAACGTCTCCCAATTAACTCCCTTAAAATATGACTACTAAAATGATAAGTCATTATCACAACTCTCTAAGAAAAAAAACATCAAGTTCTCCAACTCAATTCTCCAAACTCACACATCAGCACACACACAACTCAGAAATCACAGCAACTCCACAGAATTCTGCACTCACATTTCAAACTCGAATGTGCTCACAAGAAAAAAAAAGAAAAAATCGTAACGAGCTCAAGAAAGAAAAGAATCACGTAACACCCAGACCCAAAAAAATATTCTCTCAAGTTATGACATTTAAACAACCCACAAAATCAGCAAAAATCTCCAACTTTTAACAGCAAAAACCCCTTTACTGCTCAATAACTAATCACAATGAGACTTAATGTCAAACTCCCATTACTTAAGTAAAACCCTCGAAAAATACACCTCCCGGTAAAATCAAATCTCCCGTCCAAAAAGAAATACTACTTAAGCTCAATCCCCCAAATTATATCTCTCATAGGAAAAGGAAGAAAAACAATAATAAAAAAAAAAGGATAATCACAAGTAGATTTCCCCAATCACAAAATACATAATACATGTATAATATGCATAACTCCCGCGTTTTCCCCAAGAAATGCTCCATGTAAAGTTATGGAATTTGCCAGAAAGCAAACTCTCACACATGCGCTTTCGTGAAATGCTATAGCCAACATTTCCAGATATTGCAAAAATTCTGATCTATCACCATCAGAGGAAAAGAATCAGCACACGCTCAGCACACGGCTCATCACATCGCTTGTCAGCATGTTCAAACAACAGCACAAAAATTGTCTAGTCAGACACATAAGTTTGGAAACTCATGATTCTCTAGAAAAAAAAAGGTCTAACTGACACATTTCACAGAATTAACTCCAGGATATGACTAATGTGTTCAAACATTGTCTCAAAGACTTATTCTCTCAACATGACTTTGTCCCAAATTCTTATATTTCTCCAAGAATAACACACTTGTGAACATAAAATAAAAAATGCACACACATCTCCATAGGACTCGTAATGCAGTAATGCCATTCGCCTCTAAATAGACACGAAATCAAAAAGAGAACCCACAGAAAATCTTCTTTGCTTTGCTAAAAAAAAACCCCATAACCACAAAAAAAAAAGGGTCACCCGCCAAAGATTAATTCCAACTCCATTATGAAACACCATATTAATAATAACACCACTCCGGTTATAAAAATATTTCCTCCATTTGGTTAATAACCAACCCCATTATATTATTCTCTTATTTCTCCAATAGCCACATGTCAGTAAAAAAAAGACACCGCTCCAGGAATAGAGAATGATCACCTCTATTTCGGCAAATACAAAATATTTACCTCTATTTCCCCAATAACTCCATGTGGAACAAAACAAGGCTCCAAAAATATATCTCCAAAAAACGTGCACTCAAGGCAACTGACTCACACACTCACAAATATTACCCCATAATCTCCATTTGCAACTAAGATGGCTGCAAAATAATTGAACTAAACATAGCTCATACCACTATTGGCAAATATCAAAAATGGCCAAAAATATATCTCCCATATATTATATCTCAAATCATAACTCCAAAATAATATATACCTCCAATTATCTCTCCAATTCTCCAGAGAATAACTCAATGTTATAGTAAAAAAAACTATAAAAACTCTCTCCATTTAGCATAACTGCTAAAAAAAAGGCAAAAACTCGGCAAATAAAAAGTCTAGAAAATTCTAGAAAAAATCACCCATGTGTCACAACTCATTATAACAGAACTCCAAATTCACAGTGTCTAAGCAAAGACTTCTCCATATGCACTACGACATAAGTCACTAGAAAACTTAGCCAAGTTTCCTATCTCTCACAAAGTTGTCACAAATACGACAAGGGTATTGTGCAAGAAAACTCACAATTTCTGGAACATAAATATCCAGAGAAGAAATGTAGTGCCATTACGTATGCATTCAAAACATGCAAAGAATTCTCCCATATATTTCTCTATAGCATCAAATAGCTAAAACACGAACACGTTCCGAACAATGACTCTAAGTCACGAACTGAGATAATATTCACACTAACTGGAGAGAAAAAATAAACTCAAATTCACCCATGGTAAAAAAAAAAACCTTGTGTCAGCTATGGCTAACTTCCAAAAAAGGAGAAAAGAAAAATCAACGGCACTGTTCACTATCTCCCGTAACTCACTAGATGTCAAGCAATTATCTGCTGAACTCATAAAAAAAAGAAAAAAAAACTAAAACAATGTGTTGTTAGTTCCTCCAAAATCAAAAAAAGGAGTTTCACTCCCTTGACAGCATTAAAACGTCCCACGTATTAGTATAAAAAAATCAGTATCAGAAATATCATTATCACAAAATCACCAAAAAAATTGCTATCATCAAAATCATCAGTATCAGTACAAAAAATATCACAATGTTAATGCTTGTCCATTCTCCAAAATTCAGCACAAATTCAGCAAAGTTCAGCAAGTTTCAACACAATTCACCAAGATTCAGCCAGACTCATCAAGATTCAGCAAAACTCATCCCTGTGAATCACTGAAAATATTCTCCAAAGTTACAAAAACTCAACAAATAATTAACACAAGACTTCTCCCATTAATTCATTGTAATAATTCTCCTTGAATAATTATCTGTAATAATTATCAACTGATCTCCCAAGATATCTCAAATCTCTCTCGTAAAACAATTCTCCCGTAATGATAATTATACTTAAGCAAACCTCCGTGACACATCTCAAGTATATAATTATTAATAATAATAATAATAATAATAATAACTCTTCATAGCAATAATTCTCTTGCAAAAATCTCAAGTAAGGGTGAAATTCAAATAGCATACAACAGTATTGCTGAATCCTATGACATACAATTTCTCCAGCATGCAACACCATGACATAACACCATTGCCACACAACACAGATACAACACCAATCATCGGCATTTCAAAGTAATTTCTCCAACACAATAAAAAAAATCATCTGTGTATCCCCTTATATTTGTGTCTTTCAAGGCACAACGAAAAATATAACACATCCGTGCATGTTAACTACTTTTCCCCTCATTCACGGAAAGAAAAATCACTTTTTATTTCCTTTTTTCTTCCTCCAAGAGAGAGAAAAAAAAATCTTTTTTCTAAAAAAAAGACTCTACGGGCATTTCACTTCATCAACTTATCAAATCAGCTGACATCTTAGCATTCATGGTCAAGGCCAGACCCATCCCAAACAGAAAAAAAATAAAAAAAAAGAAAAAGGGGGAGTTCACCCACACGTGAGAAAAAATAAATTTCTCCCCCCCCCCCCCCCCCCCCCCCCCCCCCCCCCCCCCCACCCCCCCCCCCCCCCCCCCACCCCCCCCCCCGTGAGAACAACCCCTCAGTCGAGCGCAGAACAGCCCGAGGCATACCAGCAGTACCCCCCCATCTCCCTTGAACAGTGTGAGGACCCCTTCCCCAAGGTATACACTAGTGCCCATCCTGCACTATCTCTCGAGGGAGACTAGTGGTACCTTCCATGTCACTATCCCCCCGAGGGATGCCAATACCCTCGCAATGCAAGGCGCCTCTCTGCAGAAATGTGCTGAGCCCGAAAATTGTGGCCGCTGTGTGTCTCTAAGCCAGATATGATTATCCAAGCACAGTTCACATGCATAGAAAAATACACCTTGATACCACTCTTATGTGTTTAAAACAAAGACGAATACGTCTATTATAAACACGTTGCAAATAAAGAAAACAGTCACTATGGGGCAAAGACAAGAAAAATTGTTGACCTCTTGAACCAATCCCATTTCCCTGAAATATTTAAACAAAAACCCTCTCCCTTTGATAAACAATAGTTCTTTAACACTCACCACTCCATAACGGGAACAAAAAGAACTCGAAATTCTCGTAGAATACGTAAATCTCGTCGGCACAATACAAACGCGATCGGCGAGATGACCCCTAGCAACCGTCACTCATGAACTAGACTGAGTTGCTTGTCTCACGACTCCCGCCCTGAAGAATCTCGGTACGGGCAAATTTGATGACCCTAATAGAAATTCTTTTCATCATCCCCCCATCCCACGGACGGATATTTTCTCTACCCCTTTTATTTTCTAACTGGCCACCCATCTCTACATTGGCGTTCCTAGGCATAGAAAAGCAAGAAAACATTTATATCCCTTCTTACCCGTCTGCCACCACTGTAACATGGGGGAAGGACCCCCAGTATTCATAAGGTAAGCGTGGACACGAAACGGAAGGCAGACCCCATTACTCCATTACACACACAACCTATCTCTCTCTCTCTCTCTCTCCAAGGAATCCAGTAATCCCTCTCTCTCTCTCTCTCTCTCTCTCTCTCTCTCTCTCTCTCTCTCTCTCCACCTCTTTTTCTCTCCATTCTAAACAGGTAATGAAATGAGAGAGTTGCATCATAACTAACGTTTATTTACAAGAATAAATAAATCAATTAACCAAGTAACCCAGTCTTACAGACTAACCCAAAAAACGGTACAATGTCAAGTCACCAAAAAGTCCACACCCCACTGGGAACTCTGTCCCCCGGCATTTCCAGATCCGTCTGTTTCAAAGATACAGAACACATCCCGGTAAGTACACACAAGTTTAAAGACAAAGTTAATAAAATGGAACATCTTACAAGATATCAAACAAGCCATCCCTTTGGCTAAAGTAAAGGTAACACTTACCCATTCCCAACCGGAATATCACTCACTGATAAATAAAAACACTTTGGCATCTGCCATCGTGGCTTTGCCTTCCTCCCACGAATCTCTGTGCAAGTCTTCCCATAGACTTGGCTAGTGATACATTATGAATAGAAGAGGCGCACACGCACATACGAACACAAAGTTCGATAGCGCCTCATATTACTGGCTACAACCAGTTTCCAAAGGCACTTTGAGAAGAGTTCATAAACTGTCCGTACATTGACTTCCTGAACTAAGCACTTTTATCTCACGCCACCCCTAGAAACTCATTCATCAGCTACTCTCAGGTCGTTACCTCTGCACTGTTCTCCACATTCATAGGTCACAGAGAATGCACGAACAATATATATCAAATCCCTATGCCTTACATAAATATATATATATATATATATATATATATATATATATATATATATATATATATATATATATATATATATATATATGTATATATATATATATATATATATATATATATATATATATATATATATATATATATATATATATATATATATATATATATATATATATATATATATATATATATATATATATATATATATATATATATATATATATATATATATATATATATATATATATATTATATATATATATATATACGTATATATATACACATATATATATATATATATATATATATATATGATATATATCTATATATATATATATATATATATATTATTATATATATATATATATATATATATAGCAATTGAAACACCAGCAGGGAAGCGCCATCACATATCAGTAAGGACACCAAGGCCAAAACCCGGAACAGCATTTGTACAACTTTATTGGGACATGTTTCGAGTAGTACTATCACTCGTTATCAACCTACAAAATTAAAAATAAATGACATTGTAGTTCTTGCAATCAAATTTACAATAATAAAAAGATATGTATAAAAATTATAAGAGTACGTTAAAAGATAGCTAATACTTAAAAAAAAATTATAATTAAAAATTTGCTAAATGAAACAATTGAGTAGATAAAATAAAATAAAAGAAGCAGAATGCAAATTTAAGTCACAAAACGGATGGTACAAAAGAACAGTTAATATACTAAGTCGATATACAAACCAGCAGGATGCAGACTAAAACACAAAAGTAAGGTAACAGCTACATTTCTAGCCAAGGAAGGCTTTATCTTAACAGAATATAAAACTTCTAGAATGTCGAGGTCCGTAGCAAACTGGGCAGAGGTTAAAATAGAAAAATCATCGATATGTAAAGGGTGACCAGACTCCTCGCTGTTCCCTCCCTAATTGCACTATAACTAGGTCTTGTAAGATAATTGCCTGTACGAAATGACCTACCAGGTGCTCAAACCATCTCATCCAAGCTGATCTGGTAGTCTTTCCGACGTAAGTGGCATCACAACCACTGCACTGCCATTTATAGATCAGATTGGAGCGAAGGCTTTGTTGGTATAGGGTCTTTAATTTTAAAGAAATTTCCTAATTTATTTTGTAAAGTAAAATATATTTTGATATCTAGCTGAGGGTAACCAATGACAAAATAGAAATTAATTGCTTTTTTAGATCGTAACTATGAGTTTCCAGTAAAAGTTAAAGGTAAATAAATAACAGGTTTCTTTACGTTAGCAGTAGTTTCGGTTGTTTGTTTACATACAATTTTGAAAGTTGTTTACCAATATATGTATTTACGTAATTCAACGGATAGCCATTGTTTTTTAAGAGTGACCTTAGAAATTCCAATTCTTCGTGTAAATTCAAATAGCCAGAACAAATTTTATATGCTCTCGTAACTAGCGTAAATATTAAATTCATCTTATATTTCAAAGGTGTAGCTGATTGAAATTTAGACATAAGACCTGTGAAAGTAGGCTTTCTAAAGACTGAAGTGTGAAATTTATTATTAAGATTTTTAACTTGAATATCTAGAAAAGCAAGTTAAAAATCTTAATAATAAATTTACACTTCAGTCTTTAGAAAGCCTACTTTCACAGGTCTTATGTCTAAATTTCAATCAGCTACACCTTTGAAATATAAGATGAATTTAATATTTACGCTAGTTACGAGAGCATATAAAATTTGTTCTAGCTATTTGAATTTACACGAAGAATTGGAATTTCTAAGTCACTCTTAAAAAACAATGGCTATCCGTTGAATTACGTAAATACATATATTGGTAAACAACTTTCAAAATTGTATGTAAACAAACAACCCGAAACTACTGCTAACGTAAAGAAACCTGTTATTTATTTACCTTTAACTTTTACTGGAACTCATAGTTACGATCTAAAAAAGCAATTAATTTCTATTTTGTCCATTGGTTACCCTCAGCTAGATATCAAAATATATTTTACTTTACAAAATAAATTAGGAAATTTCTTTAAAATTAAAGACCTATACCAACAAGCCGTTCGCTCCAATCTGATCTATAAATGGCAGTGCAGTGGTTGTGATGCCACTTACGTCGGAAAAACTACCAGATCAGCTTGGATGAGATGGTTTGAGCACCTTGGTAGGTCATTTCGTACAGGCAATTATCTTACAAGACCTAGTTATAGTGCAATTAGGGAACACAGCGAGAGTCTGGTCACCCTTTACTATCGATGATTTTTCTATTTTAACCTCTGCCCAGTTTGCTACAGACCTCGACATTCTAGAAGTTTTATATTTCGTTAAGATAAAGCCTCCTTGGCTAGAAATGTAGCTGTTACCTCACTTTTGTGTTTTAGTCTGCATCCTGCTGGTTTGTATATCGACTTAGTATAGTTTACTGTTCTTTTGTACCATCCGTTTTTGTGACTTAAATTTGCATTCTGCTTCATTTTATTTTATCTACTCAATTGTTTCATTTAGCAATTTTTAATTATAATTTTTTTTAAGTATTAGCTATCTTTTAACGTACTCTTATAATTTTTATACATATCATTTTATTATTGTAAATTTGATTGCAAGAACTACAATGTCATTTATTTTAATTTTGTAGGTTGATAACGAGTGATAGTACTACTCGAAACATGTCCCAATAAAGTTGTACAAAATGCTGTTCCGGGTGGTTTTTGGCCTTGGTGTCCTTACTGATATATATATATATATATATATATATATATATATATATATATATATATATATATATATATTATATATATATATATATATATATATATATATATATATATATATATATATATATATATATATATATATATATATATATATATATATATATATATATATATATATATATATATACATATATATATATATATATATATATATATATATATATATATATATATATATATATATATATATATATATATATATATATATATATATATAATATATATATATATATATATATATATATATATATATATATATATATGTATGTATATATATATATATATATATATATATATATATATATATATATATATATATATATATATATATATATATATATATATATACATATATATATATGTATATATATATATATATATATATATATATATATATATATATATATTATATGTAGATATATATATATATATATATATATATATATATATATATATATATATATATATATATATATATATATATATATATATATATATATATATATATATGCACACGTTCAAAAGCATCTCGAACACGGAGCATGGCGTTGTCATTACCTTGTGTTTGGTGCAAAAATAAAGCGTGGAATAAGTGGCGGTGACTATCCATACCGGATCAACATTGGGTTTAGTCGAAGCCTCCCTCAGAATTGAGTTGACTTAACGGTCTCCACTTCCAGTCCCCTTCCTCTCTGTTTTATTTATGAATTTTGTGTTCCCTCGGTAGAGTTGATTAAAGATAAGCAAAACGAAGTAATGCGCGAATAAAGTCAGTCAGAATTAAGCTTGTCAGAATTCAAGCCAGTTAATGTTGTCGTGAATTAAGTTTTTCATTTTCAGTATTTTTGTCATATTTTACAGAATTCGTTGTCATGATTTTGGTTTTGCACTAAACATAATTTATATTGTTTTACAAAAGTCTTATTAACACGTTGACTTTTCGCTTACAATATATTGTCCTATTTTACAAAAATCGTATCAAAACTTTGGCTTTTCATTCAAAATATGTTGAACTATTTCGAAAAATCCTATAATTTTTTTTTTCATTTAAAATATTTTGTCCTATTTTACAAAAATCGTTTGCAAATTTTGGTTTTTCACTTACAGTATTTTTTCTTATTTTACAAAAATCGTTAAAAAAATTTTAAATCTTAAATATGTTGTCCTATTTAGAAAAATCGTATAAAAATGTAGGTTTTTAAATTTATTACAATAGTTTGTCCTATTTTACAAAAATCGTTTCAAAATTTTGGTTTTTCATTTAAAATATTTTGTCCTATTTTACAAAAGTCGTAGTCATCATTAGTGTTTTGAACTCAGAAGAGTCTGTTATTTTACTTAAAAATATTTTGTCTTATTATACAAAATTCTCGATGTATTTCTTTGTTCTACCGCAGGTATACAAAATCGATAGCATGTTATTGTATAAGCTTTCCACCATTACCCATTGTTCCAAAAACTGTATAATGAATCTAAAAAGAAAATGCTATTTAAAAGTTCAACATAACCTTTTTATTTATTTACCAGATACGTCTATATTCATTTAATTTCTTCTTTTCTATTTGGTTTATATAAACTCAACCTACGGTATGCAAGGTATTTGGATGGAATTTGTTAAAGTTGAATTTCCCAAGCACCGTAATGATTTTATTTTTGAATAAGCATAAAATCTCCTGAGGACATAGATTAGTCTCAGACTTTAATTACTACCGTTCATGTTTTTTTTTTCAACTGGAATAGTTGTAAAAAAAAATCTTCATGATACAAAAGGGTAATATCCTTTGGCATTCATTTCAGCATTGACGAAATCTCTTAATTAAAAGTTCATACATATAGCCAAAGGGTCAACTCCAATCTGCTTTTACTCCTTTACCTTTCATTGCAAGTTTTCCTTTTCCATAATCCATCACATCTCATTTTCAGGGTCAACTCCAATCTACTTTTCCCCCTTTTTCTTTCTTTGCCAGTCTTGCTTTTCCATAATTGATCACATCTCATTTTCAGGGTTAACTCCAATCTACCTTTCCCCCGTTTTCTTTCATTGCCAGTCTTCCTTTTCCATATATGATCACATCCCATTTTCAGGGTTAACTCAAATCTACCTTTTCCCCATTTTCTTTCATTGCCAGTCTTCCTTTTCCATAATTCATCACATCCCATTTTCTTTCTGTCTTTCACCTTGTTGCGTCATTATCCACAGCGGTATATATAAGACTGACAGGAGCAGCATCAATTAATCATTTTGTTTCTCACCATTTCCATCTCGGTTTTCGCCGGAATTCCAATTCTTTCCTCGTCCTTTGACATTAAAACGAGAGAGACATCACTAAAACATTTCCTGAGCTTCGAGTGTCGTCCTCCAGTAGTTTTTGGTTTCTCCTTTTAGCTTTGTGTAGATCAGGAATTTCCTAAAATGATTCGTGTTTCAATAACGTTGCAGTCTATCTAGGTGGCTCTTTCCGTTATTGTGACGAGTTATTTCTGAACTGTTTCTCACTTAACATTTTGACGAGAAAGCACGCCTGCTGGCAGATTATAAAAACAAGACTTCATAGTACAAGAAGTATAGATCAGTAACTTATATGTTACCCGACGATCTGTACAGTTTCAATTCATCCTGGGGGACTGTGGCTTAGTTTAGAATTTATGGGACATTTTGTGTTGTAACTGAGGTCTCTCAACAACTTCAGCATGTCACTGCTGCCAGTGTATTATTGCCTTGGTTTTTATAAAAGGATTTCAAATCTTATTTGATCTCTTCACTCTCTCTCTCTCTCTCTCTCTCTCTCTCTCTCTCTCCCAGTGTATTATTGCCTTAGTTTTTATAAAGGATTTCAAATCTTATTTTGATCTCTCTCTCTCTCTCTCTCTCTCTCTCTCTCTCTCTCTCTCTCATATATATATATATATATGTATGTGTGTGTGTGTGTATATATATATATATGTAAATATATATATATATATATATATATATATATATATATATATATATATATATATATATATATATATATATATATATAGATTAGGAAGGTATCAATTTGATTTGAAATAATCGTAAAGGATTCCGATTTCTTTGTGGAAAAGACTCTCTCTCTCTCTCTCTCTCTCTCTCTCTCTCTCTCTCTCTCTCTCTCTCTCTCTTCCTTCCTCCTCAATGTCTTTATATTTAGAAGTTCAGAATTTGCATTAAGTATTTGTTAAAGAGGAAGACTGTAGATTTTCTGTCTGTTTTTTTTTTTGTTTTATATGATGTAGTAAGATTTTTTAAGAGTTAATGCATAAGAATCCATCCAATAATTGTTCAGTTATTTGCATAGTTTAGATAGCTTTCGTCATATTATTTCTCTCTCCTCCTCCTCCTCCTTCTCTCTCCTCCTCCTCCTCCTGACAGTTTAAAGTGAGATCAAGCCAACACTTTATTCTCAAATATTTGTCATGGAGCAAAGCTCGTTTATCCGCTAATCATGTTCCTCGTTTTTAATCAGAAATTTGATGGAGCTCTGATGCCCATGAGAGGATAATACCTTTGATACCTGCTCCATTAATTAAACAGAAACTGCTGCTCTAAGTCTCGCAGAGTTGCCATGAAGCCCCTGCTGTTACGTTGCTAAACTTTGTTTTTACCGTTGCAAAGTCCGGTGTTTCTCCTGTGGATGCAGTTTGTGAATAAACCTGCAGATCTATTTTTTTTCTGGAAAAGAAAACTGTCAGTCTACCCTTAGAGTTTAAAAACTACTAAGGCTAGAGGGCTACGAATTGGAATGTGGATCACCCACCCTCCTGTCACCGAGCATACCAAATTGCAGCCCTCTAGCCTCAGTAGTTTTCATTGTATTTAAGGTTAAATTTAGCCATAATCGTACTCCTGACAGCACTATAGGTACCAACAACATAGGCCACCACCGGACCGTAGCTGAGTTTTATGGGCCGCTGCACAGAGCTTTTGGGTCGGGGAAGAGGCCACCACCTTACAGCAAACTCGATTTTGCCGAAGAACATTTTTTCTAAAAATGACATTTTTTTTCTAAAAATGACATTTGTCCAGAGACCTCTCCCCAGGAAGATCAATGTATTCTACTGCGATCAGAACCGATAAACAGAGATTCTTCATCCCCCAACACATCCCAAGGGAAAACCAACAACATCTCCAGAGTTCGCGAATCCTGAAACTCGAAACGTTTGCTTTTCAAACAACGTTTCTTAGATGCCTCTCACTATATTAAAGGATTAGGCTCCGAATGCAAAAGCAATTTCTCCCGAAACCTGAATGCAAACAAGCTAAGACGATGAAGATGATGATGATGATGATAATGATGATGATGATGATAATGATGATAACGATGATCCGATTGGAGAACCAATAAGCGAGAAGAGGAAGAGTATTTGGACAATCTTTTCGAAGGTTAAACAGAGATGCAAGAGAAGGTAGTGGAAGAGTCGCGATTCTAGATGCGTTGGTAACTTTAAAACTTTTATTTGGTTGTCAAAATAAGTTAATGATCCACTCGTATTATCTGTGGTGCTGACCCTGAGTGAAATGTCGATAAATGGAATTTAAGGAAACAAAAAAAATGAAAAAATATAAAAATAAAATTAGACATTTAAGATAAAATAAAATCAAATCAAGGAAACTGTGATAGCGTATGCAGTTTAAGTTTTAAAAATCTAAATTTTATTCCTGTTTGATAAAGAAAGTTAAAAAAAATCAATATTTAATTCAACTGTGGTTTATTTAACATCAAAACATTTAATTTAAGAAAACTATGATTTTATAATCAATGATCATTATCTTAATTTACATTAATTTTCAGTCTGTTTCTTTCTCCTTCCCACCTTAATATCGTCTATTAAATCCCCCTACTATTCATTTCCTATATTGCTCACATGTTCGGGTTTTTACCCCACATTTATTAATCTGGATCTACACTATGAATAAAGGAGGCCCCATTTAATTTCTTCTTAACTACCTGGATTGGCTTTGAGGTCCCATTCCTGGAATGGAATTCGGAAATATATTTTTTTTTTTTCATGAACCTTTAATATGGTTACAGAATATCCTGATATTGAATGCGATATTCCTCTCGCCACCTTGTCCCCCCCACCCCCCGCCTTATGAACTGAATATCGTAATGATATTAAAACTTCGTGAGTAATAAACCAAATCTTAATTTATACCTGTGTTGTTATCCCATCTGAAGGGGATGAGAGAGAGAGAGAGAGAGAGAGAGAGAGAGAGAGGAGAGAGAGGGAGAGAGAGAGAGAAATGGGTTTCGTTATATATCTCCGTTGATCTTTTTTCTATTTTTAACTCCCACGACCTTGTGACGATTTCTGAAACAGAGAGAGAGAGAGAGAGAGAGAGAGAGAGAGAGAGAGACCCACTCAACTGAATATCACACAAAACAGAATGAAAGTTCATTACACTTATATTTATATATACATATATATATATATATATATATATATATATATATATATATATAATATTAATATATATATATATATATATATATGAATAACTTGATCAAGAAGTACATAAAAACGTGATGCTATGTATAAATAAAGGTTTGTTTTTTTTGCCACGAAGGAAAAGATAAAAATTAAAAAAGCTTTTTCATTTTTTTCCTTCGTGGCAAAAAACCTCTATTTATATATATATATATATATCTATCTATATATATATATATAGGATATATATATATATATATATATATATTTATATATATATATATCTATAATATATGATATATATATATATATATATATATATATATATATATATATCTTATATATAATATATATATATATATATATATATATATAATATATATATATATATTATATATATATATATATATATCTTCCTCCTAGAAAAAAATCATACAATCTAATGGTTTTTAACCGAACGCATCCTCGTCGGTCAACATTTCATTTCGCCTGACTTCCTTTTGCGATGTTTTGCGAATCGCAATGAAAAATTCCCCTCTTTTTAGAGACAATCTACGATGGAAATCCTTTTTTCTTTTATCAAAGCGAACAAAAATTTCATGGTTTATTGTTTTATGATCGAACCACCGATTGCGCTGCAATGACTTCATTAATTAAATTCTCTCTCTCTCTCTCTCTCTCTCTCTCTCTCTCTCTCTCTCTCTCTCTCTCTCTCTCTCTCTCGTGTTTGATTAATGAAAGCTTTATTCGAATACTATCGTGTTTTATTTCAGCATTTTATTTCGTTAATCAAATTTATTCTCTCTCTCTCTCTCTCTCTCTCTCTCTCTCTCTCTCTCTCTCTCTGATTAATGAAAACAATATTTGAATATTATAGTTTTAGGTCTAATATTCTTTCAGCACCTTATTTCGTTAATCAAATTCTCTCTCTCTCTCTCTCTCTCTCTCTCTCTCTCTCTCTCTCACTTACAAAATTCATACTTTCTTGTCTTACGAATTTCGTTATTATTACAATTCCTGTCCTTTACTATAAACTATTTTTGGTTTGCATGCACTTAATAAAGATGGAAAGAACGAGTGTCCAATTAGACAGGCAAATATCAACTAGATTTTCAAATGAATCGAACATAATTACTCCCGTGAGAGAGAGAGAGAGAGAGAGAGGATTATGCACTAATACACGGTAGAGCGATATTGATTGAAAGAGAGAGAGAGACACGTGAGAGAGGGAATAAAGACTATATATAGAAGAGAGATAGATTAAGATGCAGACACAGATTGATGGGTTGAGAGAGAGAGAGAGAGAGAGAGAGAGAGAGAGAGAGAGAGAGAGAGAGGAATCACGGGCTGATATATGGTAGTATAAATAGCTGCTGTGACATGGTTTTGGTAGTACTCGCCCATTCATTGTCATGAGATGCTAATTAGCATAATTACAGTGCAATTAAATCTCCTATCAATTGCGGGAAAAATATCCTCCGCTCCAATTAAAGTATTTAAATGTCAATCAAAGCCGCTGGTTGCAACTTCCACTTTACTTTCCAGACGTTAAAAGACATCACTAAAATTGCAACACAATTATATGGCAATTAGAAACCTCAGGGCTAATTGAACGGTATTAACAGCAGCTGATTAAACTACCATATGTTGGTTCGTGATTCCTCTCCTTCTCTCTCTCTCTCTCTCTCTCTCTCTCTCTTCTCTCTCTCTCTCTCACTTCGTTCCTATCGACAATTGAAGTTTCCTAAATGCTTAAATCTTATATCTTTATGGATATTTTTGGTTATTTAACAGGATTATTCATCACTCACTCTCTCTCTCTCTCTCTCTCTCTCCAGTCCAAGGTCGATATTATATTTCCACTTCGTGCGTATCGCCTCTTGAACGACTTAAAACTTATGTTATCTGGATTTTTTTTATTTAAGTAGGATTATTCCATCTCTCTCTCTCTCTCTCTCTCTCTCTCTCTCTCTCTCTCTCTCTCTCTCTCTCTCTGTCGTCTGTCTGTCTGTCTCTCTCTCTCTCTCTCTCTTGTCCAAGGTAAACATTATATTTCCACTTCGTCAGTATCGCCACTTGAATTTTAATTTTCATAAACGACTTGAAACTTACATTATGTGGATTTTTTTTTTTTTTTTTTTTTTGGGGGGGTGTTATTCAAGCAGGATTACTTCATTCTCTCTCTCTCTCTCTCTCTCTCTCTCTCTCTCTCTCTCTCTCTCTCTCGGTAAATGGAATGTTTCCACACCCTCCGAATCTTTTTATGAATAATATTAAGGCGATTCACGCCTTAATATTATATTTCTTCTTCTGTCTCAGTTTCGCCAGGCGAAGAATTTCCCATTGATCTCAAA
>NC_061090.1:37890127-37896616 GCF_015104395.2 Macrobrachium nipponense
ATATTCGTACTTCATTGCGTCCTGAACTCTCCGTAAAAACACCGGTGGAAGTTCGGAGAGGGAAAGATTCAGGGCCCGGACCAAAATACCATTGAAGAACTAAAACTTTGGGAACTCAATTTAGGAATCCAATTAACCCATGTTGTGGAATTTGACAAGGCGCGTTCCTGTGTGCCGCCTGTTGCTATTCCAGTTTACGTTCCTAGTGACGCGAAGTGTTTTTAGTACAAAAAGTGCATCGAGTTTTCTGTACATCGTATAATGAAGGCTAGCGAAAATAGATCTATATTTCGGTGGTCTCGGTATCATGCTGTAAGAGCCGTGGTCCATGAATAACCAGGGCCAATGTTGACCTGCCTTATATAGTTGCCAGACGCACGATTATGAATAACTTGAGCCTTATATAAATAAAAACTACTATAGGGAGAGGGATGCAATTTGGAATGTTTGAGATTGGAGGGTAGTTGATCAACATATCAATTTGCAGCCCTCTAGCCTCAATAGTGTTTTAAGGTCTGAGGGCGGACACAGGACCTCATTTAAACCGGATGGTGTCTAACGGAGATATCTATTCAGGAAAAGTTACAGGCTAGCAGTCCTCATCGTCTAGCACGTGTGTGTGTCTGTGTACGTCTATGTATGTATGTATGTGTGGGTCTGTCTGTCTCTACTCATTTACTACGTAACTACTTGTAATCTCACCAACTTACATTCATTTCCGGCGTCACGAAAGGACCGGAAAACCGACTTGCAACCATCAGCCTATTAACTTTGGGCTAATGACCTGTACTGTCAGTTTGTACAGATGGCAAAGCGGGACTTTCATCGTCACGGGAAATAGAGGATTTCAAATGTGAAAGACTCACCACGAAATGAACGCGATGCTGAACATTGCTTTTATTTCTCGTCACAGCGTTTGTATCTTTGGCCATTTCTGGTCGTCAGGACCTAAAGGTTTTTGAAAAAAAAAAAAAATACGCCAAATGGAGGAGAATTATATAGTAAAATAAAATCTGTTCTCCATTAGGTTGTCTGGGCCTAAAGGTTTCAAAGAATTAGAAAATACGAAATCAAAGAAATATCTTAAGTGCCTCAGTGGCGTGATCGGTATGGTCATGATCTGCCACCTCAGTGGCTGCGAGTTCGATTCTCAGCCATTCCACTGAGGTGTTAGAGACGTGCATTTCTGGTAATAGAAGTTCACTGTCGACGTGGTTCGGAAGTCACGTAAAGCCGTTGGTCCGTTGCTGAATAACCACTGGTTCCATGCAACGTAAATACACCATAGAAACAAACAGACAAACAAACAAAGAGATACCTTGGTTGATGTGATATTTTGCTCAATGAACTACCACAAAGAATTACTTCCCTTCCAGATTGTGCCTTAATGTAAAGCCACAGACACGCAAACATTTTTCTACAAACGCAGAACGTAAGTCACGCGTTTTAGTGTCCATATAACTTATTTTTACGTCCTACGCCCTTCATGTCGACTCGTGTGAAAGGTTACTACAAAATAACTACTTTTTCATCAGGTAATGGGTCTGAAGCAGAATGCTGCTATTATATCGAGTAATTGGAATGCTGATCATTACGAAGCATTTGCATAAGAACTAAATTAGGATTTTTTTTTTTGTGAGGGAAAATGTGAAAGTAGTCTGTGGGTAGAGTAAGTGAAGATTTACACAGATACCTTGTTTAATATTGTGAGTACTCAAGTTGGGAGTTTAAATAACAAAAGTAAAAAATACGCAGAAGATTCTTCTGCGCAATCGAGTTTTCTATACAGCCGCTACAGCGTAAAATCAAGGCGACCAAAAATAGATCTATCTTTCGTGGTTTTGGTATAATGCTGTATGGACGCGGCCCACGAAACTTTAACACCAGCACGATGGTAGTTTGACGTAAATCATTGCAGGAGCACGATCATGGCTAACTTTAACCTTAAATGAAATAAATACTATTGATGTTAGAGGGCTGTAATTTGGTATGTTTGATAATTGGAGGGTGGATAATTGACGTACCAATCTTCAGCCATCTAGCCTTGGTAGTTTTTAAGATCTGAGGGCTGACAGAAAAGAGTGCAGACAGGAAAAGTGCGAACAATATATATTATATATATATATATATATATATATAGATATATATATATATATATATATATATATATATATATATATATATATATATATAATATATATATATATATATAATATATATATATATTGTCAGGCCATAACGTAATTTTAAGTAAAATCTCTTGTTTTGCCTTTTTGCACTGAGGCTTTATTTTTCTATTGTTTGCAATTTTGTAAAAACTAAGTTAAGTTAGGTATTTGCTATTTGTTTTACGTTAGTATACATTTTGGTTAAATGTACTGTTAATTTGCTTTGGTTGAAAAAAAGCTTAAGTTTGTGGCGCCATCTATTGAGTGCAGTTTGAATGTGCGGCCTTCCTCAGTGTTTTGCTTCCTTGCCAAATTTGTAACTCTGTTTATTTTTTCTTATGGTGACTGGTAGTTTGGTAAGGAGAGGTGACTTGTGGACTCTCCCAAAGTATTCTCCAGAGAGTTGTTCAAGGCCGTTGAGGACTCTGGAGCTGCTGATTCTCTCTGCTGTTTTGATTATACATATATAACGGTCCTATTCTGAAGATTTCTCGCTTGTTCTCTTGAGAACAACATCTGCTGTCATTGAGCTGCTGCTTTAATGTGAAAGGCAGTTATGTACGTGAAGCTACATGTAGGAGTACGACGTGCAACTGTGATTAAGTGGCCCTACTGTCTTAAATCTTGGCGTGGCAGTTGTGTGTGGTTCTGGGCTCGAGAGCCTTTTTCGTCTTTCATGGATGTATCACTGTATCAGCCACTAGAGTGGGCCTTGTTGGAGCAAGTAGGGTGTCTTCTCTAGGTAAGAGGAATATCCCCTGTATCTTTGGCGAGCCGTAGACTAAAGTGTGTATATCCACCAACGGTTTGAAGTGCAGTTCTTCTGATGGGAGTGAACGTTCTGTGACTGCATTTTTTGAGCGATATATGGACTCGTCTGTATTTAGTATGGTCGTGTCATATGACCAATCTGTGTGTATTTTTAGATACACCCTAAAGAGTGTGTAATTATATGGTCTAAGTGTTTGTAGTATATTAAGGTTTAGATGTATTTTTGTCTTAGGTAGGATTATTGTTTCTTTTTGTATGTCCTCCACTTCTTTCCTTCTATTTAGTAATAGGTTAGCGTGGTGGGTAAATTTATTTGGGTCCCTTATAAGATTAAGATTTGGTTTCTTCTCTTATGAGTAGGTTAGCTTAGTTATAGGTGACTCTCGGAGTTATTGATGGCCTTTGTTTTGGTTTTGTCTATTATTACTTTTTGTTTGAGCCATCAGTGTACGTATATTTATTGTGTAATAAATATTGTTGAAATTTTTGCCTGTGTCTTTCGATTTTCCTCGTCATATGATTTCTTTTTGTCACTGGATTAATATTAAAAATAAAGAACCAGTTACGACTTCCCCTAAAACCTAAAGGGAGTTCGTAACAAATTGGCGACCGTGGCAGGATCCAGGACAAACAAGTCAGTGGTGTTTGATGCGAGGGTCAGACTGTGCTCTGGGTGAGCTTTTTCAGTATTTATTTTGTTGTGCCTCATCACCTTCCTTCTTTTCCTTTTCACTATGGATGATATAGAGTTTTAACCCTGCTGAATATTTAGCTTTGAGGATTGTGTTAGGTATTTGAGTGCTTGACTAAAGAAATTTGAAAGCTTGTGCTAGGTGGTTAGGGCATTCTTTAACAAATAGGGAATGAAAAGGATGTGTATAAGTGGTAAAGATAGGCTGTGTGAACTTAAAACAAACTGCTGATGAATTAATTAGTGAAAGCATGAGTGAGTCTGATGTAGAAGGGGCTCCGGATTGAGTCTTTTTTAAGGATCTGCCCCACTGTGGAGTGATTTTTGAAGGGTACGGCAGTCTGCCTGATGGTAAAAGTCAGACTGAGCGAGTTCCTCGTACTGATAATGTTGGTCCAGCTGTTCCTACTCGTTCGGTTAAAGTCAAAGTGAAAATTGAGCCACTAGCAAAGGATTTCCAGGCATGTTGGAGCTAAAGAAGTAGAGTTCGAGGAGTTGGAGAGAATCAGAGCACATGAGAGAGCAATGCTTGGTATGGAGTTAGAGTTGGCCAAGCTCCAGCAAGGTAGGAAGTGTGGAGTACCCCATCCGTGAAGATACCGGGGAAAAGTTAGTTTTGGGGAGGGCTGCTAAAAACTTGTACCTTGTTTTACTGAGGAGAAAAACGTCCGCCTGAATCTTTAAGGCCTTTGAAAGGGTTGCTTCCAGGTTGTCTTGGCCTAGGGAGGTACTGGACAGTGTGTATTCAAATGTCGCTTGCTGGCAAGGCTCAGAAGGTTATAATGCCATAGAGGAGCAAGTATCTCGGGATTATGAGAAAGTGAAAGCTTTGATATTAAAAGCTTATGATTTGGTTCCCGAGGCCTACAGGCAGAGGTTTAGGAATTTTAACAAAACCCCGAACATGACTTTTTGGGTGATTTGCTCTTGTTTGGTAAAGCAGGAGCATTTTGATGACTGGCTCAAGAGTCGCAAGTAACTACTTTGGCGGCCTTGAAGGGAATTGATATTGATGAAGATTTTAAGAAATCGTGTGCTAAAGATTTAAAGTTGAGTGCATTTAGAAGACTTGAAAGTGACCTCTTTTCCCCAGAATGCTCAGTTGAGTGATGAAATATATTGACCCATAAAAGTGGTACTGAGAACTTCAGGGGTAATTTCCCTGTGGTCAAGGGTGACGGGGAGAGTAGAAAGAGAATGTTCTTTAACCAAAAACCTAATTTCTAATTTTCAGGGCTAACTCTAAAGCAAATTCTAATTTTCAGGTCAAAAAATCAACCAATAAGTAATCCCAGGTGGTAATTTTGTGAATAGAATTTTGCAAAAACTGATAATGCTCATCCTAGTCGTACTATAACTAGTAGTGTGGGAAGTAGTAGAACTTGTTATGGTGTAACAAGCCAGGACATACCCAGGCTAGGTGTTTTGCTGTCAGGAATTATTTTACACCTGGCAGGCTACTTCTCCCATTGCTTTGGTGAATCAAGTTAAGGCTTCTCAACATTCTGTAGAGAATGAAGAAAATGGTAAAAGGTAATAAAGAGAAAGATTCCCCCATAGACTGTCATTTAATAAGTATATTTGGCCAGGTAAGCTGAGATTGAGGAGGAAGTTATAAATGTCAAATTTTTGAGGGACACAGGGTGCTGCTCGATCTTTATTGTTGAGAAGTAGGTTACCTCTTGATGTGAAGATCGCTAACTATGTTATTTTAAGTGGTTTTCCTGACACTGTTGTGTCTGCTTCTGTGTTGAAGGAGAGATTGACATATGGGGGTTGTAAAGAATATTTAATCTGGCCATTGTTGATAAACACCTATTCTGGGATAGATGGTATCCTAGGAAATGACTTAGTAATGTGGAGGGACAAAGAATTGTTCCCATTTTAACCGTAAATAAAATTACCAATTGCTGTAACTACTCGTCCCAGAGAAAAGAGCGTAACCTCTTGATGGACAGAGAGGATTTACATTTAGATCCTGTACAAGTAGATGTAGCAGTAGGGAAGGCTCGAGTCTGTAGGAAGTAGTGATAGTAGTAAGGTAGTTAGAGCATGGAATAGGGCTGATTTTATAAGAGCTCAGCCCATGATGAATTTGATGTGGAAATAACTGAGGGGGATGATGTTCTAAGCCATGTTTTGTATCAGAGAGAGGATTATTGTATAGATTAAGTCGTTCTGCTCTTTATGGAAATCTTTGAGTACCATAAGCAGATTTTAGTACCTAAACAATTCAGAGACGAATTGCTGCAGTTAGCTCATGAGGATCCTTTCTCGGGGACACTTTTGGGGTAACAAAAAACGTTTTAAGAGATTAACCAAGCTATTTTGGTGGCTTAATATGAGAAGGTGTATTAAGCTGTTCTGCGAACTTGTGAGACGTGCCAGGTCATGGGAAACCCAATCAGGTATTGCGAAAGGCTCCGTTAAAACCCATTTCACCCTGTAATTGGTGAACCATTTGCAGAGATTGTCATTTGATGTTGTTGGTCCTTTACCTAGAACCCAATCTGGATATATGTATTATTAACTGTGATGGATAGGGCTTCTCGGTTGCCCAGAGGCTTTCCCTCTTAGGCAAAGTTACGTCAAAAGCTGTCTGGGAGAAGTTAGTAGAATATTTTTTGTCGTTATGGGTTTACCTGTTACCATTCAATCAGATGCGGGTACTAATTTTACTTCCAAGTACTTTCAGGACAGGTGTGTGAAACTGGCCATTCAGCACATCACCAGTGTTTCCCATATCATCCCGAAAGTCAAAGGGGTTGTGGAAGATTCCACCAAACCTTAAAAAAGTATATGGTAAGTACTGTTACGAAAGGGAGAGTAGTTGGGATAAAGGAAACTACCTTATGCATT
>NC_061090.1:37897116-37899616 GCF_015104395.2 Macrobrachium nipponense
TACCCTTTCTCTAGAACTCAAGTAATTGTCATTTCAAATGTTAACTTTTCAAAGATTTTCACTCTACGTCACCTTGTCCGACGGACCTGCAACACCTCTTCTTTGGTGTGTTCCCACACTCTATCAATCAAATTAAGTGAGTCCTCCTTTGCTTCTCTTACAATAGTTTATATGTAATTTTCTGTGCATTACGAACACACACACTCACCAACTGGCGCACAAGAGGCATGCACGCTACATACATGACACTCGTGATCTTCGGAATGCATTACTGACTCCAATTATACGCCAGTAAGCTTTCCTGTTTTTTTTTTTTTTTTTTGTTTAAGCATCTTCGAGGAATCCAGCGTTTTGCATCTGCCTCTAATCGGCAAGAGCTAAGGTTATCAACCCGACTATTTGAACATTATAGACTGTAACTAGTGCTTTAAGATATATATATATATATATATATATATATATATATATATATATATATATATATATATATATATATATATATATATATATATATATATATATATATATATATCAGTCAAAATTTTTGAGAATAATTTCGAAATTTGAGTCCAAGTAGCAAGCTAATAATTTGGAAATTTGAGTCGAAAAAATTGCACGAATAATTGTAATTTTGTTTTGTGTCCAAATTGCACAAATGATTTGGACATTATATATAAAAAATGTATGAATATTTTGGATATTTGTATCCAAATTGCACGAGTAATTTGGATACTTTTGTCCAAATTGCACGAATAATTTGGATATTTTTATCTAATTGTACGAATAATTTGGACATTTGTGTCCAAATTGCACGAATAATTTGGAAATTTGTTTATCCAAATTGCACGGATAATTTGGACATTTGTATCCAAATTGCACGAATAATTTGGACATTTGTATCCAAATTTCACGAATAATGTGTACACTTATATCCAAATAGCACGAATGATTTGGAAATTTGTACCCAATTGCACGAATAATTTGGATATTTGTATCCTAATTGCACGAATAGTGTATTTTTTGTTTCGAACTTGCAGAATGGAATTTGTATCTAAATTGCACGAATATTTTGATATTTTGTAATCCAATTTAAAGAATAATTTGGACACTTGTATCCAAATTCACAATTAATTTGGAATTTGTATCCAAATTGCACGAATAATTTGGACATTGGTATCCAAATAGCACGAATAATTTGGACATTTGTAAATAATTTGGCCATTCCCATTGCACGAATAATTTGGAAACGTTTAAAAAACAAACTGTATGAATAATTTGGGAATTCTTTAAAAAGATGCAAGAATAATTTCGGCATTTGTGCATCTATAATACACACACACACTCTCTCTCTCTCTCTCTCGGAACAGCCTGACTGACTGATCGCACTATTTGCCTGTGTCAACATCACAGACTCACTGAGGCTCAGATCAGAGTAAGTTACGAGCCTTTAATATCTGTTGACCAACGAGAAATCAGGCGTTCCGAGAAGAATCAGATAAAACACGGAGTGATTTCTCTGTTTTGGCTCCTTTCCTTTATCGATGCAAAAGAATGTTGGGCAAAGTCACACATGGAATGTGAAAGCAGTTTTTAGCGAGAGAATTAATTTTTCTTGCTCGCGTGCAATAAAACTTTGTTATTATAATAGAATTTATAATAATAATAATGATGATAATTATAATAATATGTTGCATATGGAAGATTATTTTCTGTCATATGCAATATATTATTATTATTATCATTCTTATTATTATATTTTCTTCTATATGTAATAAATATTATTATTATTATTATTATTATTATTATTATTATTATTATTATTATTATTATTATTATTATTATTATTATTATTATTCAATGGGAAGATGATGAATCTTACTCCTATGGAACAAGCCTACCAAAGGGGCCAGTGACTTAAAATTCTAGCCTCCTAAGAATTTGGTGTTCATATGTAAGAAGTAACATAAGGTAATATGAAATACAGAGATAAGAGATAAGTTATTACAAAAAATAAATAGATAGATAGTTCCAGATTTAAGAAGATTATTTCACATAATAATAAGAAGAATTCTTTATGGTTTAATGTAGATGATTGAGTGGTATAATAAGTAGATTATTAGATATTTCATACATGTTGGTTCATTACATAGAGAATCCTTCTCGTAACCACCATATAGATAAGAATTAGAGTTTTTTTTATGTAGAATAGTGGGTGATATAACCCACAGGATAAGATTTGCTGGATATTTCCTCTTTATTGATTGCTTAAATACATTTACATAATCATCCCATAGATAAGGGAAATTAAGAAATTGCTCTTCATATAAAAGTTACGTCATTATGACCAATAATTTTGCACTGACTGCATAATGACACGGGGTGTCCATAAAGTCCTGGTACCATTAGAAGTATTTTTTGTCCAGAATGGTACTGGGACTTTATGGACACCCTGATATACCTCTCCTGAATTCTTCCTCCTATAAAGGATAGATGAGCAAAG
>NC_061090.1:37902116-37907116 GCF_015104395.2 Macrobrachium nipponense
CATCCGATGCTTTGATAAGGAGCAAAGTCAAAAAAACCGTGTTACAAAAGCCCTGAATCCCATAGTTGGCTATATTATACATCTTCATAAGCAATAGAAAATCAACTCTCTCTCTCTCTCTCTCTCTCTCTCTCTCTTCTTCTTCTTCTTCTTCTTCTTCTTCTTCTTCTTCTTCTTCTTTCTTCAAGACATTACGAACACGGAAATCGGTCGGTCATATATTGATACCATGATTATTACTGGTTTCTGATTACCAGTTTCATAATTTTATGAAACGATATTTGTAGTACAATGGGGCGCCAAATTCTCCCTCTCTGTGGTGAAAGCAATTAATTGCTATTCTTTCGCCTGAGGCAAATTGAACTTGAGTCCATTTGCCAAATATATCAGGAAGGTTTTTTGTTACACCTGGTTCATGTTGTCTCCTTCTCAGCCCGCACCTCCTCCTCCCACCCCAAAATCTTCTTACTAAACCCCCATCCCCAGCGCCTCACCCTACCCGCCCCCCTCCCCCCAAAACAACGATTTTTTCTGTGTCCACCGTTGGGGTTTTGTCAATTTATTGGCCTCTCCATCTTAATGATATAAGGTTACGATGTCCCTGCCGTGCATTCAGTTGAATCTATGCATTTATGCTGCGAGAATAAAGAGCGGGTATTTGCGTAACAAGTGTTTTATTGAAACCCACAAGATTATTGAGTGTAACTTGTTTACTTGCAAGTAGTTTATTGAGTGTAACTTGTTTACTTGCAAGTATTTACATAGTATTTTTGTTAACACTCGATACTTTCAGGCCCTATCTGTGGCCTTCCTCAAGTTTGTAGGTGGTCAGATTGGTTTCTTTCTTTTCCATTTTTAGAAGAAAACTGATAGAATCTTTTGTTTGGTTCCAGTGTTTTACTGTTGCGAACGGATATAAAAGTGTTTTATTTTATTGATTTTTTTTATACCAAGTGTTGATTTACTGATCTGTTCTTCTGACTGATAAAATGCCATATTACCACAGAATTGTTAAGACGGTTATGTATAGGCCTAATGTAGGCCTGGAGGCCTTCATGCTAATGAAAAAACTTTCACCTTCCAACAATTTTTTTTGATTTTTTAGTTTTATTTTTTCTATCCGCGGAAAAAAATAAACGCGCAATTATTTAGAATACCGCTCTGTAAAGCTGGAGTTTATCCTATTGGTCTGTTAGAGGACAGAGATCTACAGCAGGCTTCTTACTTACTGTAGCACCTTTTCACGCAAGAGCCCGTGCTGGCCTAAACGCAGCTTGAACTAAGCCAATCAGCTGAAATTATAGGAATTGGGAAATGAAAAGCTAAAACCTACTTAAGAGCAAACAAAATAGCTTAAAGAAAAATAGTTCAAATTCAGTCATAAAGCTTGCCATTGCTGTTGTGTGTGTGTGTGTGAGAGAGAGAGAGAGAGAGAGAGAGAGAGAGTAGAGAGAGAGAGAGAGGAGAGACACTGACAAACATGGAAGGAAACTACTTTGCAAAATGCAAACTGGACAACGATATGAAGCCCCAATTTTTCGTTTTTTTTATGACGGGTAAAGACAAGATGATGTTTATAAACTATTTTAATAAAATTTGTTAGTTTCAAGTCAACATTAAACTAAAATAAACACGAAAAATAAAACCAAATAAACGGAAACTAATTGGAACAACTAAAAATGTTTATGTGACATTTAAAAAAGCTTGTAACATTCGAAAGAAAACGAGAACGGCAGAAATAGACTGATAAAAAAAAAAAAAAATACAGCATCAAAACGCTGTGAAATATTTCTGGCTCCCATAACTGGTAAGGTTATTATATATCCCAAGAGTCACAATTTTTGCGGGAATTTTTTAACGACCGAGCTATCAGCTCTTTTTTTTTCGTTGCATTTCTCTTTTTCCGTTTTCTTTACGGGGTCGGGGCTGAGGACTGGGAGAGGGAGCGGGGCCACTATTGTAAATTTAAATGACATGACATCTCGTGAAAATAAACTTAAAGAGTTGGTGGCGTGTACAGAATTTTTATGGCCTCGTGGAACTGACCCCATCAAATAAAAAATAAAAAGTTTACTCTTAAATATTTCAGCTCTGAAACGAAGGGTTTTCATATATATTTACTCAATTTGCTGAGATATTTCAGCTCTAAGAACAAGATATTTCGACATATCATATCAGTTTAAAGAATTCGTGACCATTTCAAGAAACAGTACACGAAACAGTCACAGAAGAGACGAGTTATATATGTCATCATAAACTTCAAAATAACTTTGCCCCCTAAATATTAGCGAGTAAACAGTCCGGTTATTTTGCCTAAAAGGTATCCTCGCTGGCCTATCAGGAAATACAACACGCACTCATTCTCTAAAACGTGGGGGTAAAAATATCAACAGACATCGCAAATGAAATACTCGGTATTATTCGCGTATCTCGGAACGAAATTCTGTATCACTCGAATTTTTAGGCTCTTTTCATGAATTGTCAATCGGCAGTGTTCGTTGAAAATAAACTTTTGGCGAGAGAAGATTCGTTTGTTTGTGGTTTGCTGAAAACAATAGAGGCAATTTGTTGCTCTTTTTTTTTTTACCGCTGTCGACAGAAAACTATTTCTCTGCTCTCGCTTTATTTAACCATTTAAAAGGTAACATGAATACGACTGGGTAACAGAATATTGATGCATATTTTTTTGGAGAACGTATTAACTTTCGAATAAAAACATAACATGGTTTTAAAGTAATTATCGTTGTTGTTGTTTTTTTTTTATTTTTCTTTTTTTTTATTTTTGACCGACGGCAGCGTCAACATCCGTAAGCCAGAGTTAATCAAGAGTGACAGCATGATACACGGGGTATTATTACGATTATTATTATTAAAGAATCTTATGAATATATAATATGATGATCCTTAAAATGCAGATGCGTTGGTAAGAGATCCATTTGCCTGGAAAATTGAATAGGAGTAAAACAAACAGTTGGTTAGATTAAATATAGTGAAGTAACGCCTTATGTGCTGTTAGGTAATCTCTCTCTCTCTCTCTCTCTCTCTCAATCTCTCTCTCTCTCTCTCTCTCTCTCTTTTCCCTAAAAATCATCCTTTAGATGAAATTTTATGAGATTTACGTATTTCTGAGCATTGATTATTTTTGCACTGATCAACTCATAAGATTGTATATTGGTCTCTCTCTCTCTCTCTCTCTCTCTCTCTCTCTCTCTCTCTCTCTCTCTCTCTCTCTCAAATCAATCCCTTATAAATAAATTTTATGCCATTGACGTTTTTCTGGGCATTTATTACTTTTACACTGATCGACTTATAAGATTATATATTGTGCTCTCTCTCTCTCTCTCTCTCTCTCTCTCTCTCTCTCTCTCTCTCTCTCTCTCTAAATCTCTAATCATCCCTTATGAAATTTTATGCCATTGACGTTTTTCTGGGCATTTATTACTTTTACACTGATCGACTTATAAGATTGTATATTGTGCTCTCTCTCTCTCTCTCTCTCTCTCTCTCTCTCTCTCTCTCTCTCTCTCTCTCTCTCTCTAAAAATAAATCCCTTATAATGAAATTTTATGCCATTGACGTTTTTCTGGGCATTTATTACTTTTACACTGATTGACTTATAAGATTATATATTGTGCTCTCCCTCTCTCTCTCTCTCTCTCTCTCTTTCTAATTCCATGATTTATTATCATTTCTTAACTAAAATAGCGATATTCACGAATCAATTTTGTGGTTTAATTATCCCGATCGCTTAAGTGTGCATTAAATGGAGTTCCCATCTTCAGGAAGACCTACGTATTCAAAAACTCCTTTTCAAATTCCGTTGATATACCAGTCACTCCGCATTATCACTCTCTGTTTATAGAAAAGGTTAATCGCTAACTATTTTATTTATTATAACATCTTAGCGATATTTACGAATCGGTTTTATGGTTCAATTATTATATCCCTTTAGCTTAGCGTGCGTTATCTGCACTTCACATCTTACAAAGGCCTACTTGTTCAACAACTTTTTAAATTCCATTTAGCTGAAAGACCAGTCACTCCTCTCCTTTTACCGACCTTTAAAAGCATTTTTAGCGTTATTATTTTCCTCCTGGCTAAAAAATATGTGCAACTTACCGCCTACTATTATTATTGGATAGATTTCAGCACTCAATCAATAAATAAAGAAAAACATTATCCGAAGAATTTAAAAGACATAAAATAAATCAACTCGGTTGATGTTCCTATCTTATTCAATAGAATTATTACTATTATTATCATTATTATTTTCTTGGGGGGTTATCACAGTCCTCCAATTCGACTGGGTGGTATTCATAGTATGGGTACAATTTCCACTGGCATATCCCATATCCTTCATATTTCTGTTTTCAGGTATTGGTACTTATTAATATTTTCTCTTTATTATTATTATTATTATTATTATTATTATTATTATTATTATTATTATTATTATTATTATTAGTATTATTATTATTTAGTAATAGAGAGAAAATATTTTTTATTATTATCATCATTAACTTTTGGTCTATCACAGTCCTCCATTCGACTGGGTAGTATTCACAGTTTGAGTTCCGGGTTGTTCATCCTGCCGTCCTCATCATCATTATTATTTTTTTTTTGGCTCTTTTTTTTTTCTTTTTTTTTTTTTTGCTCTATCACAGTCCTCCAATTCGACTGGGTTGTATTTATAGTGTGGGGTCCGGGTTGCATCCTGCCTCCTTAGAGTCCATCATGTGTGCCGTTCTAGATCACACTTCCTGCATGAGTCCTGGAGCTAACTTCAGCCTCTAGTTTTTCTAGATTCTTTTCAGGGATCTTGGATCGTGCCTAGTGCTCCTATGATTATGGGTACGATTTCCACTGGCATATCCCATATCCTTCTTATTTCTATTTTCAGATCTTGATACTTATCCATTTTTCCCTCTCTTTCTCTTCAACTCTGTGTCCCATGGTATTGCAACATCAATAGTGATACTTTCTTCTTGATTTTATCAATC
>NC_061090.1:37914616-37919616 GCF_015104395.2 Macrobrachium nipponense
TTCACTTGTAGTCAGTTTCTCTCTCTCTCTCTCTCTCTCTCTCTCTCTCTCTCTCTCTCTCTCTCTCATTGAGTTGGGAATACTTAATATTTGTTCAAATGGGATAGCTTGATGTCTTTTCCTTTACATCAGTTAATAATATTGCAATGGATTTCTCTCTCTCTCTCTCTCTCTCTCTCTCTCTCTCTCTCTCTCTCATTGAGTTGGGTAACTTAATATTTGTTCAAATGGGATAGCTTGATGTCTTTCCTTTATATCAGTTAATAATATTGCAATGGATTTCTCTCTCTCTCTCTCTCTCTCTCTCTCTCTCTCATCACTCTCTCTCTCTCTCTCTCTCTCATTGAGTTGGGACTACTTTATATTTGTTCAAATGGGATAGCTTAATGTCTTTCCCCTTACATCAGTTAATTATATTGAAATGGATCTCTCTCTCTCTCTCCTCTCTCTCTCTCTCTCTCTCTCTCTCTCTCTCTCATTTTGGGCTACTTAATATCTATTCAAATGGGAAAGATTTAGCTTTTTCACTAGTTCAGTTAATTATATTACAATCGACCCCCCCTCTCTCTCTCTCTCTCTCTCTCTCTCTCTCTGTCTCTCTCTCTCTCTCTCTCTCTCTCTGTGTCTCTCTCTTCCTCTAACACCCCCTTTGTCTCTCTCTCGTTCCTTAAAGAAAACTGACTTTCATGCGTATTTCTATACAGCCTTCTTTGTCTTTGGTATACTGTCGTACTGAAATAATTCTTGTCAAAAACACGCCCTTTAGCTTCTAACTAAATTTCGTGCTATCACTAACCCAAATCAGAGCTAATTGTTATCTTTTATGAAGTATCTTATTTTGTCTTGTGGGTGTATATTAGAGCGTTAAAATCCTTGAACTAGTTACAGTGAAAAAGCAAGTAATAAATGCGCCAAAGTGGCGTTTTCTTAATCGTTGCCATAATCATGATTATGGCTATATTCAACATTAAATAAAATAAAAACTACCGATGCTAGAAGGCTGCAATCTGGTATGTTTGATGATTGAAGGGTGAATGATCAACATAGCAATTTGCAGCCGTCTAGCCTCAGTAGTTTTTTAAGATCTGAGGGCGGACAGAAAAAGTGGGGACGGAAAGGTAAAGCCATCGCAATAGTTTTCTTTTACACAGAACTAGAATTAAAATAGACACTATAACAGTCATAGCTATTTTAATAAAACGCATCCATTATATACTTTCGCCCTCACTGAAGAGCGGAATTTAGAGTTTAAATGGATATAGGAAGAAAAATCCTTTAATATTAACCAGAGGTTCCCAAAGTATAAAACGAGAAGACAGCGTCTGCCGCCGCTTCTGGCTCAAGTGTTATTATAAAACACCAGATGTCCTGAGGCAGCTGTGAGTATCAGGGCATGACGACCCCTACCCCTCCCACTAGCCCATCCCTTCTCTTACTCTTTTTACCTCCTCCTTCTATATTGTTGGTTCTGTATAATTTGTTCTTTTAAATCCGCTCTGAAAGTAAGGAGAATCCTTTGACTGTTATAGAATCAAATAACTTTCAATTAATCTCTCCCAATTTTTAATTTTATCTTTTCTATGTTAGAATGCTCTTCTAAATCCTTTTGGTTAACAGAGACCTTCCATTTCGTTTCTCTTTGATATAAGGACACTGCATCGAAGAGTTATTTTGGGATCCTAAGAGAACATAATCTTTTCGACGCGAGTTTCAATCACACCTTGCTTGCTTGAACTAGTCAAGCGCTTGAATCAGTTAGTCATATCCCCTCCTATTCGCTCTCTCTCTCTCTCTTCTCTTCTTCTCTCTCTCTCTCTATCTCTCTCTCTCTCTCTCTCTCTCTCTGCTGTTTCAAGTTCATATCCTTTTTCTTTATATCCATGTCCATTTCTTTTGAACAACTTATAATCATTGCCTCTTCATTTAAAAACAATCTGACAGCACTGCCTCTAATAAAGAAGTTTAGTCATAATCCTCCCTAATTCTCTCTCTCTCTCTCTCTCTCTCTCTCTCTCTCTCTCTCTCTCTGCTGTTTCTGGTTCATATCCTTTTTCTTTATATCCATGCCCATTTCTATTGAGCAACTTATATGAATTGCTTCATTTGTTTTAAATAATCTAACAGCACTACCTCTAATAATGAAGTTTAGTTATAATCCTCCCTAATTCTCTCTCTCTCTCTCTCTCTTTTCTCTCTCTTCTCTCTCTCTCTCTCTGCTGCTCTTTGGTTCATATCCTCTTTCTTTATATCCATGTCCATTTCTTTTGAGCAACTTATAATCATTGCCTCTTTATTTGCAAATAATTTAATCGCATTGCCTCTATCGTTTAAGTCATTTTTATCTAGGTCACCTTGAGTGTTCTTAAATGCTAGCTGTATTAGAATGGGTAATTATCAGTGGCCACTGATATTTTTTTGATATCTGTAAATTGCATCTGGTGTATTTCCCTTTGTTTTCATCTTTCAAGAACGCGTACTCAATCTCTTACGAATTTTTGTTGACCCTCTCTGACAACAGCATTTACGCAACACCTGTTTGTACCGTCAGCAGAGACCAGAGAAAAACAGAGCTTTTCCCGACGAGATTAATCAAATCCCACATCCGTGATATGTTGCCAACGAAGAGAATACAACGATGACGAAATCATATTTCTAGCCTCTCTCGGGACTGGTCAAGTTGTTTTACGCGTATGGTCGAAAGAAAGCGATTCTAGACTCATGTTTTCTTGTTTTATTCTTCAAAGGATACTTTAACCAAGAAGTTTATAATTCAAGAATTAAATGGCACGTTTTAGATGATCATTAAGTGATGAGGTTAATTATTTATCATTGCCTTACCTGAGCCATCTTAACCTGGGGTAACCTGCACACTTGTTTAAAATGTAATTGAGTCTACCTGGATGAGCTGCCCTTTGTATGATTTATGAAGATTTGGATTAAACACAAGCAAGGGCTTCAGACAGTGAAATGGCCGGGACGGGGGTGGGGGGAGTCTGGTTGGACAGCAAGTTGGAGAAAAGGAAGTTGGAATGGAGGTAAAATAAAAAGGCTAAACGTTGCGTTCATACGAAAATTAGCTGCCTAAACTTTAGTACTATAAACATCCAAGAATGAGATAGTTAAAGAAATATTGATACCTTGAAGAAACATTAACATATGTTTGCATAAAGTTAGAGATTTTGCTATAAACATTCCACACTGAGATTGTTAAAGACACATTGCTACCTTGAGTGACTAATCTTTGAGTAGTCTAGAATTAGGGTGGCTGTTAATACTGTACTTTTAACTGACTAATGTTGTCTGAAGCACATTAACATACATTTGCATAACGTTAGAGATTTAAGAAAGGTCTGAATTAGTCAAAGTGTATAGCACAATACTGTTAGCCAAACATGGCGCATACACACATCCTGAAAATAAATATTCTTCGCGTATGTGATATTTATGTATACGAAATACTGACGAATTTAAAGATACGACGAAATTACAGAAACTGTGTAAAGACACAGGAAACATTTCTTGGGAAAAGTGGAACCTTTGAGCTAAATCTTGCATGTGACTCTTCCGAACAAAGTGGAAATGCATAATCTCGAAATTCCTAAAACACATGCAATATTTTTGCACACCAAAGAAAGTTAGCTTTTTATAAAGAACGCAGTCTCGGGTGCAGGGATTTTACACAAGCAAGCAAGCAGCCGTTTGCTTACAACGTATTCGTGAAAATGGCAGAGTTTTGTACTCTTGAGAAAGAGTACTAAAACTCTTAGTCGCGGCCCGGCCCATGAATCTCAGCTGCCGTCCGGTTGATGACCGATGTTTGTTGGTACCTAAAATATACGCCTAAGAAACAGTTGAGTTTTCTGTCCGGTTGTGGCCTCAGCCACGGCCTATAAAACTCTTAGCCACGACCCACGAAGCTCAGCCACGGTCCGGTGGTGACCTATAATGCTGGTACCTATTACGCTGCAAGAAGTAAGATTATGGCTAACTTTAACCTTAAATAGATTAAAAAACTTCTGACGCTAGAGGGCTGCAATTGGTTTGTTTGATGACTGGAGAGTGGATGATCAACATACCAATTTGCAGCCCTCTGGCCTCGGTAGCGTTTAAGATTTGAGGGCGGACTGAGAGACAAGAATGGCACAATAATTTTCTTTTACAGAAAATTTTTAAAAATGTAAGAAAAATAACTACTTTCACTTTTTAATGGATGACTATGAGAAATTTCTTGCTGTAACATAAGACACAATAGGTGCGATCATCTGGAATATCAAAAGGCAACACAAATACCGAAGGAAATTGTAAATCTAAAGTATCATGGAAAGTATTTCAAGATCATTTTTATATTAGACTGTACTCAAAATGTTATTACTGTGTCATTAAAAAGAAGACGTTTCGTATAATCATTGGTTTATCAAAAAAATTGACTGTCAAGAACTAAGTTACTTAAACTAGTAAACATATGTATACAGAAATTATGTATGAAAATTCGTAAAGTAACAAAGTCTACGCGGGCACACCGCCTCGTTTCACGGGCAGAACCAGCCCCGTCATTTTAGGGAATCCCCTCTCACCTACACCCCCTTCGGAGGTGGGGGAGGGGAGGTAGGATGAAACCCCGTTATAAACCATCTTAGTGGTCCACTATAAACCCTGTCAAGTTTCATGCCCATCGGACAAACCGTTTGGCGTGATTGAATGACAGACAGACGGACGGACAGACATTACGGCCATTATAGTAAGATGCCTAAGAACCGATCGTTTTTAATCGTTTTAGTTTAAACCTTCGTAAAAAAGAACATCGAAAAAGTTCCACGAATATGTAAATTTTTTCCATAAACTTCAAGTCTCGTTAAGAAACTGGCTGGAGATTAATTGGTACCAAAAACAAAAAGAAAATCTAAATGAAACCGAGGAAGCTTTTTCTCAAAAGCTTACAAACTGTCTAGAATAACAGTTACTGAGTCATAAGTATAGGCATAATCTTTTAAGGTTTTATT
>NC_061090.1:37922116-37929969 GCF_015104395.2 Macrobrachium nipponense
AATTCTTATTTGAAGCTGATGCAGATAAGAGATACTTCGGAAAACTTCTAACATTTTCAATATTAAATTCATTTTCATATCAATTGAACGAATGACACACAAACTCCAAGATATTCAAGATAATATCTTCCTTCTTTCATCTCCAATTCAGCCATTGCCTTCTTCCATTCCTCCTTCCGCGCTGGAAAATGAACGACGTAAAGGGTCCAGAAATGACAGTTCATTAATAATTAACTGGAGATAATGGGAGTCAAGTATCAGCTGAAGAATATCGCATCAGCTATCGAGTTTCCATTTACATATTCGGGGGTGAGCCGTTTTCTTTCAAGGGAAATTGAATAGTGTTTTCCAGATGTTCTGGAGGCCATTAACTTCAGGATATGTTCTACATTGCATTGGGGTGACAGCACATTTTGGCGTTCGTGGAGATTATGTATATATATATATATATATATATATATATATATATATATATATAATATATATATATATATATATATATATATATATATATATTATATATATATATATATATAGGTAATACATATCGTAGTCTTAGAAAGAAAATGGAAATTATACTCAAACAAAGACCCCATAAATGCTCCTCTGCTAAGCCCTAAAGACTCCATCATCATTACCCAGGAATAAAAAAAAGGTGGTTCGAATTCCATCTGGCCTAAAACATCATTCACCCAAAATTTTCGAATATGAGGGTAACTTTTCTATTTAAAATCCCCATTTCGGAATCCGATATCTCTGGCTGTTTAATGATCATTTGATTAATGGGGCGTAATGGCTAATTAACAAATGACGTCATACAGTAGAGTCATTCATAATACTGAAGATTCCTTGATTTCCGCCTTAGCTGATAATTATAAATAAGCGATAGTCTGATCTTAGTGATGACTGATGTCATAGGGATTACGCTCTGTATTTACTTACTTATTGCCATTTATAATTTAGATTTATTTATTTATTTATTTATTTATTTTTTTATTTATTCATTTATTTATGTGTATTTTTTTATTATTCATTCTTTTTTATTTATTTTTTATATATTTATTTATTTATTCAGTACTGACTTATTTATGCATTTATTTATTTATCTATTTATTTGTTAATTTATAATTTTAAATAAATGAATATATTTATTTATTCATCATTTTTATTGTGTTCTCAATGGTCCTTCTAGAGCACCTTGGTCTGGTTCAAGTCCAGAGGTCTTCACTGTGGACTTCAGCTGAAATAAAACTATTTGGCTATATTATTGTTTCCTTATATTTGACTATTATTTTTTTCTTAGGTTTATCACAGTCCTCCAATTCGACTGGGTGGTATTTATAGTGTGAGTTCCGGGTTGCATCCTGCCTGTCCTTAGGAGTCCATCACTTTTCTTACTATGTGTGCCGTTTCTAGGATCACACTCTTCTGCATGAGTCCTGGAGCTACTTCAGCCTCTAGTTTTTCTAGATATATTTTCAGGGATCTTGGTAATCGTGCCTAGTGCTCCTATGATTATGGGTACGATTTTCCACTGGCATATCCCATATCCTTCTTATTTCTATTTTCAGATCTTGATACTTATCCATTTTTTCCCTCTCTTTCTCTTCAACTCTGGTGTCCCATGGTATTGCGACATCAATGATGTGATAACCTTTCTTCTTGAAATTATTATTATTATTATTGTTATTGTATTATTATTATTATTATTATTATTATTATTATTATTATTACTTATTAGGGTCCCGTGACGCCATAAGGCAATGGCGTAATGTACCAGACTTCTAAAATATTTATTAACAAAAGCAATATCAGTAACAGACAAACCCATCCCTGGCCCATCTAATAAAGGAGAGAGAGAGAGAGAGAGAGAGAGAGAGAGAGAGAGAGAGAGAGAGAGAGAGAATCAAACGAATATATCCCATAACTGAGTTACTTTAAAAAATTAAACTTTCTTCAGAGAGACAGACAGACAGACAGACAGACAGACAGACAGAGTCAAATGAGCGTCTCCCACAACCAAGATACATTAGAGAGAGAGAGCTGAGAGAGAGAGAGAGATATGTAATCTAGGGGTTCATTTCCTAAGTGCAGAGAAACGTATTCGTAAATCGGTGTGGCAATTGCTTCTCAAGTTTCATATCCACTCGGTACATTTCACAACAAGAGCTTTTTTAGCGGAAGCTTGTTCATGATACCTGCGTGACGAGTTCCTTCATCTCTGAATTTTTGGATCCTAAGATTTCCCTTTTATTTTATCTCAATTTTATAAAACGATTTATTTTTTGGGTGGGTTTTTGCCTTACTTTACTTCTGTTTGTCGTTTTCGCTCGGTTTCATCGATGCTTGAAGAGTGTTAATAAATTCCGCACTTTTTTAAAATCAAGGACAATTCAGATATTTCAAAAGAGGATTATAGGTATGTTAAATTTACTCTTACATCTCTATTTTGTGCCTGAACTTCCACAGGAAAAAAAAATTCAAGAAAGATTACCTATATAAAAGAGTATTGTTCATACTGAGTGCGAATAACTCTACAAAGCAGTACAAATAAAGCGATACAGAGTTCTCCTCTCATTCATAAAATCCTAAATAAAAAATATTTTAAGAAAGAGTAACTAATATGAAAGAGAATTGTTGTAAATGAGTACGAATATTTTTATAAAACCTTACAAATAAAACGACACAGAGTCTCCTCTCATTCATAAAGAAATTCCAAATAAAAAAAATATTTTAAGAAAGATTAACTATATAAAAAAGTTGTTTTAACTGACTACGAATATTTTAATAAAACATTAAAAATAAAATGACACAGAGTTCTCCTCTCATTCACAAAAAAAAAAAAAAAAAAAAAAAAAACCAAGAAACCACAGAACTGACCAAGTCAATTATGTAGCGCCCAACACACACACTAACCCAGTTTCCTCTAACTGAGAACAAATACCATAACGTAAAGATTTCCATTTTTGGAACTATATACCACTGATACTGAGCTCTATGTCAATTTATTATGGTCCCAATACGAACGCGAGGAAGAGGACACGGAACGATAGAACGGAACGATGGAACGAAACGATGGAGTTCTCGGGTATCGTTTTTATTGCCACTGTAAATCTCTGAAACGGGAAGGGTTAACGACTCGGCCATCTACGTGATGCGTCTTTCACACGCATATGAGACCCGATTGCCCTTCGTACAAGGTCGGACAAAAATAAGAGCCCAGAGAAAACATGAACTCAAAAGCTAAGAAAAAAAAAAAAAAAAAGTGAAAAATGCTCAAGTTTCCTGTACATCCACTACATCATATAGGTCTATATCTCTCGGTGGTCCCTAGTAAGATGATTGTGATAGTCGCTGCCCGTGAAACGTTAACCATAGCCCGGTGGTGGCCTATCCTATATCGTACCCAGACGCACTATTATGGCTAATTTTAACCTTGAATAAAATAAAAACTACTGACGTTAGGTGGCTGCAATTTGGTATGTTTGATGATTAGAAGGTGGAGGGTCAACATACCAATTTGCAGCCCTCTAGCCTCACTAGTTTTTAAGATCTGAAGGCGGACGTAAAAAGTGCGGGCAGCAACAATTGGACGGAAAAAGTGCGGAAGACAGACAAAACCGGCGCAGTAGGTTTATTTCATAGAAAAAAAAAAAAAAAAAGCAAAAAAAAAACACACGTGGGTTACTCGAGAATATTAAGAACACGTAAGGGAATACTAAATTGAAAGTGGTATGTGGATCCTGAAGTCATATGAAAAGAAGATCGGTTTTAAATGATATGGTAAGAGTTTTTGTATTAAATAGTATGTGTCGTGAGACTTCTAAGATAACATTATCTTAAATAGCGGTAGTCATGCACAGAGAGATAGAGTACAATAAATGATTTGATATCTTCGTCTGTCGAATAGCATTAATGACTAAACTTGTAAATACTTATCCTTTTATTTACTTATTTAATTTTCGATAACAGTTATCCCATTAGCAGTTCTAGGAAATGATATATATTTTAATACATACCTGGACTGGTTCATTAACGTTATGTAGTCGCCTCTCCAAAAAACCGACAAGAGAGAAGATTAACATTATGATACAAACCTGAGAGGAATATGTAACAAACAGAATTAGAATTCGGAGTGGAGGCTGGCGTTAGGGGGCGGGACTGGGTGGGGTAGGGAGGAGGTTGGGGGGGGGAGGGGGTTGGGAGGGTGGAGGTGGTTGGGGGCGTGAGGTGGAGAAGCCGCCACCACTAGCTGCATGGCTGCAGTGTCTTCTCTCTTGAGAGCACCAGTAGCATAGAAGATATATTTTTATTCCTTACTGCACAATCAGGTAATGTCACTCTCGTGGCCGGCACAGTAACATCAGCTCTGAATTACGTTTCCTAAGAATCATGATGTGATAAATAATGCAAGAAATGTATAATTAAATCGCGTTAATCAGTATTTGTTGCTGTGTATCAAAATGAAAGTCATTCATGGGAAAGAAACGTTGATTCCTGAGAGATGATGATGGATGGAAGATATTCCTGTGAAAAATTCAATTTCTAACAAGTATTTTAATATTCTAGTCAATATATTTCTTTATCTTTACCACCCACAAAATAAAGTTTCATCAAAGTGAAACAAAATATATATTCAAATGAAAAAATCAGCTTTTAAAGCAATTCGTAGTTCTTTACATCTCCGTCTCTCTCTTGTGTAACTTAATTCCAATTACTTCAACTAACTAGGAATGCGAAGCGCGATAATCGTCATCAAGAAACGACGTCTTTTAGACAAAAATTTCGAATTGCGTCTCAGTTATTCCACTTTTCCAACACCCAATTCAGATCTGTTAAAATCAACTTTGATTTTCTAATAGAGCTGCATCAACGCAGATACTCGATTCCATCGAGGACATAATGAATGCAGGGAACGAACCCCAAAAAAGGATTTCGTGTCTCGTTATTAAAAGTTCTCTTGTAATCATTTACATAATCATCATGATTATCCTCATCCCAGGCCGCCGGCTCTATTACATGAACTCACATTATGTGCCTGTAATTAAAAGCTGCTCCATAAAACATTTATGATTGTATAACTCGGGGTTTAATGCTTGATATTGATTTTTTTATTGCATGAGGTGGCAGTTTTCATGGGCCCCATGCATTATATATACACTTCGCGTTACTTAATTATAGTTGGACTCTCTCTCTCTCTCTCTCTCTCTCTCTCTCTCTCTCTCTCTAATCAGTGGGTACAGTTTGGTTAGGTTACATCTAAAGACATGAAGTCTTATCATATCAACACGAATAAGACTTCCTATATCTAATGCTACAGCACAATCTGCCTTTATTCTTCAAAATTATCATAAATATCAAAACACTTAAAACGTATAATACAGGACTTCCCATCATAACATACCATGTGTATATTCAAGCAAGCACTTACTATCACGTCGAATTCTACTATAATATATATATATATATATATATATATATATATATATATATATATTATATATATATATATAAAAAACAATTTTGAATATTTAACATAATTTTATAATATTCTGATACTTATATTGGTGTCCTTTTACATTCTGTATTTCTCGATTGTTATACTCTTCATTCTCATCTTATTCTGCCTTTAACGATTTTTATACTTCTTTGAAGTAGTGGATTTACCAGTACTTGGGAAAACACCACACGGCATCTATTTTGCACTTCCTTATTCGGCATTTATGTAAATAGAGGACAAAAGATCCCGTGCGGCAGCAGCAAGATGAGTGCTTAATTCTGGGTCGTTGACGGCCATACGTAGAAGCTCCAGCCTCGTAGTTGAGATTTTTTTTTTTTTTTTTTTTTTTTTTTTTTTTTTTTTTTTTTGTGGTGAAGTTTGGCGGTATGAAAAGGAGCAGCTACTTGGCTGCAGTGTCTTTTCTGAGAGAGAGAGAGAGAGAGAGAGAGAGAGAGAGAGAGAGAGAGAGAGAATATTAATTTCATTATGCACTGCAAAGTAAGATCTTAGTGTAAACTTTTCATCATTTATTAAGGTTCTTAAAAATAAGCATTGCTTTGTTTTGCATTTTTAATCCGTCTTAAATTAAATACCCTCTCATTTATGAATCACGGTTATCTCTTGTGTATATTAACATCATTCCCGTTGGGGTGAAATATTAACGGCACGCTGTAACTCTTTAATTAAGAAAATATTCACGATTGTGTATGTTAGCACCATTAATACTGAACTACTTAAAACTGTTCTCAAAATGTCAGCTTAAAGTCTTGATATTAAACATGATCATTCAGAAAATGAAATATATTTTTTTTTAGCAATAACGATTCATCTTAACATGAAATATGCTTAATAATTCCATGAGTAGATTATTATTTTTTTTTAAATCCACCTTGCATTTTGATGTTGGGGAAAGGAAAATCCTAGACTTGCTTTTACCCTCTGCTTTCCTGCTTTTGAAGACAGAAATTCTGCAAGCAAATAAATTCCGCTTCCAAACGCTGTTTTAGACGCTTGAGTCCCGACCTCCGTAATGGGAGAGGATATTTTTCATGCTCTCCTTGGCATCATCCCGCCCTGAGTCTGGCTAAATAAACCGAGGTAGAGGACTTATATAGTTCCCCGGGTTCGGGGATTCTAGTGTTGGGGGGGGGGGGGGGGGGGGAGTATGATAAGTTATGGAACCGGTTATCCTGTACCTTGCGAAATAAGGAAGGTTTAATGCAATAAAGTGCGAGATCTTGCCTACCGAATGCAAACAGGCAAGCAGAAAAAAATACGAAAACTTTGGAATTTATGTTAATTCAAGAATATTTCTAAACCTGGTGCAAAAACATAAGACCAACTCTCTCTCTCTCTCTCTCTCTCTCTCTCTCTCTCTCTCTCTCTCTCTCTCTCTACTGCACAATAATTCAGTCCTTATTTATATTAGTTTACCATGATTTTGATTATTTCATTACTTTCGTAATCTACGTAAAAGTTTTATTATCTATTTCACTCACGAAATTCTATATGATTGCCAGCTCAAGTCCAAAGAGAAATTGGTTCTAATAATAATAATTACCAATAATTATTGGTAATTGCAATAACCATCAATATCTATTGATACACTCGTTGACATTTCCGTAAACTGTTGAGTGGCTATGATAGCCAAACATCAATTTGACGAAGAAAGTATTTCCCCAGCCGAGTTCATTCCACCGTCCCTGTTGAGAACATCAACGTAACTTTCAGGTTTAAGCCAAATGGAACTAGTACGAAGTTGCTAAGTGCGTCAGAAACCTTAGCAAAACATTATTCGTGTCGTGTCTTTTCCCCAACATTACCATTTCTCAGTTTATATTTTTCATCAGCAGTCTCGCAAGCTTGGTGATTCTATTGAGTTCCTGCGAGTAATTTTACTTTACATAAATTAGAATACATTAGAATCTGCCTTTCTCTCTCTCTCTATCTCTATCTGTATAATTATATGTTTATCTATCTATCTGTCTATCTATCTATCTATCCATCTATCAATCTATCTGCCCTTCTGTCTGTCTAGCGTATCTTCTTTTCAGTGCCTTTATAGATTCGTTGGATTTTTTTCGTAGGTATTGGGTCACAATTAGAACCGAGAAGGGGAATTAAAAATTTAATAATCAAAATAGAGAGGAAGTTAGGAATTTTCACTTGATACTTTGTATTTAGGAAGTCAAGAAATAATACAATGAATTATTGCTCGACAAATTTTTTTTTTATCCGTCGTGGGACCTTTACTCGTCATTATTCTAGTGTATGATTTCTAAACGCTTATTACTTTACTATGATTGCGAATTATGATACTATTTTTTTTTACCAAATCTAATATACTACACAC
>NC_061090.1:37930469-37935469 GCF_015104395.2 Macrobrachium nipponense
GGATTGGACACTCTGCAGCAAGTACGATGACTTACACCATTATGTGAATCAGCTCTGACTTTTAGCAATCGTTTAGTCGAACCCACGTAAGTCCCCAAATCACATCGGGGATGCAAGTATATTTATATACGACTGAAGATTGCAATATTGGGCAGAGTCTGTCTTTAAATTTGAAAAAGTGATCTTATTGTAAAGGGGATTTTTTGGAATTCATATAACTTGCAACATATTATAGTGTTTTTCAATTGCAGACTTGAGATTCCTTCTAAATTTATCGTCTTGGATGTATGGAATACTGGCATATAGTTTCTTTCGTGGAACAGTGCTTATGGAAGGGGAGTCCGATAATTCTTGCAATGTTTGAAGAAAACATGTGAAGGAAACCAGTTTATCGGAAAAATACTTAAAAAGGAACAATATTCCTTTATGATACAAATCCCAGGAAGAGGTTAGAGTGGAAGCTCGATGGAGCAAGGTAAAAAATTGAATTAAGTTTAAAATTATAAAAACAAGCACTATAAAAGTTTGAACCCAGACCGGAGAACGTCTTTTTTCTAAAAAACGGAAGTGTTAAAACTATCACCTCTTCGAAAAACCAAAACATCCAAAAATGGTAATCGATTATTTTCCTCTCTCTCTAATGTAACTTAATATTAGGATGTAATTCATTGATGTACGAGAGAAATTGATCAGCATGGAAAGCTGATTTTAAAAAGAACAAAGGTGTCATCGACAAACCGTTTATACACAATAGGATAAAAACCAAGGGGCAATCTTCCAACATGTCCTCCTCCAGGGAGCACATGAAAATGTTGGAAAACGTGGGACCGAGAGGTGATCCATTGCCATTCCGTTAACCTGTTTATAAAGATGATCATTAAAAATAAAGGCAGTGTCCAGCACTGCTAATTGCAACAATTTCTAAAAAAAAAACGATCATAGTTAAAGTAAGTGTCATTAGGTTCAATAAAAATTTTATCTAAAATAACCTCGATTGTTTCTTCTGCGGGGACATTTGTAAATAAAGATATATATATATATATATATATATATATATATATATATATATATATATATATATATATACTGATAGATAGATAGATAGATATATATATATATATATATATATATATATATATATATATATATATATATAGATTTATATTTTATCTATCTATCTATATATATATATATATATATATATATATATATATATATATATATATATATATATATATATATATATATATATATATAAATTAAACCTTTCGGGCAATAATCTGCTTTCAATACGCCAGTCCCTATCACAGATTTATTTAGAAAGATGTCGCTTCCTGCCTCTCTAAAATGCTTACCTACACACATATCAGGCAGGGAAATCTGTCGGGTCGCTCGGTTAGAAATATGAAAAATTGGTTGTCAGTTATTCTGAATAGATCTGGTTGACAGATGCTTCGAATTTGATGAAAATGTTTTATAACTCTCTCTCTCTCTCTCTCTCTCTCTCTCTCTCTCTCTCTCTCTCTCTCTTTCTAGGTATTCTTTTGTCAATTTCGTCATAAGATCAGTGATCAGCTAACGAAAATGTAACGAACGAATTTAACAAATATCTAACAAAACTTAACAAATAACATCAGGTTCAAAAGGCAATAGAAAATATTCACAAGATTAGAGAAGGAAATTGATTTTATTCTTCACGTTTTCTAATTAAATCTAAACTATGTATATTAGCCTTTCAGCCGTAAATTTTTTTTTAGATTTATGGCGTATAACCATTATACTGACAATTAATGTAGTGATCTAAAAAAATAAAAAAAATAAAAAATCTCACGTCAGATGAAATGAGATGATAAAAATAACAGAAATTCTTATTTTGTACAAACATTCCCTGAGTAGATATTTTCTACTGATATCCTCATTTGAGAAAAGCATTCGTAATAGAAACAAATCCTATACATAAACAAAGCATTTATCTTTAAACCAATGCCGATGAAGTATTCACATTAAATTTCTCTTTCGTAACCAAGAGAAGAAAGTTGGGACACTTAATTTCTATTCAGAGGGAGACAAAAAACACAATCCATGACATAAGTGTTCCGTCCGAATAAACTTGTTCTGTTCCCAATTGGAATGGAATGGCTAGCAAGCTGGAACGGGCGAGGAAAAGGTGAATGTGGAGTGGGGGTTAGAAATGGGAGATGAGGAAAGGAAGGGAGTAAGTGGGAGAGAAGGAAGAGGCATGATCCGACCTCCAACTTACTCGGGGCGAGGGCTAAAATCTACGGTCAAATGGAGCGTTGTTTCACCAGCGAAAATTAAAATAAATACGCCATATTTTATCATAAATAATTGTTCTGTACTGTTTAACAAGCACATCATTTATGTTTTACATTTTCATTCTAATAAGTAATTCATAACTATCCTTTCCTTTGATTCCTGTATCTTTAACTTAACACAAAACACCTTTTTCAGATCTTTTTTGGGTTTTTTAATTTCCAACCCGCCCAACAAGAATAACAACAGCAAGAACAACGACAACAAAGTAGTTTGCAGGCTTACCCCCCTAGTAAACGAAAAAAAGGCTAATTAGCACTGCCTGCTTCTACGCTCTTAATGAATGGAGGATAATAAAAAGAAACAGTAATTAAAAATAGTTACAAAAAATAGTAAAAAAAACAGTAATAATAGTAATAGTAATGAATAATAATAAACTGTAAATCAACGAATAAAAAGGCTATTAAATAAAAAAAATATCAAGCAGTTTCTATGTTCTCAAAATGAATTATGCAATTATTCTAACTTCATTTTTTCAAAAAAGATTAAAAGAATGTCAGGAAAATTTTTTACTGGCATTTCCCTCTCTCTCTCTCTCTCTCTCTCTCTCTCTCTCTCTCTCTCTCTCTCTCCATCTCTTCTCTCTCTCTCTCTCTCTCTCTCTCTCTCTCTCTGGGTTTTAATGTTTTCATTTTTGAATATCCTTTTTTTCCGACTGTTATTGAATTATGAAGTTATAATTTCTCCCTTTACGAAGAAGAAAGTTCCAAACAGAAAGTTATGGTCCAAAATAGATCAATAGAGAGTCTAACTTATATAAAATCAGATTTTGAAAAAAAGTTAGTTATTACACTAACTCATTTTAAGAACGTCACAGTTCCTCTATCTATCAATTTTTTTTTTACTAGTAATTTTGTTTATTTATAAACAAAATGATTCGTAAAAAACAGAAATACGACGTCCCTAAGATGAGTTGTGTAATAACTAACTTTTACGAAAATCTAATTTTGTACAAGTTAGACTTCTGTTTTGATCTATTGTAGAACTATACTTTCTTTTCGGAGTTTAATTCTTCATAAAAGGAAAAAGGGTAACTCTATAATTCAATAACTATTCATTTCATTGTTTGTTATTCTTCTTTGAAAAAAAATATTATTTCTAAAAGTTAAACTCTATTAATTTATTTAATGATTTTTGGCAATTTATTTTGACCACATATTTTCACCCGAATTATTATTACTTAAGACACTCAATTTCACATCAATATTTTTTTTATCGACTTCGAAGCTTTGGATTTCTAACCATTCCTCTGTTTGTCCTGATACCATTCACTTTTATAAATAACATTTCTTTCCTGGTTAGTGATTATGTTGATCAATTCCCATAGATATAGATATGTTTATAGATATATTGTATATCAATCAAATACACACACACCAGAAAACAACCCACGATTGCTACATTAAATCCATTCGTATCCAAAGACCACAAAATCCAGATTTACATCTCAGGTTTCGAAGGTATAATTGACCCAGATCCTCAGAGCGCGAGAGGACTCGCGTCTCTATGGAAATGACCTAGATGAGACTGTTTCCAAAAACAACTGAAATAAAAAAAAAAAGAAAAAAAAGTGAGAAATGCAATTAACAATCGAGTTTTCTGTACAGCAAGTAATCAAGGCCACCGAATATAGATCTACCTTTTGGCGGTCTCGGTATAATGCTGTATGAGCCGCGGTCCATGAGACTTTAGCCACGGCCCTCTCGTGGCCTGGCTTATATCGTTGTCAGACGCACGATTATGGCTCACTTTAACCTTAAATAAAGTAAAAGCTACTTAGGCTAAGGGGCTGCAATTTGGTATATTTGATGATTGGAGGGTGGATGAACAACACACCAATTTGCAGCCCTCTATCCTCGGTAGTTTTTAAGATATGAGGGTGGACAGAAAAAGTGCGGCCAGAATAAGTGCGGACATCAAAAAAGTGCGGACTATAAAGTGCGGACAAAAGAAAGTGCAGACAGTAAAATGTGGACAGAAAAAAGCGCAGACAGAGAACCAGAAAAAAAGTGCGGACAGAAAAAAGCGCGGACAGAAAAAAGTGCGGACAGAAAAAAGTGCGGACAGAAAAAAGCGCGGACAGAAAAAAGTGCGGAGAAAAAAAATTGGACAGAAAAAAGTACGGACAGAAAAAACATTGCGGACAGAAAAAAACAGTGCGGACAAAAAAAAAGTGCGGACACAAAAAAGTGCGGACACAAAAAATTGGGACAGTAAAGTGTGGACAGAAAAACGTGCGGACAGAAAAAAAGTGCGGACAAAAAAAAGTGCGGACAAAGAAAAGTGCGGACAGAGAAAAGTGCGGATAGAAAAAAGTTCGGATAGAAAAAAGTGCGTACGGACAGAAAGAGCCGTCACAATAATTGTATTATCAGAAAACTAAAATGTTATTTCGTCATTTCAGTGTAGATTTTAAATGCCGTGTACTTCCACTGTGTGGGTTGGAAACTGTAATAAGTCTGATATAATGATATGTTAATTATAATTATAATCAATAATTGTCGATCAAAATGACGCAGTAATCGTCGAGGTGTTGCAGTGTAACCAAGTGAATTGTTGTAGCACACTGTAGGCACTCGTCATTTATAACTTAAGCGTTTTGCTTATTTATTGGTATTGTTTAAAAATGGACAGTTGACATTACAATTACCATTAATATTATGACA
>NC_061090.1:37940469-37942969 GCF_015104395.2 Macrobrachium nipponense
TTGTGAGGAGAGAAGATGGAATGAACTACGACAAGTTAAAAGTAACGACTTCACTATGCCAGGTACAGAGTTTGCTGAGGACGTGTTACTGTTAAGAGAGGGAACAAGCCTCTTGATATATAAAGACTCAAGGGTGGTTAAATGGTCAGGATGTTTGACATGGTCTATTATGGAAAACTGTCTTTTTGTATTTCATTTTGCAATTAAAAGCATGATTTCTGATGTTGGAAAATTCAGTTGCTTTATTCTCTGACCAGTGCGAAAGCTGAAGCCCAAGTGAGAGCAATATCTGACCCTTCACAGCCTTCGAGTTGATCCGACGTAAGAGCCCGACATCCAGGGCATGTAAAATTTATATATAACGTTTGGATCGCATAAAGGCTGAAGGCGATCTTTATAGTTAAAAAAGGAACGAATTGTGCAGGTATTGCTGGATATGAGTTTTGACTTTAAGGCATGGTATCTCATGTTCAATGATTCGTTTCAGGCTGGATGTGAAATTTCAAGTCAGATATAGGGGATTGTGACATAAAATAGTCTTTTAGGGACATTAAAATTAGGTATGGTGGCTGCAAAACATAGCTAACCTCCAACAAAAAATTTCTAATTTGGTCCATAAAACATATGTTCATCTAAAACCCAGTTGGACACCTTTTTTTAGACCTGCTGATTTGAGAGTACTATTGAATTTGAAGAAACGAAAGACATAATCTATGTAAACCAGACAAGGGTAAGGAGTGGTCATTCTAAACAAGAACGATTATGTACAAAAAATGGAAACCATCTTGTCTGACAGTTCGAAGTTTGAGGTCCATGGCGAACCTTCCTTTCTTGATATATAATAACGAGAAGACAAGATTAACAGATTTCTAAGGAAATTAAAAATGATAACATCATAAATGAAACAACTTATCAACAACTGTTTTGCCACTGGTTTCATCTTTTAGTGTTCTTTATGGCAACCAAAAATACATAAACCTGATCTTCCTTTAAGACCAATTATGGCTGCTTATAACAATCCCTCTTTCTCTATCTCAAAATTTTTAGCTGGACTTTTATCTGAATATAGTAATAATGAATACTCTTTGAAAAAAATGGATATGACTTTCAACAACTGATTACCAGACAAGATGGAGATTACTATATGGTTAGTTTTTTGACGTTGAGTCTCTATTTACCAACGTACATCTTAATGAAACCATCAATATTATACTTAACAAAATATTTATTAATGATGATACAAATTTCCATGGTTTTAATCGGCTATTTTTAACAATTACTCGATCTTGCAGTGCAAGATTCGATGTTTGTATTTAATCAGCGACTCTACTCGCAGGTCGATGGAGTTGCAATGGGTTGCCCCTTTAGCCCCATTTTTTTGCGAATTTTTTTATGTCTTATTTGGAGTCTGATTTTTTTGTTTTAAACCGATGTGATTTTAACTTTAAGCCCTCTTTATACCGCAGATATGTGGATGATACCTTTGCTTTGTTTCAACACCCATGGCAATGTTCTTCTTTTTTAGAGTACATTAACAACTTTCATCCTAATATCAATTGTACAATGGAAGTAGAGAACGATGATTGTTTACCTTTTTTAGATTTGAAAATTACCAGAACTAACTCTGAGTTCTCCACGTCGGTCTATAGAAAACGTACTTTTACTGGACTGACTAACATTATTATAGTTCGTGTCAACAATCTTTAAAAATTAATACTATTCACAACTTTGGTTATATAGCACTGAAATGCTCTTCGTCTTGGCATCTATTCCACGTGGAAATGACTTTTTTGCTAGGTTTCTTCAAATCTAATTCGTTTCCACTCGACATTGTTAAAAAAACCATCAACAAAATACTTACAAAATTTTTGCAGCCACCAATACCTAATTTTAATGTCCTAAAAGACTATTTTATGTCACAACTCCCCTATATATCTGACTTGAATTTACATCCAGCCTGAAACGAATCATTGAACATGAGATCCATGCCTTAAAGTCAAACTCATATCCAGCAATACCTGCACAATTCGTTTCCTTTTTTAACTATAAAGATCGCCTTCAGCCTTTTTATGCGATCCAACGTATATAAATTTACATGCCCTGGATGTTCCGGGCTCTTACGTCGGATCAACTCGAAAGGCTGTTAAGGGTCAGATATTGCTCTCACTTGGGCTTCAGCTTTCGCACTGGTCAGAGAATAAAGCAACCTGAATTTTCCAACATCAGAAATCATGCTTTTAATTGCAAAATTGAAATACAAAAAGAACAGTTTTCCATAATAGACATGCAACAACACCTGACCATTTAACCACCCGCCCTTGAGTCTTTATATCAAGAGGCTTGTTCCCTCTCTTAACAGTAACACGTCCTCAGCAACTCTGTACCTGCATAGTTGAAGTCGTTACTTTTAACTTGTCGTAGTTCATTCCATCTTCTCTCCTCACAATGAACGGTTTGGTGTTTAAGCAGTCTCTTTTTAACCTGTTTTTTTTCATTTTTA
>NC_061090.1:37947969-37970469 GCF_015104395.2 Macrobrachium nipponense
GAATTTCGAGTCAGTGGCCCTTATAGCTTGTATCATATTAGCAGTGGTTCATCTTTTGCATAATAATAATCAAATAATTTGATATGGAATGATCCTTTTCGAAATCGTATTGCTGGATAATTACCATATTGATTGGATACCACTTCAGTACAAAGCTCAATCAGAATTTCAGAACAATGAACTTTCGATAGGTAAAGTATATTTGAATTGATTTATTTCACTTCCGTAAAATCTTTTACAGTTAACCTATAAATACTTATTTTTTTAATCATGCGTGATTTTATCTTCACAGGACATGAAAGGAATGATAAAAGCTGAATAGAATTTATGATCTACTTCCCGATAAAAATTTACGCAAGTTTCGTAGGTAATCATTTTTCGAAATTCTAAATTTTAATACTCGGTGTAATATTACATACTACAATAAAGTGAGGTGGCTAGTATTGGAATAATGTACATACATGTGTATATGTATGTGTGTATACACATACTACGATATATATATATATATATAGATATATTTTATATATATATATATATATATATATATATATATATATATATATATATATATATGTATATGTATATTTATACATACATATATATATATATATATATATATATATATATATATATATATATATATATATATATATATATATATATATATATATATATATATACATATACATATACATATATATATATATATATATATATATATATATATATATATATATATATATATAATATATATATATATATATATATATATATATATATATATATATATTGTCTACCAGAGAGTTGCTAGTACATCTTCTGGTATATTTTGCATCTTCCAATCTTGGATGGAATGGGATGCAGTTTAGATATTTGTCGAGCTTATTCTTAAACACATCTACACTCACTCCTGATATATTCCTCAGATGAGCTGGCAACGCATTGAATAGACGCTGCATAATCGATGCTGGTGCGTAGTGGATTAATGTCCTGTGTGCTTTCCTTATTTTTCCTCGTATAGTTTTGGGCACTATTAATCTACCTCTGCTTGCTCTTTCTGATATTTTTAGTTCCATGATGTTTTCTGCTATTCCTTCTATCCTGTTTCCATTCCTGAATTATCATGTAGCGTCTCTTCTCCTTTCTAGACTATATAATTTTAAGGATTGTAGTCCTTTCCCGGTAGTCAAGGTCTTAACTTCTCCTATTCTAGCTGTAAAGGACCTTTGTACACTCTCTATTTGTGCAATATCCTTTTGATAGTGTGGGTACCATATCATATTGAAATATTCAAGTGGAACTACGAACATATGTTTTATAAAGCATAATCATGTGTTCAGCCTTTCTGTTTTGAAGTGCCGTAACAACATTAACCATTTTTGCTTTACATTTTGCCAATAGAATTGCTATTTGATCATTGCATAACATGTTCCTATTCATCATCACACAAAGGTCTTTAACTGCTTCCTTATTTGTGAATGTTTCATTATTAGGTCCCCTATATGCATATAGCTTTCCTTTCCTTCTGTCTCCATAATTTATTGATTCAAATTTATCAGAGTTTAAATACCATCCTATTTACCTCTGCCCAATCTATACTTTGTTAAGGTCTCTTTGTAGAGCGTTCCTATCTTCATCACAAGTAATTTCTCTACTTATTCTTGTGTCATCGGCGAAACTACTCACTACCGAATCCTTAACATTACTGTCTATGTCTTCAATCATAATAACAAACAGTATGCAGCTAACACCCGTACCTTGTGGCACACCGGATATTACCTTTGCTTCATCCGATTTCTCATCGTTTGCAATAACTATCTGTTTTTCTGTTGTGTAAAAATTCTTTTAACCATCTTCCTTCTTTATCCAAGATATTGTGTTTTCTAATTTTCTTCGCTAATATATTATGGTCTACCTTGTCAAAAGCTTGTGCAAAGTCTAGATAACCACATCTGTTTCATTTCCGCTTTTCATATTTTTGAATATGTTCTCACGGTGGACTAACAGTTGGTTTGTGTACTCTTTTTCCGGGTACAAAACCATGTTGTCCCTATATTAAACAAATTATTTTTTATTAAATGTTTCATAATATTTTTCTTCATTACCCTTTCATACACTTTCATAGTATGTGATGTTAGACTCACAGGCCTATAATTACTTGCTTCTAGTCTTGATCCACTTTTGAAAGTAAGGGTAATATATGCTAATTTGTGCTCATCATATATCTTGCCTGTATCTACACTTTGTCTTAATAATATTGCAAGTGGCTTTGCAATAGAATGAACTACTTTCTTTAACAAAATAGCAGGAATTCCATCAGGCCCTGCTGCAGCTCCATTTTTAATTTCATTAATTGCCTGCACAATATCAGCTTCATTAATATCTATGTCAGCTAAATATTCACTATTTTCGTCCCTTACTTCTATATCATTATCTTCATTATCTATTCTTATGTGAATTCTCACTTTTATTCGTTCTACCAATATGTGCAATTTCCTTTTTTTCATTCGTTAATCTCCCTTCAATTCTTAGAGGGCCTATTTCTCTTCTTCTTTTATTCATCTTTTTCGCGTATGAGTATTATAGTTTGGGGTTTTGCTTGATATTTATTAGAGTTTTTTCTTCCAAGTCCCATTTTTTACTTTCTTTTGATTGTATAATCTTTTGTTCTGCATTTTCTATCTTACTTTTTAGTTCTGTAACTTTCCATGCATTTTTTTCTTTTGCAAGACCTTTTTTCCACTTTCTGATTTTCTGGAACAAGATCCTTCTGGCTCTTGGTATGCATGACTGATGTTTACTTTTCTTCTTCGGTATATATTTATCCACTATTTTCTCTAATATTTTATATAATATCTCCGTATTTACCCTTATGTCATCACTTACGAAAATAAATGTTATCCCAATCTTTGTTTAATTCTTCATTATTTATGACCATTTTATATTTTTACTGTAGAAGTTGTATTTTCCATATCCTTCCCACTTTTTCATTTCTTGCTTATCTCTGTTTTCACTTGCTTTGAATCTGCAATTTTCTCCGTATCTGCAATATCCTCTTGCTTCATAAATACATTTATTATCTCTTGAGTAGAATATTGGAGCTGATGCTTTGAAATTTTTTGCTGACATCTCTGCATATCTCGTTTATGGCTTGCTTTTTTCTTTTACCTGATATTCTTTATTCCTCTCTTTATTTGTTTCTTTCTTATTTTGGATTTTATTACTTGATTGATTATTTATTTGATTGTGATTCATGGCTACAGGGTGCATATATTTACCTTTTTTGTCGAACTTACATCCTTTTCCTTCTTTTAGATTTTTGCATATTTTTGGATGCAGATCTCTGCAATCTTCCTCATAGCCATCTAGGTATGCACATTTACCATATATTTCATAGTTGTGACATACCTTAGGATGTTTGTAGTAACATCTTTCTCCAAATCTGCAATTCCCCCCTCTTTTCAAAGGTTGCAGACTTTGTCTTTTTTGTCTAGTTTTTTCCTCTTTCTCGTCATTGTGTAGATCTGGGTAGAGCCTTTTCTGGATTTTCTTTTGAGTTGTCATATCATAATTTATTTCTTCGTAAGTATGCTGCTTTATTGCCTCATATGTAGTATCAATGAGTATCTCTGCATCCTATACTTTATCTTGTTCTTTGTTTTCCTTATTATTTTTTTCTGTCATTTCAGTTTTGTTTACTTCTCTTCCATTTTCCTCTTCTTCTTCATCCTCAACTATTTGTACATTCAATCTTGATTTAATAACATTGTCTATCCATGATAGACATGTTGAGCAAAATATTTTTGTACCTTTTCTCATATCTTGCATTACCTCAGCTCATTGTGGATGGGTCGGAATGTTGGATGCAGCACATTTTCTGATTAGGTTTTGTGGATTAACTATGCTATACCACACCTTACACAGTTTGCATGCTTTTGGCATTCTTTTTCCTAATGCATCAATTAGGATATTCACAAGGTTCACCTTATTCATTTTCTTTGTTGGAATATGTTGGTTTATGTATATTTTCTTTATGAGTCTTTTGACCACTTGGATTTTATTTGGAACTTCTTCAATCATTTTCAAGATGTTTTCAGTTGATTTGTTCCAGTTAGAAGGATTATATCCTTCTAATATATCTATAAATGTTTTTGTATCTTTTTGGTTAGGACTGTTGCTGATCTCATAGATGAGAAATGCCAGTTCCCTTCCTGCTACCTCATCGAATTGCGAATCTCCAAGCAAGCTAAATTCGCCATTTTTTTTTCCCGCAGGAGAGAAGAGAGAGAGAGAGGAGAGAGAGAGGAGAGAGAGAGAGAAGAATACACAAGTGTGAATTAGAGAGTGAGAGAAAGTTTAAGCAAGCCATTTTTTTTTTTCAGAGAGAGAGATAAAACAACGCGAGAGAGAGAGAGAGAGAGAGAGAGAGAGAGAGAGAGAGAGAGAGAGTTTAAAAGAAGCCAATTTAGAAAAGAGAAAGAGATAGAGAGAGAGTAGAGAGAAGAGTTTAGAGAGAGAGAGAGAGAGAAGAAATGACCATGTTTTCAATTAAAACCTCGAGCAGCAGAGAGTTTACATGTCATTAAACAGAAGACTGGAGTCATATCGGAGCAAACTCCTCTCGTAAATAGCGGCCGGAGGTGTGAGCATGAGGTTAAATGACTCCTTTGGCTGCGGAGGGAGATCTGTTTGAAGACTCAGGGGTCCCACCAGCTCGAATTACTAAGCCTTGAGGGGAGATTGTTTCGGTGCAGGGATCAGCCTCTGAGGTGGCTTCAAGGGAAGATTGCGAGACAATAACATTCATTGGAAGTTTTGCGAAGATGGGATGATTCCAGAGTATGTGGTATTTGGTGCTAGATGATATGGAAATATGATCTTTCGTGAATTGGACATTTAATTTACTTTATACTTTTTTGTATATCATATACATTACTATTATATGTGTAATATGAAATAGGAGAGAGTTAGTTACATATATTTACAAAATGGGAGAGTTAGTTATATATATTTATAAAATGGGAGAGAGTTAGTTATATATATTTATAAAATGGGAGAGAGTTAGTTATATATATTTACAAAATGGGAGAAAGTTAGTTATATATATTTACAAAATGGGAGAGAGTTAGTTATATATATTTATAAAATGGGAGAGAGTTAGTTATATATATTTCATAAAAGGGAGAGATTAGTTATAATATTTTATATAAAAGGGAGAGTTTAGTTGTTATATATATTTACAAAATGGGAAGAAAGTTAGTTATATATATTTACAAAATGGGAGAGAGTTATTTATATATATTTATAAAATGGGAGAGAGTTAGTTATATATATTTTCAAAATGGGAGAGTTAGTTATATATATATTCATAAAATTGGAGAGAGTTACTTATATATATTTACAAAATGGGAGAGAGTTAGTCAAATATGTTATAGTATGCTAGATGACAAAAAAAATAATACCTAAAAATATCACGGAATCTGCAATTTAGATAACATTGCACATTAATAAGATTAATATATACATCACTATTTATACTAATGGAGAATATTTAGCAATCTATGCCATGATATATTAGATAACATAAAAGATGACAATTATTATTATTATTATTATTATTATTATTATTATTATTATTATTATTATTATTATTATTATTATTATTATTATTATTATTATTATTATTATTATTATTCTGAAGATGAGCCCTATTAGTATGGAACAAGGCCGCAGGGGCCCACTAACTTTAAATTCAATCTTCCCAAGAATATTACATGAAATTGAGAATTTTGGTAACATTACAAATTATCAAAATAATGTGAATTAAATTTATACAAGAAGGGGTAGGCTGTGGCGTGGGAGGGAATTTGACCAATTCAAGCCATGTGATAATAGGTAACATTTAGAAATGACCTGAAATTGGAAGTTTTGTCCATTATACAGAATGCACATTAATTAGAATATGCTCTTGATATCAGGAGTCTTTAAACGTGGTAAGAAATCTAGTTATGTATGGGTAAATCTGTACAGATAGCTTTCGGGAATCTATTCGATTCCCATTTCCAGTGACTGAAAATGGGAATCGAACAAATTCCCGAAAGCTATCTGTAGAGATTTAGTTTTAATATAAACAGGATGGAAAAAAGCCATCCTATTTATATTGAATCTATGGCGTTCCAGATACTACAACCTTTCTGTGTACTTACGGATTTAGTTTTAGATACATGAACCTATACATAATTGTGGACTTGTCTCTCCATAATGCGTAGTATTACGTTCATTACCATTTATACCAAGTTGTACGAATACTTAGACATTCTAAGACGCACAAACGAACGTAATGCAAAAAGAAATGAAGACCGATCGACGAAAATTCATGCGAGGAAGAAAACAGAAAAATCGTGCAGCTGTTGAATTCGCGATGAGATGAATTAGGGAAGAGGAAATGAATTTTTCCAGGCAAAATGAAATGAGGAGAGGCGAGGAAGATGCAAACAATTCCAGGGAAATGAGAGAGAGAGAGAGAGAGAGAGAGAGAGAGAGAGAGAGAGAGAGAGAGAGAGAGAAAGTTTATCGTCTTGGCCTCTGGTTGGGAAGAAAAGATTCTCTCTCTTCTCCTTTTTTTTTTTTTTTTGATGTCGCCGCCATTTGAAGGTTAATCTTCTGTTCTGTGCTTTGCCTTGAAAAGGATTTTTATTTCGAGTTTTTTCTTTTTTTTCTTATGATTTGTTTATAGCTGGGTTCTCTCTTTTGCTCTTTCTGTCTGTCTCTACACCTGATTCTCTCTCTCTCTCTCTCTCTCTCTCTCTCTCTCTCTCTCTCTCTCTCTAAACTGGGCTTTCTCTGTGCATGTCTGTCTGTCATGTCTGTCTCTCTCTCTCTCTCTCTCTCTCTCTCTCTCTCTCTCTTTAAACCTGGCTTTCTCTGTGCATGTCTGTCTGTCTGCCTCTCTCTCTCTCTCTCTTTACCTGATTCTCTCTCTCTCTCTCTCTCTCTCTCTCGCTCGGGGTCTCTCTCTCTCTCTCTCTCATGCTCTCTCTCTCTCTCTCTCTCTCTCTCTCTAAAAAACACTGGCTCTATTTGTTATCTTTCTGTGCGTTTCTGTCTTTACAGCTGACTCTCTCTCTCTCTCTCTCTCTCTCTCTAAACCTGGCTTACACTGTCTCTGTCTGTCTGTCTGTCTCTCTCTACACCTGACTCTCTTTCTCTCACCGTTTTTTTCCGCCCCCGCTCCTCTCCTCGCTCCTATCCTGCCATCCCGCCCCGTGCACCGGAAAGTACCGTCCCCCTCATGAATCTCGTCTCTCTCTCTCTATCTCTCTCTCTCTCTCTCTCTCTCTCTTTAAACCTGGCTTTCTCTGTGCATGTCTGTCTGTCTGCCCCTCTCTATCTGTCTCTTTACCTGATTCTCTCTCTCTCTCTCTCTCTCTCTCTCTCTCTCTCTCTCTCTCTCTCTCTCTCTCTCTCTCTAAAACTGGCTCTATTTGTTATCTTTCTGTGCGTTTCTGTCTTTACAGCTGACTCTGCTCTCTCTCTCATCTCTTCGTCTCTCTCTCTCTCTAAACCTGGCTTACACTGTCTCTGTCTGTCTGTGTGTCTCTCTCTACACCTGACTCTTTCTCTCACCGTTTTCCGCCCCGCTCCTCTCTCTCTCTCTCTCTCTCTCTCTCTCTCTCTCTCTCTCTGGTCTTAGTTGCCTACCCCTTTATTTTTGCCGGGAAACATAACGACCACCTAGGTGGCAGCACTGCTTGCTTACAGTGCACAAACATCACAAAGCATAATCTCTGTTGCTGAATTCTTGATAAAAGCACAGGCAGGGTAATGAAGACAGATTATGCTCCCATAAGCTCACAAATTACCTAAAGAAATGCAAGGAAACATTAATAATAGCAGAGAGAGAGAGAGAGAGAGAGAGAGAGAGAGGAGGCGGATTTGCTACGGTAATGAGGATAATATTCCTATTGAAAATGTTAGTGTTGGGGATTACAGAACCAGTAATAGTAGAAATTGCATTTATTAATGATATCAGATTTGCTCTCTGAACACTATGAATACCCTTTTGCTTTAAGTATATCTAATGCCATCTTAAATCTTGAAAGTCTTTTTTTTAATATTACAGATATTCAGCTCTTCATTGCTTCGACCGTGACGTTTGACATACCATGAGGTTTGGTTCCAAGCATTTGTTTTTATAATGAGTCAAATCACACTTACATGAGAAGAAGGTAAGAGATTACTTTCAGGTATCTTTCTAAATAAAAACCGGATGTGTATCAGTGTATTAATTTATTCCCTTTTAAAGGGTAATATACTTGATATACTAATCAGTTATTGCGATATATTAAGAATTAAAGTACAGAGCACCATGATATACTTCATATATCAGGAGTACGATACAATCTCAGATTTATATAAATATTTCCGGCAATATCGAAGCGATAGGTTTACCGGTGAGTTCACAAACGGCCAATTTATTTACCTCAATCTTTCCATGAGAAGATTCTTAAGCAGAATTGATTTTCATTAACTGCCAAAAACGTCTGTCATCTCAGACGGATTTCATTCTGACTGCAATTCATAAAGAATGATCTGGAGTGCTTTAAAATACCACCTTAAACACATCTGGTCAAGTCAGGGGCAAAACTGAAAACCTATTTACTATAAACACTGCTGAGTCTCGGAAGCTCTTCATAGGACGAATCAGAAACGGAAAGAGACTCCAGGAAGCCCATTAGAGAGGGGAGGATTCAAGCAGCTTAAAGGGGGGGGGAAAAATAAAAGGTTATTTTCAATTTTTTTTGCACACAGGCTATTTGAGACGTTTCCTCTTCTCGACTTCCTCTTCGGATAAAACGATCCGTACATTACACCTTTCTCTATCTTCCCTACTCTTTTTTGTTTTGTTTTGTTTATCTAATGTTTTTTTCTTACTTACTGGCAGCGAGACTCCGAGATTAGTCATCTGTCTTCATGAGAAATACATGAGAGATCCGATGGCTGAAGTAGCATGCATTAAATATCATGAGAGAGAGAGAGAGAGAAGAGAGAGAGAGAGAGAGAGAGAGAGAGAGAGAGAAATAATTTGTATATAAGAATGCAAGGACGTTGGAGTCGTAGAACCATTGCGACTACTTTCCTTCCTTGTTTACGAAAACCCTATCATTATTATTATTATGAAGAATGACAGCATCAGTGGAGGTGGTTTTGTATAGGAAGGTCTTAACGTAATTGTTCTGAATAAAAGTCCTATTTGGCATTGTATAATTTAAATATGGCGTGCGATAGCCGTAGGATTCTAAGTCCAACGTACAAGGGCGTAGCGGATATCCAACGTTTCCATACGTATCGTTTTAAAACCGAACATACTTGACAGAGGGTCTTCTCCATTAATGTATTATTATTATTATTATTATTATTATTATTATTATTATTATTATTATTATTATTATTTGTGTAACAAAAGTCACAATTATAAAGTAAACAAACTATACTACTATATTAAAATAGTAATATTTTACATAGTATTTAGTTTATTTACTATATAATTAAGGATTTTTATTACACAATTGTTTTTCATAAGATTTCTGAATATCTTAGCATTCTTATTATTTATATTGTTATTATTATTTTTTTTTTCTATCACAGTCCTCCAATTCGACTGGGTGGTATTTATAGTGTGGGTTCAGGATTGCATCCTGCCTCCTTAGGAGTCCATCACTTTTCTTACTATGTGCGCCGTTTCTTCTAGGATCACACTCTTTTGCATGAGTCCTGGAGCTACTTCAGCCTCTAGTTTTTTTCCAGATTCCTTTTCCAGGGATCTTGGGATCGTGCCCAGTGTTTCCTATGATTATGGGTACCATTTCCACTGGCATATCCCATATCCTTCTTATTTCTATTTTCAGGTCTTGATACTTATCCATTTTTTCCCTTTCTTTCTCTTCAACTCTGGTGTCCCATGGTATTGTGACATCAATGAGTGATACTTTCTTCTTGATTTGTCAACCAATGTCACGTCTGGGTATTTGGCATGTATCACCATATCTGTTCTGATACCATAGTCCCCAGAGGATCTTTGCCTGATCGTTTTTCTATCACTCCTTCAGGTTGGTGTTCGTACCACTTATTAGTGCAAGGTAGCTGGTGTTTCTTGCAACAAGCTCCCGTGATGGGGCTTTTGCTACTGAATCATGCCTCTTTTTGTACTGGTTCTGTGCAAGTGCAGGACATTCGCTTGCTATGTGGTTTTATGGCTTAATTTTTTCGTATTGCACTTCCTACATATGGGATATGTTATTTCCATCTATCGTTCTTTAAACATATCTGGTTCTTAGGGCCTGATCTTGTGCCTTCTTTGTTATCATTCCTTAAGTTTCCTTCTGAGCTTTTCCCTCAGTAGCCATTGCCACGTGTCATCGCTGGCTAGTTCTATAGTCTTTCTCATGTATTGTCCGTGCATTGGTTTGTTCCTCTGTTCTGTGTGTCTTTCTCCTGTCTCTGTATATTTCTGGGTCTTCGTCTACTTTTATCAGTCCTTCTTCTCATGCACTCTTTAGCCACTCGTCTTCACTGGCCTTCATATATTGCCCCAGAGCTCTGTTCTCGATGTTGACGCAGTCATCTATGCTTAGTAGTCCCCTCCCTTTCGTGTTATGTATAGTCTATCCATATTTGCTCTTGGGTGTAGTGCTTTGTGTATTGTCATATGTTTCCTCATTTTCTGGTCTACGCTGCGAAGTTTTGTTTTTCTTTCGTCCATTCGACTATTCCTGTGCTGTATCTGATTACTGGCACTGCCCATGCCCATGTTTATCGGTTTTTATCATATTTCCGGCGTTGAGTTTTGACTTGATTATCGCCTTGAGTCTCTGCATATATTTCTTTCCTGATCGTGTCCTTCATCTCTTGATGTTTTATATCCCCTCTTCCATTATTCCAAAGGTATTTGTATCCCGTCTCCATCTATGTGTTTGATGCTGTTCCCCCCCCATCTGGTAGCTTTATCCCTTCAGTCCTTGTTACTTTGGTTTGCCCCTTTATGTTTGACTAAGGCACATTTTACTATTCCAAACTCCATCCTGATGTCCCCAGATACAATCCTTACAGTCTGGATTAGGGTATCTATTTCCTTGATGCTCTTACCATGCAGCTTGATGTCGTCTATGAACATCAGATGGTTAATTCTGTTGCCTCTTTTCTTGTGTTGATACCCAGCATCCATCTTCTGCAGAACTTTTGTTATGAGAATCATGGCTACTACGAAGAGTAGTGGGGACAGTCAGTCGCCCTGGAAGATCCCTCTCTTGATATTAACCTCTGCTAGTTTTATTCCAGAGCTTGTAATTATTGTATTCCAGTTGCAAATTGTATTTTTGAGAAACTGATGGTGTTTTCCTCTGCCCCATATATTTTCAGGCCATTCTATTAGCCATGCGTGTGGTACCATGTCGAAGGCTTTCTTATAGTCTATCCATCCCATGCTAAGGTTGGTTATCTCTTTTCTCTTACTGTTCTTCATTACCATTTCGTCTATCAGGAGTCTGGTCTTTTGTGCCCCTATACTTCCTTATGCAGCCTTTCTGTTGGTGGGAGATGGTGTTTTATATCCTCTAGGTATTGTATAGCCTTTCGCTGATGATACCTGTTAGTAACTTCCACATTATTGGTAGGCAGGGAGTAGCCTGTATTTACTGCTATATTTCCCTTACTCTTGTCTTTCTGGACTGAGGATGTTCTTCCTGTGGTCATCCATTTGGGAGCATTGTAAATTTGTGATACAATGCTGGAGTTGTTCTCTTATTCTTGGGTGTAGGGCCTTGAAGATTTTGAGCCAGTATCCATGGACTTCATCGGGACCTGGGCTTTCCAGTTGGGCATTTTCTTTAGTTGGTGTCTGAATGTGTATGTCGTGATGTCAGTGAATCATTATTATTATTATTATTATTATTATTATTATTATTATTATTATTATTATTATTATTTATTATTATTATTATTATTATTATTATTATTATTATTTTTGTGTTATTTTTTTTTATTTTTTTTTTTTTTTTTTTTTTTGCTCTATCACAGTCCTCCAATTCGACTTGGGTGGGTATTTATAGTGTGGGGTTCCGGGTTGCATCCTGCCCTCCTTAGGAGTCCATCACTTTTCTTACTATGTGCGCCGTTTCTAGGATCACACTCTTCTGCATGAGTCCTGAGCTACTTCAGCCTCTAGTTTTTCTAGATTCCTTTTTCAGGATCTTGGGATCGTGCCTAGTGCTCCTATGATTATGGTACGATTTCCACTGGCATATCCCATATCCTTCTTAATTCTATTTTTCAGATCTTGATACTTATCCATTTTTTCCCTCTCTTTCTCTTCAACTCTGTGTCCCATGGTATTGCGACATCAATGAGTGATACTTTCTTCTTGACTCTATCAACCAATGTCACGTCTGTCTGTTTGCTCGTATCACCCTATCCGTCCTGATACCATAGTCCCAGAGGATCTTTGCCTGATCGTTTTCTATCACTCCCTCAGGTTTGGTGCTCGTACCACTTATTACTGCAAGGTAGCTGATGTTTCTTGCACAGGCTCCATTAGAGGGCTTTTGCCACTGAATCATGCCTCTTTTTGTACTGGTTCTGTGCAAGTGCCTGGCATTTCGCTTGCTATGTGGTTTATGGTTTCATTTTTCGTATTGCACTTCCTACATATGGGAGAGATGTTATTTCCGTCTATCGTTCTTTGAACATATCTGGTTCTTAGGGCCTGATCTTGTGCCGCTGTTATCATTCCTTCAGTTTCCTTCTTTAGCTCTCCTCTCTGTAACCATTGCCATGTGTCATCGCTGGCTAGTTCTTTAGTCTGTCTCATGTATTGTCCGTGCATTGTTTTGTTGTGCCAGTCCTCTGTTCTGTCTGTCATTCTCCTGTCTCTGTATATAGTCTGGGTCTTCGTCTACTTTTATTAGTCCTTCTTCCAATGCACTCTTTAGCCCCTCGTCTTCACTGGTTTTCAGATATGCCCCAGTGCTCTGTTCTCGATGTTGACGCAGTCCTCTATACTTAGTAGTCCTCTCCCTCCTTCCTTTCGTGTTATGTATAGTCTGTCCGTATTACTACTACTACTATTATTATTATTATTATTATTATTATTATTATTATTATTATTTATATTATTATTATTATACAAAATTACCTTAATGTCATTTGAACGTCGTGTCATGGCCATCTGCCCATATGAAATACCTGTTAATAAAGCCATCCTCTGGGCTCTCTGTCACGTCTTCGTGACCCTCGGCTCAATGTTCCTCTGAGAGACTGAGTGTCCCAGCCGAGGATTTCATCCCCGAATTGTAATTAAGGGTATTAATATCTCCCGTGTTCCCGAAGACGCGCCTGATCTTTGGTGGGTGCTGGCAGTGCAGATTTCTGCGATGTGGGTTTTTTTTTTTATTTTTCCAAGAAAAAATTCTTGTGTGGGATGTGCGGGTTTTAATTAGTGATGTGATGGTGAGAAAATAAGTCATAGTGTTTTTTTTTTTTTTTTTCTTTTTTTTTTTTTTTTTCTGCGAGGATGGAAGAAATATTTAGTGCGTGTTTGTGCGTGTCTGTTTTAGAAGCCTCATGTACCTACGTTTGGGTATATGTACTCGTAAGCATGACGTTTGTAGGCATTAACAGCTGTGTATGTATAGGCACAGACATGCGCATACATCTGTTTTATATATATATATATACGTATATATATATATATATATATATATATATATATATATATATATATATATATATATATATATACATATATATTACATATATATATATATATATTATATATATATGTATATGTATATGTATATATATATATATATATATTATATATATATATACTCTATATATATATATATATATATATATATATATATATGTGTGTGTGTGTGTGTGTGTGTGTGTGTGTGTGTGTGTATGTGTGTAAGAGTCTGTATGTATATATATATATATATATATATATATATATATATATATATATATATATATACTATATATATACTATATATATATATATATATATAAATCGAGCTACAATGTCCCTTTAATATCTAATTCGCTCTACCTCGGAATTAATATATTTTTCATATATGCTTAACCGAAGGGAATTTTTTTCTCGATAATAGATTTGCCTGGACCAGGGCGCGAACCTATGGATCCTTTCAAACCCAGCTTTTCCTACTACACCTCTCGCGGTGGTGTAGTAGGAAAAGCTTCACTGACGTTCCTGGTTTGAAAGGATCCATAGGTTCGCGCCCTGGTCCAGGCAAATCTATTAATCGAGAAAAAAATTCCCTTCGTTAAGCATATATGAAAATATATTAATTCCGAGGTAGAGCGAATTAGATATTAAAGGACATTGTAGCTCGATATATGTATATGAATCACGGAAATGTGATATGACTTATATATATATATATATATATATATATATATATATATATATATATATATACATATATATATATATCATATGTGTGTGTGTACATCAAACTATTAAACCAACCATTAATATATTTAGAGGGAACTCTGTTACAGTTTACAGTAAGAAACAAAATATAATTCTCCTTGAAACAGAACAAAAAAATGAGTATCAAATCCATATCTGCAATAGCAACAATTGCATAATCCTCTCCAAATCCTTTTGAGGTTAAAATAGCAACCCTCCGCTCCCACAACCCCCTCCTTCTACCCAAGTGACTCCAATCAGTTCAAAGGGTAGATTATTAATATGATAATTTCTATTATGAGTATGATAATTCAGAAGGCGCAAAGATAGATTTATATGTTAATTTGAACTGCGACAAATCGTCCCAGGTTCTTAGAGAAGCTTTTTGTTTCTCTCTCGCGTCAAAAAAAATGTTTAAGAAACCAGCTGAGAAAGCATTCAACCTAGAGTATAAGATAAGAACTTCTTTATTGTTGGGATGGGATTTTCCCTTGTCTTTGTTTAGTTACCTTTACGTGACCGTATCATCTTGAGTTTCTGTCTCTTCTGACATATTTTAAAACGTGAGTGAAGGTGTACCATAGCGAACGTTTATGGATCCACTTAGAGCCAATGATCGACGGATTATAACATATTTTAAAGCAGAAGACTGTCAAGGTAATTGCTTTATAGCAAAGAAAGATAAAGTATAGGAAAACGCATTTTCGAGAAGTTCGGCAGCAAGGAGGTATTCGCGCCCGTGTTGGAGGCGCCTATTCTCGCGGTTGTTCTAGAATCGACAGGAGTTTTGTGGAACTTGACAGGCACCGAAGTGTCGTGAGAAACGCCGCGACTTCTGATGCAATACTTCGTCAAGAAACCTCTAAATCGTTCCTGTAATCTCGGGATTCTGTGACGCTCGCCGTAGCCCCACCCCCCCCCCAGGATGCCGTATAGATACGACGGACGAAGTAGGACAAGGCAGATCATCAGTTAGTCACACAGAGAGATCCTCAGTAAGAGCCACAGATAGGATTATCAGTGAGAGATCAGCAGCAGAGATCGTCAGAGAGAGATAAGAGAAGAAGGAACCAGGACGAAGGATGAGAAGAAAAGTCGCTCGAGAGTTGGTTGAATTCTGGTCAAGTCGTCTTCAGGAGTGGACGACAGAGTTATTTTGACGTGGAGCAAAACTTCAGAGAAGAAACGTTCTGCAAGAGGTTTAGAGTTTCTGCCCTTCGAGTATCAAGAATAGACATTATTTTCTGCAATTCAGAGTCAGAATACGTCGGCAATCGCAGTTCTCCTTTTGTGAAGCCATCGTTTCGAGTCGCAAAACTGGCCAGCAAGTATTTGAATTACCTCACTGTTCCCCCAGTTCATGCAGTGTAAGATTTTACCTTTTTTATGTAAATAGGAGACACCATTCTGCATTTATTTTTTGTTAGTAAGCTTGTAAATAAACCTTTGTTGTGTTAGTTTTTCTTTCTATATTCGTATCCCCAATTTCAACTGTTGGTGTTGAATTTTTTTTTTGTTTTTATTTCGAATTTTTTTTTTGTTTTTATTTCATATCGACCTGAAGCGGACCTCTCTCAGAGGCCATAACAAAGACAACGTTATGTCTTGCACTGATAAAGTGTTGATTTAGCAAATGACATTTAGGATTTACTATGAATTCATAAGAACCACAACAGAATTACTTATCCAGTTACGGTTATTTCATTATTTCCCCAAGAACTCTCTTTGAACCAAGAATTCAACCTAGAAACTACCGAGAAAGAAGAGAAAAAAACATTGTCTACGAAGTAGTTGACATTTGCTTCAATAAACACTAGAGAAACAAGTAGGAAATACAATCAAGTTCTCTGCCCATCGTATATAATCAAGACCACCGGATATCATCTATCTTTCCGTGTAGAAGCCAATCTAGAGGCTCCCGGTGATACACCCCCCACCTGAGAAGGTCTGCAAGACTCGTAAACGCCCGCCGTATGATCACCTTCCCAGGAATCATTGAAAACCCGACCTGCCGGAGAGGTGCTCTGACCGTACTCAAGAGCTCGCAACACCCCGATAAAAGGAGATGGACTCGCCACTGGAAAGGTTACAGGCTGCTCTGTGAGCAAGAGCCCGTGCTGACACAAAGTCAGCTTACTCAAAAACAACAAACAACCACTGGAATTCAGTCCCTCAGCAGTTTATCGCATGATAATGTCCTGTCGATCAGGAGGAAACGACGCGTTAGAGAGAGAGAGAGAGACAGAGAGAGAGAGAGAGAGAGAGAGAATTGTATAAGTAATAATAAATCAAATGACTCACCGAATTTTACCATGCCCTTTGGTGCGTTGCTCGCCAGTCTAAGCAACAACGAGAAAGCCGTCATCAAGATAGAGAACGACTCCTTTCAAGATTAATAGTGCTGAAGCAGCAGTCATTCTTAACAAAACATATTATTATTATTATTATTATTATTATTATTATTATTATTATTATTATTATTATTATTATTATTATTATTATTATTATTATTATTGAAAAAGAAACCCATAAATTCAATTTGTAACTTGTTTACTTCTAAGTATTTACATTTAGTTTTACTCCACACTCGAGTACTTTCAGGCCCTTCTGTGGCCCATTCTCAGAGATGTTTGGGATGTTAGCCTGGTCAAGGCCCAGCAGTCTTCTGGAACTTCTTCTCGTTGTGCTGTCATTTATGCGATGGCTGTTCTGGTTTTCTTGAGAGTTGCCAATCCCCTCTTGTCGCTCTGATATCCTGAGCTGATGGTCAATGGGATTCACCCTTGTGGTAAGGGTGTGGTCACCGCAAGTCTGTTGGGCAGGAAACCTAATCTCCAGGTCAGCAGGGTCAATCTTAGCTTCTTTTAATATCAAAGCTCGCTTATGGGATCTTCTGAGTCCGAGCTTTTGATTAAAAGAAGCTAAGATTGACCCTGCTGACCTGGAGATTAGGTTTTCCTGCCCAACAGACTTTCGGTGACCACACCCTTACCACAAGGGTGAATCCCATTGACCATCAGCTCAGGATATCAGAGCGACAAGAGGGGATTGGCAACTCTCAAGAAAACCAGAACAGCCATCGCATAAATGACAGCACAACGAGAAGAAGTTCCAGAAGACTGCTGGGCCTTGACCCAGGCTAACATCCCAAACATCTCTTGATGAAGGGCCACAGAAGGCCTGAAAGTACTCGAGTGTGGAGTAAAACTAAATGTAAATACTTAGAAGTAAACAAGTTACAAATTGAATTTGTGGGTTTTCTTTTCAATCTCTTCAAAAGAAAACTTGGAAGAAGTTTTTGTTGATTATTATTATTATATTATTTTATTATTATTATTATTATTATTATTATTATTATTATTATTATTATTATTATTATTATTATTACGGGGCCTTTAAGTAGCAAGAGCCCGTGCTAGCACAAAGATGGTTTAATTTTGTTAAATAGAATTATTATTACGATCCATTAAGTGAAATCAGTTTTCTATTTCCTTCTTGTATCAATAGTGCCATAATTCTCTTGGCAGTGAAGTACAGGCTTCAAGAATGCGAAGAAGCATATTAAGGAATTAGAATGACATATGATGTCAGGATTGTTGTTTCTACACTTCATTTTAAAGTTTCCTTATGTTACAACTTTTCTTTCATCCTAGTCTCTCTCCCCCTTCCTTTCGCAAGACATCGAATCACGATTTATACGACAAAAAACAAATTGGTTTATTCATGAAGGAGCGAAAGTCAGCCAGATTTATGCTATCTCTCTCTCTCTCTCTCTCTCTCTCTCTCTCTCTCTCTCTCTCTCTCTCTCTCTCTCTCTCTTTTAAAGAGAGGACGAAGAGGACGAAATATAAGGAGAAACTTTTCATTCCTTCGCTTTCTATATATTTCTGTTCTGTTGGTGTTTTCACTTTATATTCCATCCTTATTCTTCTCTTCCTCTTTTTTTTTTTAGAGAGCAGATTCATTCATTCAGATTTTTCCATTTTTTCAAAAGAGAAGAATCAAGAGATAATATGTTAGAGAGAAACTCCTCATCTCTTCACCTTCTATATATTTCTGTTCTGTTAATTGTTCTCTTAATGGTCCATCTTTATTCTTCTCTTCCTCTTTCTGTAGAAAGCAGATTTATTTACATTTTTCAATTTTTTTTTTTCATTTTTAAAAGAGAGGAATCACGATATAATATATTAAAGACAAACTCTTCATCACTCCGCCTTCTATATATTTCTGTTCTGTCGATGTTTTCACTTTTATATTCGATCTTTATTCTTCTCTTCCTTATTTTTGTAGATAGCAGATTTATTCAGATTTATCCATTCTTCAAAAGAGAAGAATCAAGAGATAAAATGTTAGCTGGAAACTCGTCATCACTTCGCCTTTTATATATTTCTGTTCTGTTAATTTTTTTCTTGATATTACAACTTTATTCTTCTCTTCCATTTTTTTTAGATAGCAGATTTATTCAGATTTTTCCATTTTTACATAAAAGAAAATAAAGAGATAAGATTGAGTGAAACTCTTCATTATTCCGCCATCTATATATTTCTGTCCTGTTAATTTTTCCCTTATATTCCATCTATATTTTCTCTTTCCCTTTTTCATTTTGTATATTTTACATTTCCCTCGCGCTTTCCCCAGCCCCTTTCATCCCACACCTCTGTTCCATATATTTGGCAAACCCGGTGTCTGTTAATTGCCCGGAACCCTTCTAACCATTTTTCTTTTAATTTTACGGAATGTATTTCTGGTCCCCAATTCTATCCGCTGCGAATTTATGTTCTTTTCTTCATTCCCAATCGCGGAGGAGGTCAGTAAGCTGTTTACGAAATAAAATTCAGTTGCAATTATCTAATGTTACGATATAAATCTAAGAGTGAGATTTTGTAACGCGTTGATGGATGCATTTTTATGAATGAACTTTTGAACTCATTGAAGTGATAGGGTGTTGGAGTTTACGAGTCTAGTGGAATGTTTAAAAAAATTGACGTCATTTATTGCTGTGGAATAGTGGAATTCTTCTTGGCTTGCTTTTAGTTTCGGTATGTTTTTTTTTTTTTTTTATTCCTTCTGAAATTCCCAAATTCACGGTTTCTCGTAAAGTAAAGAAGACAAGTAAGGAGAGAGAGAAGAGAGAGAGAGAGAGAGAGAGAGAGAGAGAGAGAGAGAGAGAGAGAGAGAGAGAGAGAGAAGAGATAAGCAATCGTCCATGAACAGAAAGAGAAAACATTAAAGAATCTCATTTGAAAAGACAATGAGAGAGAGAGAGACCTTACCTTACAGACCTTACAGTTCGTTCGGGTTGCCCCAGGTCCCTCAGTGTGAGACACCTCTAATGTCTACCAGAGAGTTGCTAGTACATCTTCCGGTATATTTAGCACTTTTCCAATCTTGGATGGTCTGGGATGCAGTTTAGATATTTGTCGAGCTTATTCTTAAACACATCTACGCTCACTCCTGATATATTCCTCAGATGAGCTGGCAAAGCATTGAATAGACGCTGCATTATCGATGCTGGTGCGTAGTGGATTAATGTCCTGCGTGCTTTCCTTATTTTTCCTGGTATAGTTTTGGGCACTATTAATCTACCTATGCTTGCTCTTTCTGATATTTTTAGTTCCATGATGTTTTCTGTTATTCCTTTTATCTGTTTCCATGCCTGAATTATCATGTAGCGTTCTCTTCTCCTTTCTAGGCTATATAATTTTAAGGATTGTAGTCCTGTAAAGGACTTTTGTACACTCTATTTGTGCAATATCCTTTTGATAGTGTGGGTACCATATCATATTGCAATATTCAAGTGGACTACGAACATATGTTTTATAAAGCATAATCATGTGTTCAGCTTTTCTTGTTTTTGAAAGTGCCGTAACAACATCCCCATTTTTGCTTTACATTTTGCCAAACGAATTGCTATTTGATCATTGCATAACATGGTTCCTATTCATCATCACACCAAGGTCTTTAACTGCTTCCTTATTTGTGATTGTCTCATTATTAGGTCCCCCTATATGCATTATAGCTTTCCTTCTCTGTCTCCATAATTTATTGATTCAATTTATCAGAGTTAAATACCATCCTATTTACCTCTGCCCAATCATATACTTTGTTAAGGTCTCTTTGTAGAGCGTTCCTATCTTCATCACATGTAATTTCTCTACTTATTCTTGTGTCATCAGCGAAACTACTCACTACCGAATCCTTAACATTACTGTCTATGTCTTCAATCATAATAACAAACAGTATTGCAGCTAACACCGTACCTTGTTGCACACCGGATATTACCTTGGTTTCATCCGATTTCTCATCGTTTGCAATAACTCTGTTTTCTGCTGTGTAAAAATTCTTTTAACCATCTTCCTACTTTATCCACGATATTGTGTTTTCTAATTTTCTTCGCTAATATATTGTGGTCTACTTTGTCAAAAGCTTTAAGTCTAGATAAACCACATCTGTTTCATTTCCGCTTTTCATATTTTTGAATATGTTCTCACGGTGGACTAACAGTTGGTTGTGTACTTTTTCTGGGTAGAAACCGTGTTTTTTTGTCCTATATTAAACAAATTATTTTTTTATTAAATGTTTCATAATATTTTTCTTCATTACCCTTTCATACACTTTCATAATATGTGATGTTAGACTCACAGGTCTCTAATTACTTGCCTCTAGTCTTGATCCACTTTTGAAAGTAGGGGTGATATATTGCTAATTTGTGCTCATCATAAATCTTGCCTGTATCTACACTTTGTCTTAATAATATTGCAAGTGGCTTTGCGATAGAATGAACTACTTTCTTTAACAAAATAGCAGGAACTCCATCAGCCCTGCAGCAGCTCCATTTTTAAGTTTCATTAACAATTGCCTGCACAATATCAGCTCATTAATTTCTATGCTGCAGCTAAATATTCACTATTTTCGTCCCTTACTTCTATATCATTATCTTCTTATCTATTCTAGGGGTGAATTCTCTCTTATATCGTTCTGGCCAGTATGGTGCAAATTTCCTTTTTTTTCATTCGTTAATCTCCCTTCTATTCTTAGAGGGCCTATTTCTATTCTTACTTCTTTTATTCATCTTTTTCGCGTATAGAGTATAATAGTTTGGGGTTTTGCTTGATATTTAGTAGGGTTTTTTCTTCCAAGTCCCGTTTTTCATTTTCTTTTGATTGTTTAATCTTTTGTTCTGCATTTTCTATCTTACTTTTTAGTTCTATAACTTTCCATGCATTTTTTTCTTTTTCTTTTGCAAGACCTTTTTTCCACTTTCTGATTTTCTGAACAAGATCCTTCTGTCTCTTGGTATGCATGACTGATGTTTACTTTTCTTCTTCGGTATATATTTATCCACTATTTTCTCTAATATTTTATATAATATCTCCGTATTTACCCTTATGTCATCAATTACGAAAATGTTATCCCAATCTTTGTTTAATTCTTCATTTATTTTTGACCATTTTATATTTTTTACTGTAGAAGTTGTATTTTCCATATCCTTCCCACTTTTTCATTTCTTGCTTATCTCTGTTTTTCACTTGCTTTGGAATGAACTGTTAATTCTATGACATTATGGTCTGAAATCTCGCATTATAAACTATTATTTCTTTAACATAATTCATCTCGTTCACAAATACTAGGTCTATAGTATTTTCCTTTCTTGTTGGCAGGTGATTTATTTGTTGAATGTTGTATTCTAGTAGCATATCTAATAGCTTTTCGAATTGCCTCTTATCTTCTGCACTACTATTACTCTTTTTTTTATATGTATAAGAGAGAGAGAGAGAGAGAGAGAGAGAGAGAGAGAGAGAGAGAGAGAGAGAGAGAGAGAAGCAATTGTCAATAAACAAAAAGAGAAAATATTAAAGAATCTCATCTGAAGAGAGAGAGATGAGAGAGAGAGACGGAGAGTGAGAGAGAGAGAGAGAGAGAGAGAGAGCAATGATAACATTCTTCATTTTCAAAAGACATCATGAACATCTCACTGAAAGAGAGAGAGAGAGAGAGAGAGAGAG
>NC_061090.1:37975469-37980928 GCF_015104395.2 Macrobrachium nipponense
CGTAAAAAAAATGGAGAAAACGAACCTCACAGTGCCACTTGCTGGCACTGATACAAATGGCAATTTAGCCTAGCCATTGCCAAACAGAAGAATTAAACTTTTTATTTATATATTTACTTATTTTCTAAACCTAGCCACGGGAGAGGGAGCCACGCTTGTCTTATTTAGTGTCAGTTCTATTCACGGGTAAATATTTAAAACGGCATGCTGATAATTATCGATTATAATCGATTGAAAAGCTGTACAGGAACCAAAAGCTAGATATAAAAATAAAAGGTAAATCAAATCGTGTGTCTGTGTGTGTGTGTGAGTGTGTGTAAGAGAAAAAGAGAGAGAGAGAGAGAGAGAGAGAGAGAGAGAGAGAGAGAGAGAGAGAGAGGAAACCTATCAGTTTTTAAAATGTTCAAATGGTTTTACATTCATCAGTCCACAGGATAGGCATTATATAAGTAAAATAAGTATGAGAGAGAGAGAGAGAGAAGATAGATAGATAGATAGAGAGAGAGAGTCTCAATGCATGGGAAAGTAATTAATTCAGACAAGGAAGAATCAAGCCGTAAAACTAGCCCCAACTGCATAGACGAAGAACATTAGCACTGCAATAAATCTGCACTGGGTCTGATAATTCGACGAACAATCACCCCTTAAAAAGTTATGATCGCCACTGGGTTGTTGCTCCCGCCAATGTCTGTAAAAGTGTTGTTTCCTTTCCTTTCTCTCGGACGTGTGGGTGATGTGTTCGTATGTGTGACTGTGTGTGTGTTCGCGTGTGTATGTGTGTTTATTTACGCGTGTTTACCTAAGATACGGATTCAATCATAGTCACGTTAAAATAACCCGTGCCCTGGCATCGGGGCAAGAGAGTAATGTTTACAACCAGACCAAACAATTAATATTTATGTTCAACTCAAAAAATAATAATATTGTCTCCCCCAAAAAATAAATGTTTCTTGTCAACCACTAAAAAGTAACATTTCTTGTCAACCCCCAAAAAGTTATCTTTATGGTTAACCCAAAAAGTAATGTTTATGGTCAACCCCAAAAAGTGATATTACTTGTCAACCCAAAAAATAATATTTTCTTCAACCCAAAAAATAATATTTTTTGTCAACCCAAACAAAGTCACAATCTGAGTCATCTATAAAAGTCGTATAAAACTATAAAGGTGAGAGGAATCACCAAAGAAAAGAATCTCATCTTAATGCAAGTTCACGCAGACTTTTCCCAAATAATCACACACAAAAATAAAGCGCGTTCACTCATCCAACGAGAAGGATGAAAAAAGCGAAAATAATTGTCTGGCAGGAAAGCGCCAGTGGAGGGTACAACTTGAATCCCTGCCACTTTAATCTCGTTATCAACTTTCCCGAAACGTGCATCTCCTGCTTCTCTCTCTCTCTCTCTCTCTCTCTCTCTCTCTCTCTCTCTCTCTCTCTCTCTCTCTCTCTCTGGTGTGGAAACTAATCCGATATCATTAACGGAAGGTTTGTATATGTTTCACCAGAGCCATTTGCAGGGAACTTTGTATTTTTCAGTCGGTGAAAGTGAATTGTATTGAAAGAGATTTTTTTTTTAAGTGTCGAATGCAGGTGTCAAGTGGATTTCCTTTTCATCATTTCCTCTGTCAGTTTGTCTTGTCTGTCTGCCACACCTTCTCTCTCTCTCTCTCTCTCTCTCTCTCTCTCTCTCTCTCTCTCTCTCTCTTGACTCTTTCTTCTACATTACTTACTCTACTCATCTCTCTCTCTCTCTCTCTCTCTCTCTCTCTCTCTCTCTTTTTTATTCATCAGTGTCTCTCTCTCTATTCATCAGTCTCTCTCTCTCTCTCTCTCTCTGACCACAACTTCCCATCCCCAATAAGTCGCCAAAAAGGCCCCAAGAATGACCAATTGCCGACCTCCATTTCCCAGTGAAAGGCAGCTTTATATATATATATATTGCCTCTGTCTGTCGGACCATCCACGAGAAAAGGTCTTATGGTGACCTTGGAAGGATGGAGAGAGAAGACCTTTATGAGGTCACTGCATTGCAGAACGTCGGTCGGAATATGGCTTTGAGTGTATTTCTGTTTATGTATTGTCTTTTTGTCTTTTGTTGACTCGAGTGTAGTACACTGGGGATAAATGTAGGTAAATTTATGCGTTTATTCTGTTTTTTTTTTTTTATATAAAATTTTGTATGCATATGTATATGGTATATGAGAGAGGTAGAGACCATGTATAACAATACCCTGATAAATATATTTCACAAACACCAAATATACCCTTAATTACGTTCGACGATGAAATTCCTCGGTAAGGATTCTCTCTCTCTCTCTCTCTCTCTCTCTCTCTCTCTCTCTCTCTCTCTCTATCAAGCCATTAGCCCGAGGTCACACAGACATGACATAAATACGAGGGGAAGGTGTCGGCCATCAGGCATTTCAAATGTCTATTGATATCCGGGATAAGTGGGATAGATGATTTTGTCGAGATAATGCCTTGATTAACTTTATAACAAGAAAATCTCTTTCATTGACATTCAGTGAAATATTGGCAGTCATTTTTGCAATAGAAATACACTTTTTATCTCACATCCCAGCCAAATATCTTTGCTTATCATTCATGGAATATTGTCAGTCACTTTTTCCAGCGGGAATAGATTTCTACGTTGCATCGAAATGGAACTCAGGAGTGATTTAATCATACATTTCAAGTCAGTAGTTACGAGGGATTTGTTTTGGTTTAGCCTTCTTCTTCATTATTCCCATACGCAAATACCATTTCGAACATACCTGTTTTAGTTCGCAGTGCAAGGCTGGCTGCTACTACACGTAGTGTATCGTTTGCTAGTATCTGGTTCAATATTACTGTTTCCTGGGAGTTTGACCTTGGCTACAACTAAAACGTGGAATTGTTTACTAGTGCAGTGTGCAATATTTTAGTCCCCCAAAGTTTATTTTAATACTTCTCGATTTTTTTATGGGACTGCAGATGAATCCAGGGAAAGGTTCGAAAGCTTTGTAAAGCGTTTTTTAAATCATACACGAACTCGCAACCTTTTTTTATTATTGTGGACCTCTTAGAACATTACATATACTCTTGCGATAGAGGGTTTTTCCCAACTTCTCAGTTTGCTAAGACTTTTATCTTGGTTACAACTAAAACGTGCAACAGTTTACCTGAAGCAGTTGTGCAATCTTCTGATCTCCTATAGTTTAAAACAGAGGAGCACATTCATTGCTGCTCTCTCCTGACGACTCCCGAATTCAGGCGTATCTATTTTATTTCCCGTTTCCTCAAATGTATTCATTCACCTGTTTGTCACCTTTTCCTTTGACTTGTCACTCTCCCTGCAGAATTAATTTCCCTTTGGGAACCGTCTCGGGTTTATCAGACTCTGTTGACCCAGGCCAGAAGGGTTTTAAATTGAGCATTTTTGAAAAGACGAAAGAACCTATCAAACAAACTGAAAACAACTTATTTCCTTAGAGAATCCACATCTTCATTAACCTTCCCCTTTAGTTGGATGTCTACGAGCGAGCAGTGCAAAGTTCCTCTCGTATTTCTCACACATAACTGCACTAATGTCTTAATTGCTTCAGCTGGGGCAAGAATGATCTCATTGCGAAGGGTTAGGGTGGAAGACGGTTCGCATGTTGAGCAGTACCGTAATTCGGTTTGGGAAGAGCATGTAAATGAAGGTTGTTTCTATGTGTTAAATGTAACTACTATTATATTATTATTATTATTATTATTATTATTATTATTATTATTATTATTATTATTATTTTGTCTATCACAATCCTGGTGGTATTTACAGGGTTGGGGGTTCCGGGTTGCATCCTGCCTCCTTAGGAGTCCATCACTTTTCTTACTATATGCGCCGTTTCTAGGATCACACACTTCTGCATGAGTCCTGGAGCTACTTTCAGCCTCTAGTTTTTCTAGATTCCTTTTCAGGGGGGATCTTGGGATCGTGCCTAGTGTTCATATGATTATTGGTACCAATTTCCACTTTCATTTCCAATATCCTTCTTATTTCTATTTTCAGGTCTTGATACTTATCCATTTTTCCTTTTCTTTCTCTTCAACTCCGGTGTCCCATGATATTTGCGACATCATTGAGTGATACATTGTTATTGTTATTATTATTATTATTATTATTATTATTATTATTAAAAAGTAATGGCTACTTCAGCAGCATTACACTTGTAGAGATTCTTCTCTATTTTTCCGAATAGCGGCTTTTTTTTTTTCCGTGCTACTTTAGACAGCCAGTAGAGCGCCTATAGAGTCATGATCAAATAAAGTCTAAATTGGTGTATATATTTGAATTTTAACAGGTAAACTATGATACCATAGTTTACCCTGTAAATTCAAATATTATACACCAATTTAGACTGTATTTGATCATGACCTCTATAGGCGCTCTACTAGCCTGTCTAAGTAGCACGGAAAAAGCCGCTATTCGGGAAATAGAGAAGAAATCTCTACAAGTGTAATGCTGCTGGAAGTAGGCCATTACTTTTTTTAATAAAGTATGCTGAGAGAGGGGTCTGTTCTTCCTAAAGGTTATTATTATTATTATTATTATTATTTTATTAATATTATTATTATTCCCGGAGTAGTTGCAAGCAATTCAAAACTTACGCAGATGACCTGGCATGAGCGACGAAGGAAAATGAAAGAGAAGGAGGAACGCCACAAAGTTTCTCTCTCTCTCTCTATCTCTCTCTCTCTCTCTCTCTCTCTCTCAAACACCCCCTCCTGACCAAACAGGCCATACATACCCCGTCCATATATTCATAACATTACATGGTTGCAAATAGGACTTTTTTGCAATATATGAGAATTTATCATTAATATCGATACTAAACTCTGCGATATGAACGTAGAAATATGATAATTGACACAGGGAAAATGAAAATAAATTCCGGGGACAAAGAATAATCTGCATAAAGGCTGACTGTTCATAAATATACGAATAACATTTGTCATCCAAATTGCAATTATACAGTCGTTACATGAATATAGTTATTCGGAAATATGATATTTTCAGAAACGGGTTTGCTACAAACTTTAAATTACGACATATATTATTATCTCTCTCTATCACAGTCCTCCAATTCGACTGGGTGGTATTTATAGTGTGGGGTTCTGGGTTGCATCCTGCCTCCTTAGGAGTCCATCACTTTTCTTCACTACCTGTGCCGTTTCTAGGATCACACTCTTCTGCATGAGTCCTGGAGCTACTTCAGCCTCTAGTTTTTCTAGATTCCTTTTCAGGGATCTTGGGATCGTGCCTAGTGCTCCTATGATTATGGGTACGATTTCCACTGGCATATCCCATATCATTCTTATTTCTATTTTCAGATCTTGATACTTATCCATTTTTTCCCTCTCTTTCTCTTCAACTCTGGTGTCCCATGGTATTGCCACATCAATGAGTGATACTTTCTTCTTGACTTTGTCAATCAA
>NC_061090.1:37981428-37993928 GCF_015104395.2 Macrobrachium nipponense
AATGCATAAGGTAGTTCCTTATCCCAAACTACTCTCCCTTTCGTAACAGTACTTACCAATTATACTTTTTAATGGTTTGGTGGAATCTTTCCACAACCCCTTGACTTTCGGGATGATATGGGACACTGGTGATGTGCTGAATGGCCAGTTCAGCACCACCTGTCCTGAAAGTACTTGGAAGTAAAATTAGTACCGCGATCTGATTGAATGGTACAAGGTAACCCATAACGACAAAAATATTCTACTAACTTCTCCCAGACAGCTTTTGACGTAACTTTCCTAAGAGGGAAAGCCTCTGGGAACGAGAAGCCCTATCCATCACAGTTAATAAATACATATATCCAGATTGGGTTCTAGGTAAAGGACCAACAACATCAATGACAATCTCTGCAAATGGTTCACCAATTACAGGGATGGGTTTTAACGGAGCCTTTCGCAATACCTGATTGGGTTTACCCATGACCTGGCACGTCTCACAAGTTCGCAAGAAACAGCTTAATACACCTTCTCATATTAGGCCACCAACATAGCTTGGTTAATCTCTTAAAAGTTTTTGTTACCCCAAAGTGTCCCGAGAAAGAAGAAATCCTCATGAGCTAACTGCAGCAATTCGTCTCTGAATTGTTTAGGTACTAAAATCTGCTTATGTTACTCAGAAGATTCCATAAGAGCAGAACGACTTAATCTATACAATAATCCTCTCTCTGATACAAAAACATGGCTTAGAAACATCATCCCCCTCAGTTATTTCCACATCAAATTCATCATGCTGAGCTCTTATAAAATCAGCCCTATTCCATGCTCTAACTACCTTACTACTATCACTACTTCCTACAGACTCGAGCCTTCCTACTGCTACATCTACTTGTACAGGATCTAAATGTAAATCCTCTCTGTCCATCAAGAGGTTACGCTCTTTTCTCTGGGAGCGAGTAGTTACAGCAATTGGTAATTTATTTACGGTAAAATGGGGAACAATTCTTGTCCCTCCACATTACTAAGTCATTTCCTAGGATACCATCTATCCCAGGAATAGGTAGTTTATCAACAATGGCCAGATTAATATTCTTTACAACACCCAATATGTCAATCTCTCTTCAACCACAGAAGCAGACACAACAGTGTCAGGAAAACCACTTAAAATAATCAATAGTTAGCGATCTTCACATCAAGAGTAACCTACTTCTCAACAATAAAGATCGAGCAGCACCTGTGTCCCTCAAAAATTTGATTTATTTACTTCCTCCTCAAATCTCAGCTTACCTGGCCAAATATACTTATTAAATGACAGTCATATGGGGGAATCTTTCTCTTTATTACCTTTACCATTTTCTTCATTCTCTACAGAATGTTGAGAAGCCTTAACTTGATTCACAAGCAAGGGAGAAGTAGCCTGCCTCTGTATAAATAATTCTGACGAGCAAAACACCTAGCCTGGGTATGTCCTGCCTTGTTACACCAGTAACAAGTTCTACTACTTCCCACACTACTAGTTATAGTACGACTAGGATGAGCATTATCAGTTTTTGCAAAATTCCTATTCACAAAATTACCACCGGGATTACTTATTGGTTGATTTTTGACCTGAAAATTAGAATTTGCTTTAGAGTTAGCCTGAAAATTAGAATTATTTTGGTTAAAGAACATTCTCTTTCTACTCTCCCCGTCACCCTTGACCACAGGGAAATTACCCCTGAAGTTCTCAGTACCAACTTTATGGGTCAATATATATTCATCACTCAACTGAGCAATTCTGGGAAAAGAGGTCACTTTCAAGTCTTCTAAATGCACTCTTAAATCTTTAGCACACGATTTCTTAAAATCTTCAATCAATATCAATTCCTTCAAGGCCGCCAAAGTAGTTACTTGGCGACTCTTGAGCCAGTCATCAAAATGCTCCTGCTTTACACGAGCAAACTCCACAAAAGTCATGTTCGGGGTTTTGTTAAAATTCCTAAACCTCTGCCTGTAGGCCTCGGGAACCAAATCATAAGCTTTTAATATCAAAGCTTTCACTTTCTCATAATCCCGAGATACTTGCTCCTCTATGGCATTATAAACCTTCTGAGCCTTGCCCAGCAAGCGACATTGAATCAACACTGTCCAGACCTCCCTAGGCCAAGACAACCTGGAAGCAACCCTTTCAAAGGCCTTAAAGAATTCAGGCACGTTCTCCTCAGTAAAACAAGGTACAAGTTTTAGAGCATCCCCAAAACTAAACTTTTCCCCGGTATCTTCACGGATGGGGGTACTCACACACTTCCTACCTTGCTGGAGCTTGGCCAACTCTAACTCCATACCAAGCATTGCTCTCTCATGTGCTCTGATTCTCTCCAACTCCTCGAACTCTAACTTCTTTAGCTCCAACATGCTCTGGAAATCCTTTGCTAGTGGCTCATTTTCCACTTTGACCGAACGAGTAGGAACAGCTGGACCAACATTATCAGTACGAGGAACTCGCTCAGTCTGACTTTTACCATCAGGCAGACTGCCGTACCCTTCAAAAATCACTCCACAGTGGGGCAGATCCTGAAAAAGACTCAATCCCGGAGCCCCTTCTACATCAGACTCACTCATGCTTTCACTAATTAATTCATCAGCAGTTTGTTTAAGTTCACACAGCCTATTCTTTACCAACTTATACACATCCTTTTTCAATTCCCTATTTGTTAAAGAAATGCCTAACCACCTAGCACAAGCTTTCAAATTTTCTTTAGTCAAAGCACTCAAATACCTAACACAATCCTCAGAAGCTAAATATTCAGCAGGGTTAAACTCTATATCATCCATAGTGAAAAGGAAAAGAAGGAAGGTGATGAGGCACAACAAAAATAAATACTGAAAAATCTCACCCAGAGCACAGTCTGACCACTCGCACCACCGACTGAGTTTGTCCTGGATCCTGCCACGGTCGCCAAATTTGTTACGAACTCCCTTTAGGAGGAAGTCGTAACTGGTTCTTTTATTTTAATATTAAATCCAGTGACAAAAAGAAATCAGTATGAGCGAGGAAAATCAGAAAGACACAGGCAAAAATTTCACAATATTTATTACACAATAAATATACGTACACTGATGGCTCACAAAAAGTAATAAATAGACAAAACACAAAAGGCCATCAAATAACTCCGAGAGTCACCTATAACTAAAGCTAAACCCTACTCATAGAGAAGAAAACCAAAATCTTAATCTTAATAAGGGACCAAATAAATTTACCCACCACGCTAACCGCCTATTACTAAATAGAAAGGAAAGAAGTGGAAGGACATACAAAAACGAAACAATAATCCTACCTAAGACATAACAATCTAAACCTTAATATACTATCAAACACTTTAGACCATATAATTACACACTCTTTAGGGTGTATCTAAAAATACACACAGATTGGTCATATGACACAGACCAGTACTAATACAGACGAGTCCATATATCGCTCAAAAAATGCAGTCACAGAACGTCACTCCCATCAGAAGAACTGCACTTCAAAACCGTTGGTGGATATACACACTTTAGTCTACGGCTCGCCAAAGATACAGGGGATATTCCTCTTACCTGAGAGAAGACACCCTACTTGCTCCAACAAGGCCACTCTAGTGCTGATACAGTGGATACATCCATGAAAGACGAAAAAGGCTCTCGAGCCCAGAACCACACACAACTGCCAACGCCAAGATTTAAGACAGTAGGCCACTTAAATCACAGTTGCACGTCGTACTCCTACATGTAGCTTCACGTACATAACTGCCTTTCACATTAAGCAGCAGCTCAATGACAGCAGATGTTGTTCTCAAGAGAACAAGCGAGAAATCTTCAGAATAGGACGTTATATATGTATAATCCACAACAGCAGACAGATCAGCAGCTCCAGAGTCCTCAACGGCCTTGAACAACTCTCTGGAGAATACTTTGGGAGAGTCACAAGTCACCTCTCCTTACCAAACTCCCAGTCACCATAAAGAAAAATAAACAGAGTTACAAATTTGGCAAGGAAGCAAAAACACTGAGGAAGGCCGCACTTCAAACTGCACTCAATAGATGGCGCCACAAAACTTAAGCTTTTTTCAACCAAAGCAAATTAACAGTACATTTAACCAAAATGTATACTAACGTAAAACAAATAGCAAAATACCTAACTTAACTTAGTTTTACAAAATTGCAAACAATAGAAAAATAAAAGCCATCAGTGCAAAAAGGCAAAACAAAGAGATTTTACTTTAAAATTACGTTACGGCCTGACAATATATATATATATATATATATATATATATATATATATATATATATATATATATATATAATATATATAGTTGTTCGCCACTTTTTCTGTCTGCACTCTTTTCTGTCAGCCCTCAGATCTTAAAAACTACCAAGGCTAGATGGCTGAAGATTGGTACGTCAATTATCCACCCTCCAATTATCAAACATACCAAATTACAGCCCTCTAACATCAATAGTATTTATTTCATTTAAGGTTAAAGTTAGCCATGATCGTGCTCCTGGCAATGATTTACGTCAAACTACCATCGTGCTGGTGGTTAAAGTTTCGTGGGCCGCGTCCCATACAGCATTATACCAAAACCACGAAAGATAGATCTATTTTTGGTCGCCTTGATTTTACGCTGTAGCGGCTGTATAGAAAACTCGATTGCGCAGAAGAATCTTCTGCGTATTTTTTACTTTTGTTATTTAAACTCCCAACTTGAGTACTCACAATATTAAACAAGGTATCTGTGTAAATCTTCACTTACTCTACCCACAGACTACTTTCACATTTTCCCTCACAAAAAAAAAAAAATCCTAATTTAGTTCTTATGCAAATGCTTCGTAATGATCAGCATTCCAATTACTCGATATAATAGCAGCATTCTGCTTCAGACCCATTACCTGATGAAAAAGTAGTTATTTTGTAGCAACCTTTCACACGAGTGGACATGAAGGGCGTAGGACGTAAAAAGAAAAAAAAAAAAAAAAAAAAAAAAAATAAGTTATATGGACACTAAAACGCGTGACTTACGTTCTGCGTTTGTAGAAAAATGTTTGCGTGTCTGTGGCTTTACATTAAGGCACAATCTGGAAGGGAAGTAATTCTTTGTGGTAGTTCATTGAGCAAAATATCACATCAACCAAGGTATCTCTTTGTTTGTTTGTCTGTTTGTTTCTATGGTGTATTTACGTTGCATGGAACCAGTGGTTATTCAGCAACGGACCAACGGCTTTACGTGACTTCCGAACCACGTCGAGAGTGAACTTCTATTACCAGAAATGCACGTCTCTAACACCTCAGTGGAATGGCCGAGAATCGAACTCGCAGCCACTGAGGTGGCAGATCATGACCATACCGATCACGCCACTGAGGCACTTAAGATATTTCTTTGATTTCGTATTTTCTAATTCTTTGAAACCTTTAGGCCCAGACAACCTAATGGAGAACAGATTTTATTTTACTATATAATTCTCCTCCATTTGGCGTATTTTTTTTTTTTTCAAAAACCTTTAGGTCCTGACGACCAGAAATGGCCAAAGATACAAACGCTGTGACGAGAAATAAAAGCAATGTTCAGCATCGCGTTCATTTCGTGGTAGAGTCTTTCACATTTGAAATCCTCTATTTCCCGTGACGATGAAGTCCGCTTTGCCATCTGTACAAACTGACAGTACAGGTCATTAGCCCAAAGTTAATAGGCTGATGGTTGCAAGTCGGTTTTCCGGTCCTTTCGTGACGCCGGAAATGAATGTAAGTTGGTGAGATTACAAGTAGTTACGTAGTAAATGAGTAGAGACAGACAGACACACACATACATACATACATAGACGTACACAGACACACACACGTGCCAGACGATGAGGACTGCTAGCCTGTAACTTTTCCTGAATAGATATCTCCGTTAGACACCATCCGGTTTAAATGAGGTCCTGTGTCCGCCCTCAGACCTTAAAACACTATTGAGGCTAGAGGGCTGCAAATTGATATGTTGATCAACTACCCTCCAATCTCAAACATTCCAAATTGCATCCCTCTCCCTATAGTAGTTTTTATTTTATATAAGGCTCAAGTTATTCATAATCGTGCGTCTGGCAACTATATAAGGCAGGTCAACATTGGCCCGTGGTTATTCATGGACCACGGCTCTTACAGCATGATACCGAGACCACCGAAATATAGATCTATTTTCGCTAGCCTTCATTATACGATGTACAGAAAACTCGATGCACTTTTTGTACTAAAAACACTTCGCGTCACTAGGAACGTAAACTGGAATAGCAACAGGCGGCACACAGGAACGCGCCTTGTCAAATTCCACAACATGGGTTAATTGGATTCCTAAATTGAGTTCCCAAAGTTTTAGTTCTTCAATGGTATTTTGGTCCGGGCCCTGAATCTTTTCCCTCTCCGAACTTCCACCGGTGTTTTTACGGAGAGTTCAGGACGCAATGAAGTACGAATATTTCTATGCGTTTTGATACAGGAGTATAAGGCCTTTCTACGAGCATTTGGCAAAAGCCTTTTGAGAAACGTACTCATTCATAGTCGAAGTACAATTTGGCTATTTCGTGTTTCTTTTGCTCGACTACAAATTTTTGGTTTTAAGAAAAATACTTATACTTTCAAAAAATATAATTTGGATATTTCGTGTTTCTTTCGCTCGACTGGAAAGTTTTGGTTTTAAGAAAAATTCTGATACTGTCACAAAATATAATTTGGCAAAAGCGTGTTTATTTCTACTCGACTACAAAGCTTTGGTTTTAATAAAAATTCTGATACTTTCACAAAATATGATTTGGGTATTTCTCGTTTCTTTTCACTCGACTGCAAAGCTTTTGGTCTTAAGAAAAATTCTGATACTTTCACAAAATATAATTTGGCAATTTTTCGTCTCTTTTCACTCGACTGCAAAGTTTTTGGTTTTAAGTGAATTTTGATACTTTCACAAAATACAATTTGGGTCTTTTTAGTTTCTTTTCACTCTACTAGAAAGCTTTGATTTTAAGAAATAGTCTTTATACTTTCACAAAATATAATTTGCAACCCTCTAACCTCAGTAGTTTTTAAGATCTGAGGGCGAACAGACAAAGCCAATTCAATAGTTTTCTTTTCAGAAAACAAAAACTCCACTATCAACCCCACTATGAAGTTCATTCATTATACTCGATTGCATTTCCTTACACAATTCATTTAATTAGAATAAAGGTCCACCTTCCCAGCTCGAGCTTCCATCCTTCCCAGAAATGTAATCTGGCTTTTATCAAACATTCTCTCTCAGTCCCTTGTGAAATCAGTTATTTAAAAATAGGTCAGAATGCCCAGCTAATTATCATGCGAGTGGCGTTAGCTGAATAATTAATCATTCATTCCATTTCGACTCTGCTTCATTTTGCAAGAGAGTATTAGTAGTAGCTCTTGGTCCTTCGACCTGAACTGAAAAGTTTAGATATTCTGACATGGAAAGCGTGTGTGGATATTACAGCGAAGTTTCAGAGTTTCGGAGTTTTATGGCCATTTGTGATTGCCCTAATGTCGTTGACGTGATTAGTAGTTGGTGCAATAGCATAATCACACGATTACGTAATCGCATAATCGCATGCAGTGTCATAAGCACATTAGTTTATATATATTATAGATATATATATATATATATATATATATATATATATATATATATATATATTATATATATATATATATGTGTGTGTGTGTGTGTGTGTGTGTGTGTGTGTGTGTGCGTGTGAGTGTGTGTGTATATATATGCAATAGTATCACATTCATACATTTTATGTGGACATCACTTCTGGTATAACATAAGGACTTTTAGTGTATTTTTAAAATCATTATGAGATTTACACTCTAGAAAGTATTCTTATATTATCATCAATAATAATAATAATAATAATAATAATAATAATAATAATAATATATAAATATTACGTATATATATATATATATATATATATATATATATATATATATCTATATATATATTATATATATATATATATATATATATATTATATATATATATATATATATTAGTCTTTCTCTCTCTCTCTCTCTCTCTCTCTCTCTCTCTCTCTCTCTCTCTCCTCTCTCTCTCAGCTAAGGAAAAACAGATTTAGACTTTTTCTCAAGTAACTGATGAGCCTCTCTTGACCAAAACGGCGGTTCATGTACCTGAAAGTAACTCAACTGTTGGGGGAATTACACAGGGATTTAAAAAGAACTGTTTCCATCAACTATATCCGTAATTTATTTTGCATTTTTAAATAAATATTTTGAGTATTAATAATTACTGTAATCATATATTACAGAGAGGTCAAATTCCGATGTATATCTCAGAGGACGCTTTGGTGCGTAATTAACGTTCAGCAGAAACCTACCTTCATGACACAACATATAAAAACTCTTAAAGAGAGAGAAAACGCCTGGGAAACGCAGGAGCTACTAACGAAACCAGATAATTTCCTTGATGGCCGAAAGCTCTCTCTCTCTCTCTCTCTCTCTCTCTCACACACACACACACACACACACACACACATCCAGGTGAGTGTTATTGTCCGGATTCGCATGAGGTTTCGGGACTAGTCAGGGACAATAGTTGCCAAGCGAGCGACGGAATAGTAATGGATTTGGATGCTTCAGTGAGAATCAGGCGTGTTAAGTGGTCAGTTTTGGGGGAGCGCTTTGAAAGGCAAGTTTGGTTTCGGTTTCAGAAGAGAGAGAGAGAGAGAGAGAGAGAGAGAGAGAGAGAGAGAGAGAATAACATCCAGAGTTAATAGAAATTTTTCATAACGCTTGGGACAGCTAATGGAAAGAAGAAGAGAAATAAACAGAGAGAGAGAGAGAGAGAGAGAGAGAGAGAGAGAGAGAGAGAAATAGACTGTGAGGGATTATCTGTTGTTCAATCCATTCCAACTAAATATTTGTGTTAATTGTGACAATTGATATTTTTGTTTTAGATCGACATTAATGATTATAGACGTATTTCTATACATCCTTATTAACGGCGGTAAATGCTGTGGATAGACCGTTATTAATGATAATAGACAAGCTTATAAATACTCATTAACAGTAGAGGACGTTCGTTTATCAAACCTTTTTAACTATGATTGGTATGTGACCTATATTGTACGAGGCAGGTGACAGATGACTGAGAGAGAGAGAGAGAGAGAGAGAGAGAGAGAGAGAGAGAGAGAGAGAGAGTCAACGGCCTTTGAAGTTATATCATAGAATATTCAGTAGATTTTAGAAATAAATACGATTCTTTTCCCACCCAATTTTTCAAAGAGAGAGAGAGAGAGAGAGAGAGAGAGAGAGAGAGAGAGAGAGAGAGAGAGAGAGAGAGAGAGAGAGAGAGGTCAATAGCATAAGTTAGATATAGAATATCCAGTAGATTTTTAACATAAATACGATTATTTCCGCCCCCCTCAGATCTTAAAACGTACTGAGGGTAGAGGGCTGCAGATTGGTATGTTGATCATCCACCCTCCAATCATCAAATATACCAAATTGCAGCCCTTCAGCCTCAACAGGTTTTAAAGATTTAAGGGCGGACAGAAAAAAGAAAACTACAGAGTGAAAAAGTGCGGACTGACAGACACATCGGCACAATAGTTTTCTTTTCAGAAAACTATAAAGAGACAAAAGCCAATGAAATTTCCTGAATGTAATCTCCATTTATTCATCCAGGGATCAAGTTGTCCGAACTGAAAGTAAAATATCTCGCGTACGTTGAAGAGCAATTCACTTTGAACTTCATTGAACAATGGAAAAGCACATACGCTGAACAAAGCTAATCTCCAAAGCAGCATCTCTTTGAGGGATTAAATATGATCAGGAAAAAAAAGCCCTTTCAACTGCATTCTCGTAAATGATTTAACTCCCACAGGTATAGGATGCATTTTTGTCGTCGAATAGCTTTATCCTATGAGTTGAATTTAAATTTTTTACTTTATTCTCTTCATCTTCTGAGAATAATGGTTTCAGGAAATAATGAAATGGGGTTATACTTTCACCAGAAAATTAGGTGCACTAGTTAATTCCTTGTCTTGTGTAACTCACAGCCTCTTTTTATTTTTAAGTGTAATTCTCAATGCTTTACTATAACTACTGTTCTTCATATTCTTCATATTCTTCAATAAAGGTCTCTTTGGAATATCAGGTACCAAAACTAAACATTTCATTTATCAGAAAGTCAGAAAATGACAGAATAATATGGGAGATTATTTTCATGTTCATATTCCCATTTAGCTGCAGAAGTTCAAGAAGGTGCAATATATCACTACCCTAATGCAATTGTCCTTGCGTTTTAATAAATTTTTATCTATGTGTTAATTGATTATTTTCTTTTTCAATAAGTGGTATCTCTTCTTTCTGTATTTCCATCTACCTCGTCTTACTTCTTCCTAATGAGCACCATATTCTTTGAAGCTTGAAGTTTAAGTCAGTGGCCCTTTAAGTGGACTTGTTTCATATGCATAGGTTTTCGTCCTCTGAATAATAATATTATTTAATAATAATAATAATAATAATAATAATAATAATAATAATAATAATAATAATGAACCAAACAAAAACTTCTTTCAGTTTTCTTCTGAAGATTGAAAAAGAAACCCACAAATTCAATTTGTAACTTGTTTACTTCTAAGTATTTACATTAAGTTTTACTCCACACTCGAGTACTTTCAGGCCCTTCTGTGGCCCATTCTCAAGAGATGTTTGGGATGTTACCTGGGTCAAGGCCCAGCAGTCTTCTGGAAACTTCTTCTCGTTGTGCTGTCATTTATGCGATGGCTGTTCATGGTTTTCTTGAGGAGTTTGCCAATCCCCTCCCCTCTTGTCGCTCTGATATCCTGAGCTGATGGTCAATGGAATTCACCCTTGTGGTAAGGGTGTGGTCACCGAAAGTCTGTTGGGCAGGAAACCTAATCTCCAGGTCAGCAGGGTCAATCTTAGCTTCTTTTAATATCAAAGCTCGGCTTATGGGATCTTCTGAGGTAAAACCTTTGTTTCCTTCAATTACTTTGATCTCTCTGATAAGCGCACCTTCTACTACCCTCCTGTGACTAATTTTGTTGCTTTTGTATATAAGCCTACTGTTTTTGAAATCCATCCTATGGTCATTTTCCCAACAATGTCTAGCTATAGCACTCCCCTGAGAGTTAAGCTGTACTGCCCTTCTATGTTCTTGGACTCTAGTCCTTATTCCCCTACCTGACTCCCCACATATCTGTCTCCACAATTATTGCAATTGATTATATATACCCCCGCTACATCATCTGTATTACTGTCTTCTCCTTCCAATTTATTTTTACATACTTTGTTTTTTAAAGTATTATCAAATGTATATACAAATTTATAGACTTTCTTTCATTTTTGAAGTGATTTGTTTCATTTTAGGCATAAAAGGGAGGGCAACTATTTTCTTGTTTTCTTTATTCCATGTACTCTCTACATTCGCTCTGTAAAATATTTTTCTAGCTTTGTTGAGTGCCCTTTTTCTGAACCATTCCGGGTATGCTATTCTGCAAGGGGATGGAAATAAAATAGAAACTTTTCTAGATGAGCTCAATAAGTTTGATAACAATATCCAGTTCACTTTAGAGAAAAGTAACAATAATAAACTGCCCTTTTTTAGACATACTCATAGAAAGAAAAGAACAGGATATGAATTCAGCACATATAGAAAGCCCACACATACAAACTCATATATTCATTTCTTCTCTTTTCATAGTCATGATATAAAAATAGGGGTTCTAACAGGTTTATTTCTTAGGGCAATGAGAACGTGTGACCCTTGCAAGATAGAGCAAGAAATAAATTACATCGATAAAAGCTTCGATGCATTAGCATACCCGGAATGGTTCAGAAAAAGGGCACTCAACAAGCTAGAAAAATATTTTACAGAGCGAATGTAGAGAGTACATGGAATAAAAGAAAACAAGAAAATAGTTGCCCTCCTTTTATGCCTAAAATGAAACAAATCACTTCAAAAATGAAAGAAAGTCAATATAAATTTTGTATATACATTTGATAATACTTTAAAAAACAAAGTATGTAAAAATAAATTGGAAGGAGAAGACAGTAATACAGATGATGTAGCGGGGGGTATATATAATCAATTGCAATAATTGTGGAGACAGATATGTGGGGGAGTCAGGTAGGGGAATAACGGGACTAGAGTCCAAGAATCAAATAGAAGGGCAGTACCGCTTAATAACTCCTCAGGGGAGTGCTATAGCTTAGACATTGTTGGGAAAATGACCATAGGATGGATTTCAAAAAACAGTTTAGGCTTATATACAAAAGCAAACAAAATTAGTCACAGGAGGGTAGTAGATGGATGCCGGCTTATCAGAGAGATCAAGTAATTGAAGGAAACAAAGGTTTTACCTCAGAAGATCCAATAAGCCGAGCTTTGATATTAAAAGAAGCTAAGATTGACCCTGCTGACCTGGAGATTAGGTTTCCTGCCCAACAGACTTTCGGTGACCACACCCTTACC
>NC_061090.1:37996428-38001428 GCF_015104395.2 Macrobrachium nipponense
GTGAGTGATGAATAATCCTGTTAAATAATCAAAAATATCCATAAAGATATAAGATTTAAGCATTTAGGATACTTCAATTGTCGATAGGAATGAAGTGAGAGAGAGAGAGAGAGAGAGAGAGAGAGAGAGAGAGAGAGAGAGAGAGAGAGAGAGGAATCACGAACCAGTATATGGTAGTTTAATTAGCTGCTGTTAATACCGTTCAATTAGCCCTGAGGTTTCTAATTGGCATATAATTGTGTTGCAATTTTAGTGATGTCTTTTAACGTCTGGAAAGTAAAGTGGAAGTTGCAACCAGCGGCTTTGATTGACATTTAAATACTTCAATTGGAGCGGAGGATATTTTTCCCGTAATTGATAGGAGATTTAATTGCACTGTAATTATGCCAATTAGCATCTCATGACAATGAATGGGCGAGTACTACCAAAACCATGTCACAGTAGCTAATTATATACCATATATCAGCGCGTGATTCCTCCTCTCTCTCTCTCTCTCTCTCTCTCTCTCTCTCTCTCTCTCTCAACCCATCAATCTGTGTCTGTATCTTAATCTATCTCTCTTCTATATATTAGCCTTTATTCTCTCTCTCACTGTGTCCTCTCTCTCTCTTTCAATGTATCGCTCTACCGTGTATTAGTGCATAATCTCTCTCTCTCTCTCTCTCTCTCTCTCTCTCTCTCTCTCTGTTTCGAAGACCACTAAATCTTAATTAGCCAATTATTGATTGGATAAGAATATGATGAATTTTTGTATTTCCTTTATCATTCTAATCAAATCTCATTAGCCATTCAATTTGATCATCTATACGAATTTGTCACGGGAGTAATTATGTTCGATTCATTTGAAAATCTACCTGATATTTGCCTGTCTAATTGGACAGTCGTTCTTTCCATCTTTATTAAGTGCATGCAAACCAAAAATAGTTTATAATAAAGGACAGGAATTGTAATAATAACGAAATTCGTAAGACAAGAAAGTATGAATTTTGAAAGTAGAGAGAAAGAGAGAGAGAGAGAGAGAGAGAGAGAGAGAGAGAGAGAGAGAGAATTTGATTAACGAAAATAAGTGCTGAAAGAATATTAGACATAAACTATAATATTCAAATATTGCTTCCATTAATCAGAGAGAGAGAGAGAGAGAGAGAGAGAGAGAGAGAGAGAGAGAGAGAGAATAAATTTGATTAACGAAATAAAATGCTGAAATAAAACACTACAATATTCGAACAAAGCTTTCATTAATCAAAACACGAGAGAGAGAGAGAGAGAGAGAGAGAGAGAGAGAGAGAGAGAATTTAATTAATGAAGTCATTTGCAACGCAATCGGTGGTTCGATCATAAAAAAAATAAACCATGAAATTTTTTGTCGCTTTGATAAAAAAAAAAAAAAGTTTTCCATCGTAGATTGTCTCTAAAAAGAGGGGAATTCTTCATTGCGATTCGCAAAACATCGCAAAAGGAAGTCAGGCGAAATGAAATGTTGACCGACGAGGATGCCTTCGGTTAAAAACCATTAGATTGTATGATTTTTTTTTCTAGGAGGAAGGTATATATTCTATATATATATATATATAAATATATTCTATAGTATATATATATTATATATATATATATATATCTATATATATATAGGTAATATTCTATATATATATATAATATATATATATATATGTATATATATATATATATATATATATATAGTATATATATATATACATATATATATATACATATTATATTCCTTCTTCTTCTTCTTCTTCTTGCCCAGCTTGTTCCCATTTTTTATATGGGTCGCCGTTTCGGATGAGCCGTTTCCATCTATTTCTATCTTGTGCTTCTGCCTCATCAATTCCCCTTCTCATGTAAGTCTCCTCTCACACAGTCCTTCCATCTCTTTCTTGGTCTCCCCCCTCTTTTCTTCTTCCATGCACCTCCACCCCCATAGTATGTCTCCCAGCGTGGGTCCTCATCTCTCCCAACAACAGGTGTCCATACCATCTCAGCCTCCCCTCCTGCACTTTCTTTGATACTTCCACCACCTTTGTTGACCCCCTTATGTAGTCATTTCTGATCCTATCCACTCTTGTTACCCCAGACATCCACCTAAGCATTCTCATTTTCTGCCACATCCATCTTCTTCTGCTCTGCTTTTTTGCTCATGCTTGCTGTTTCCGTACCATACAGCATTGCTGTTCTTACCACCGTCTTGTGAAATTTTCCTTTAACCTAAGCGCACTCTTTTGTCACAAAGAACTCCCGAGGCCGCTCTCCAGTTGTTCCAGCCTGCCTGTACCCGATGTTTTACTTCTTCTTCCATACTTCCTCCAGCGTTAACAAAGATCCCAAATACTTAAAACTTATCAACTCTCCTTATTTTGCTCTCCACAACCAAGCTGAATACTTTCGCTATCATCCCCCTCAGTGGCGGTACAACATATTCTGTCTTGGATCTACTTATTCTCATTCCTCTGTCCTCCAGTACTTGTCTCCATCTTTCCAATTTCACTTCCAGATCTTCCCTGCTCTCTGCACACAGAACAATATCATCCGCATACAATATGTTCCAATGGTACTGTCTCCCTTACTTCCTCTATTATAACATCCATCACTATGTTAAGATAAATGGGCTCAGAGCCGACCCTGGTGAATCCTACTCTCACCTCAAAACCTTCTGTCTCCCCAACACTGCTCCTCACTCTGGTAAATACATTCCGGTACATCTCTTGTATCAATCGCACATACTTCTCTGGCACCATCTTCTCCCTCAGGCTCCTCCATACCTCTTGTCTCGGGACTCGGTCATAAGCCTTTTCAAGGTCAATGAATACCATATGTTAGGTCCCTTTGTCTTTCCCCGAATTTCTCCATTATTTGCCTCAGACAAAACTATACCATCTGTTGTTCCCCTTCCCTTCATAAATCCCATCTGCTCTTTACCTATTTGCACTTCTTCTCTCAGTCCCCTAGCCATCTATCATCCTCCTTTCCAGTATCTTCAAAGTGTGGGACATCAATTTAATGCCCCTATATTAATTACACTCTTGGACATCGCCTTTCCCTTTAAAAATTGGGATCAATATACTCCCACGCCACTCATTTGGTATCTTTTCCTGTTCAAGATCTTTATCATAAGATCGTACAGTATATCCACTCCTTCATCTCCTAATGCTTTCCATGCCTCCACCGGGATCATGTCTGGTCCGGTTGCCTTCCCATTCTTCATCTTCTTCAGGTGCATTTAGTACCTCTTGCCTAGAAAACCTCATTACCATGCCAATGTTCACTTGCCCATCCTCTCTTATTAGTCTATTATTTTCTTCATTTAACAACTGTTCGAATATTCTTTCCATCTCTTCACAATGTCTTCCTCCTTTCTAAGCACTACACCCTCTTGATCCTTTATTTGTTTGATATGTTATATCTTTTGTGCTCTTATTTCTAGCCTTTGATAGCTTGATCATCTTCTTTAATCCTTCCTTTGTCCCCAGCTCATTATACACATCATCATACGACTTTGCTTTAGCTTGGGCTACCACCTTTTTCACCACCTTGTTTTTCTCTCTGTACCTATTTCTGTCTTCCACTGACTGTGACTCTTCCCATCTTTTCTTTGCCTCCTTCTTATCTTTACTACTTTCTCAATGTCTTCATCCCACCACCACCTCTCTCCTTTTCTTCCCATATGATACCAGAGTGTCTCTCTAGCAGCTCCTTTCCATGCCTTCTTATTACTGCTGCATTTCGTGCCCACCATTCTTGAACATCTTCAATCCCTATATCAATATCCTCCAAAACCCTCCTCTTAAACTCTCTCTTCTTATCCCTTCCTTCTGTAATTCGTACCATTTAATTTTCCTTATCCTTTAGCTTTGGTTTTTCTTTCCCTTTTCAACTTCAAGTCCATACATAGCAGCCTGTTGGGGGGTTGGGGGGCTACATGGTCGCCTGGAATAACTTGCAGTTCTTGACCTCCCGCCACCAGATTTATCCTTTTATACAAGTAATCTATCTATATATATATATATAGTATATGTATACATATATATATATATATATATATATATAGTATATAGATCTATATATATATATATAGATATATATATATATATATATATATATATATAACCATATATATATATATATATAGATATATATATATATATATATATATATATATCTATATATATAATATATATATATATATATATATATATATATATATTGATATATATATAATGTAATGAACTTTCATTCTGTTTGTGTGATATTCAGTTGAGTGGGTCTTCTCTCTTTCTCTCTCTCTCTCTCTCTCTGTTTTAGAAATCGTCACAAGTCGTGGGAGTTAAAAATAGAAAAAAGATCAACGGAGATAGTAACGAAACCCATTTCTCTCTCTCTCTCTCTCTCTCTCTCTCTCTCTCTCTCGTCCCCTTCAGCTGGATAAGAACGCAGGTATAAATAGATTTGGTTTATTACTCACGAAGTTTTTAATATCATTACGATATTCAGTTCAGTCTAAGACCCCGGGGGGGGGGGGGGGGGGGGGTAGGGGGGGGGGGGGGGGGGGGGGGGGGGGGGGGGAAGAAGTGGGGAGAGGAATATCGCATTCAATATCAGGATATTCTGTAACCATATTAAAGGTTTATAAAAAAAAAATATTCCCGAATTCCCATTCCAGGAATGGGACTTCAAAGCCAATCCAGGAAGTTAAGGGAAGAAATTAAATGGGCCCTCCTTTATTCATAGTGTAGATCCAGATTAATAAATGTGGTAAAACCGAACATGTGAGCAATATAGGATATGAATAGTAGGGGGATTTAATAGACGATACTAAGGTGAAGGAGAAAGAAACAGACTGAAAATTAATGTAAATTAAGATAATGATCATTGATTATAAAATCATAGTTTTCTTAAATTAAATGTTTTGATGTTAACTACCACGTTGAATTAAATATTGATTTTTTTTAACTTTCTTTATCAAACAGGAATAAAATTTAGATTTT
>NC_061090.1:38006428-38013928 GCF_015104395.2 Macrobrachium nipponense
ATGGAAAGGAATATCATTGAATCTAGTTTTATAAAAGAAAGTTACAACAATAATATGAACATCAGTCAAGGAATGTATAAACTTGATCCTTTAATATCAAAAGAAATTTGTAAATTGTTTAAATTTTAAGGTAGGCAGTAGAGATATATGAAAAATAGGATTATTATATTTGTAAACACAGTAAAGGGGGCAGTAGTGGTAATGAGATGTTTAACCCCGATCCCTGACACCTGTCAGGTATGGACTTGTACCCTAAGCGGTAGTATTCCTTGAGAATTTATTGTAAATTTTAGCCAAATGTTTTTTGAAAGCCACTCCTACCTTGACGACCTGCCTGGTGGGTGGATCTGCAGTCTCAAACGGTTGTGTGTATGTTCGTCAGTACTGTCTTTGTAGTATATATACTCGTGAATTCTAATACTATGTATCAGTCCTTTGTCAATGGCTCGAAAATAAAGCCGAAACCAGTCAGGACCTACACCCTGTCTCTTATTGTTCACCTGTGGATATGTGATATATATATATATATATATATATATATATATATATATATATATATATATATATATATATATATTATATATATATACATACATACTATATATATATATATATATATATATATATATATATATATATATATATATATATGTATATATATATATATATATATATATATATATATATATGTATTTATACATATATGTGTGTGTAGTATAAATTAGATTTGGTAAAAAAAAATAGTATCATAATTTGCAATCATAGTAAAGTAATAAGCGTTTAGAAATCATACACTAGAATAATGATGAGTAAAGGTCCCAGGGATGGAAAAAAAATTTGTCGAGCAATAATTCATTGTATTATTTCTTGACTTCCTAAATACAAAGTATCAAGTGGAAATTCCTAACGTCCTCTCTATTCTGATTATTAAATTTTTAATTCTCCTTCTCGGTTCTAATTGTGACCCAAAACCTAAAAAAAAAAAATCCAACGAATCTATAAAGGCACTGAAAAGAAGATACGCTAGACAGACAGACGGGCAGATAGATAGATAGATGGATAGATAGATAGATGGAAAATAGATAGATAGACAGATAGATAGATAAACATATAATTATACAGATAGAGATAGAGAGAGAGAGAAAGGCAGATTGTAATGTATTCTAATTTATGTAAAATTACTCGCAGGAACTCAATAGAATCACCAAGCTTGCGAGACTGCCGATGAAAAATAAAACTGAGAAATGGTAATGTTGGGAAAAGACACGAATAATGTTTTGCTAAAGTTTCTGACGCACTTAGCAACTTCGTACTAGTTCCATTTGGCTTAAACCTGAAAGTTACGTTGATGTTCTCAACAGGGACGGTGGAATGAACTCGGCTGGGGAAATACTTTCTTCGTCAAATTGATGTTTGGATATCATAGCCACTCAACAGTTTACGGAATGTCAACGAATGTATCTATAGATATTGATGGTTATTGCAATTACCAATAATTATTGGTAATTATTATTATTAGAACCAATTTCTCTTTGGACTTGAGATGGCAATCATATAGAATTTCGTGAGTGAAATAGATAATAAAACTTTTACGTAGATTACGAAAGTAATGAAATAATCAAAATCATAGTAAACTAATGTAAATAAGGACTGAATTATTGTGCAGGAGAGAGAGAGAGAGAGAGAGAGAGAGAGAGAGAGAGAGAGAGACTTGGTCTTATGTTTTTGCACCAGGTTTAGAAATATTCTTGAACTAACATAAATTCCAAAATTTTCGTTTTTTTTTTCTGCTTGCCTGTTTGCATTCGGTAGGCAAGATCTAGCACTTTATTGCATTAAACCTTCCTTATTTCGCAAGGTACAGGAATACCGGTTCCATAACTTATCATACTCCCCCCTACTCCCATCCCCGAACCCGGGGAACTATATGAGTCCTCTACCTCGGTTTATTTAGCCAGACTCAGAGCGGGATGATGCCAAGGAGAGCATGAAAAATATCCTCTCCCATTTCGGAGGTCGGGACTCAAGCGTCTAAAACAGCGCTTGGAAGCAGTATTTATTTGCTTGCAGAATTTTCGTCTTCAAAAGCAGGAAAGCAGAGGGTAAAAGCAAATCTAGGATTTCCTTTCCCCAACATCAATATGCAAGGTGGATTTTTAAAAAAATAATAATCTACTCAAGCAATTATTAAGTTAATTTCATGTAAAGATGAATCGTTATTGCTAAAAAAAAAAAAAAAAAAAAAAAATATGATTTTTCATTTTCTGAATGATCATGTTTAATATCAAGAATTTGAGCTGACATTTTGAGAACAGTTTTAAGTAGTTCAGTATTAATGGTGCTAACATACATAATCGTGAATATTTACTTAATTAAAGAGTAACAACGTGTCGTTAATATTTCACCCCAACGGGAATGATGTTAATATACACAAGAGATAACCGTGATTCATAAATGAGAGGGTATTTAATTTAAGATGGATTAAAAATGCAAAACAAAGCAACGCTTATTTTTAAGAACCTTAATAAATGATGAAAGTCTACACTAAGATCTTACTTTGCAGTGCATAATGAAATTAATATTCTCTCTCTCTCTCTCTCTCTCTCTCTCTCTCTCTCTCTCTCTCTCTCTCTCTTAAGAGACACCTGCAGCCGAGTAGCTGCTCTTTTTCATACCGCCAAACTTCACCTAACAAAACAAAAAAAAACAAAAAAAATCTCAACTTCGAGGCTGGAGCTTCTACGTATGGTCCTCAAAGACCCAGAATTAAGCACTCATCTAGCTGCTGCCGCACGGGATCTTTTGTCCTCTATTTACATAAATACTTAATAAGAAAGTGGAAAATAGATGCCTTGTGGTGTTTTCCCAAGTACTTGTAAATCCACTACTTCAAAGGAGTATAAAAATCGTGAAAGGCAGAATAAGATGAGAATGAAGAGTATAAAAATCGAGAAATACAGAATGTAAAAGGACACCAATATAAGTATCAGGATATTATAAAATTATGTTAAATATTCAAATTTTTTTTAAATATATACATAGTAGAATTCGACGTGATAGTAAGTGCTTGCTTGAATATACACATGGTATGTTATGATGGGAATTCCTGTATTATACGCATCAAGAGTTTTGATATTTATGATAATTTTCAAGAATAAAGGCAGATTGTGCTGTAGCATTAGATATAGGAAGTCTTATTCGTGTTGATATGATAAGACTTCGTGTCTTTAGATGTAACCTAACCAAACTGTACCCACTGATTAGAGAGAGAGAGAGAGAGAGAGAGAGAGAGAGAGAGAGAGAGAGAGTCCAACTATAATTAAGTAACGTGAAGAGTATGTATAATGCATGGGGCCCATGAAAACTGTCACCACATGCAATAAAAAAATCAATATCAAGCATTAAACCCAGAGTTAAATACAATCATAAAATGTTTATGGAGCAGCTTTTAATTACAGGCACATAATGTGAGTTCATATAATAGAGCCGGCGGCCTGGGATGAGGATAATCATGATGATTATGTAAATGATTACAAGATAACTTTTAATAACGAGACACGAAATCTTTTTTGGGGGTTCGTTCCCTGCATTCATTATGTCCTCGATGGAATCGAGTATCTGCGTTGATGCAGCTCTATTAGAAAATCAAAGTTGATTTTAACAGATCTGAATTGGGTGTTGGGTAAAGTGGAATAACTGAGACGCAATTCGAAATTTTGTCTAAAGACGTCGTTTCTTGATGACAATTATCGCGCTTCGCATTCCTAGTTAGTTGAAGTAATTGGAATTAAGTTACACAAGAGAGAGACGGCGATGTAAAGAACTACGAATTGCTTTAAAAGCTGATTTTTTCATTTGAACATAAATTTTATTTCACTTTGATGAAACTTTATTTTGTGGGTGGTACAGATAAAGAAATATATTGACTAAAATCTTAAAATACTTGTTAGAAATTGAATTTTTCATAGGAATATCTTCCATCCATCATCATCTCTCAGGAATCAACGTTTCTTTCTCATGAATGACTTTCATTTTGATACACAGCAACAAATACTGATTAACGCGATTTAATTATACATTTCTTGCATTATTTATCACATCATGATTCTTAGGAAACTTAATTCAGAGCTGATGTTACTGTGCCGGCCACGAGAGTGACATTACCTGATTGTGCAGTAAGGAATAAAAATATATCTTTTATGCTACTGGTGTTCTCAAGAGAGACACTGCAGTCATCCAGCTAGTGGTGGCGGCTTCTCCACCTCACGCCCCCAACCACCCCTCCACCTTCCTAACCCCCTCCCCACCCTCCTCCCTCTACCCCACCCCGTCCCCTTAATGCAGCCTCCACTCCGAATTCTAATTCTGTTTGTTACATATTCCTCTCAGTCTTTTATCATAAAGTTAATCTTCTCATCTTGTCGGTTTTTTGGAGAGGCGACTACATGACGTTAATGAATCAGTCCAGGTATGTATTAAAATATATATCATTTCCTAGAACTGCTAATGGGATAACTGTCATCGAAAATTAAATAAGTAAATAAAAGGATAAGTATTTACAAGTTTAGTCATTAATGCTATTCGACAGACGAAGATATCAAATCATTTATTGTACTTTATCTCTCTGTGCATGACTACCGCTATTCAAGATAATGTTATCTTAGATGTCTCACGACACATACTATTTAATACAAAAACTCTTACCATATCATTTAAAACCGCTCTTCTTTTCATATGACTTCAGGATCCACATACCACTTTCAATTTAGTATTCCCTTACGTGTTCTTAATATTCTCGAGTAACCCACGTCTGTTTTATTTTTATTTTTTTCTATGAAATAAACCTACTGCGCCGGTTTTGTCTGTCTTCCGCACTTTTTCTGTCCGCACTTGTTGCTGTCAGCACTTATTTCGTCCGCACTTTTTGCTGCCCGCACTTTTTACGTCCGCCTTCAGATCTTAAAAACTAGTGGGGCTAGAGGGCAAATTGGTATGTTGACCCTCCACCCTCCAATCATCAAACACACCAAATTGCAGCCACATAGCGTCAGTAGTTTTTATTTTATTCAAGGTTAAAATTAGCCATAATAGTGCGTCTGGGTACGATTTAGGATAGGCCACCACCGGGCTATGGTTAAAGTTTCACGGGCAGCGACTCATACATCATTATGCGGGGACCACCGAAAGATATAGATCTATACGCTGTAGTGGATGTACAAGAAAACTCGAGCATTTTTCACTTTTTTTTTTTTTTTTTTTTTGTATTCTCTCGGCTCTTATTTTTGTCCGGCCTTGCACGAAGGGCAATCGGGTTTCATATGCGTGAGAAAGACGCATCACGTAGATGGCCGAGCCGTTAACCCTTCCCCGTTTCAGAGACTTACAGTGGCAATAAAAACGATACCTGAGAACTCCATCGTTTCGTTCCATCGTTCCGTTCTATCGTTCCGTGTCCTCTTCCTCGCGCTCGTAATGGGACCATAATAAATTGACATAGAGCTCAGTATCAGTGATATATAGTTCCATAAATGGAAATCTTTACGTTATGGTATTTGTTCTCAGTGGAAACTGGGTTAGTGTGTGTGTTGAGCGCTACATAATTGACTTGGTCAGTTCTGTGGTTTCTTGGGATTTTTTGTTTGTATTTTTTTGTGAATGAGAGGAGAACTCTGTGTCGTTTTATTTTTAATGTTTTATTAAAATATTCGTAGTCAGTTAGAACATCTTTTCTATATAGTTAATCTTTCTTAAAATATATTTTTTTTATTTGGAATTTCTTTATGAATGAGAGGAGAAGCTGTGTCGTTTTATTTGTACTCATTTACAACAATTCTCTTTCATATAGTTACTCTTTCTTAAAATATTTTTTATTTGGGATTTTATGAATGAGAGGAGAACTCTGTATCGCTTTATTTGTACTGCTTTGTGGAGTTATTCGTACTCAGTATGAGCAATACTCTTTTATATAGGTAATCTTTCTTGAATTTTTATTTTTATTTTCCTGTGGAAGTTCAGGCACAAAATAGAGGTGTAAGAGTAAATTTAGCATACCTAAAATCCTCTTTTGAAATATCTGAATTGTCCTTGATTTTAAAAACGTGCGGAATTTATTAACACTCTTCAAGTAATGACGAAACCGAGCGATAACGACAAACATAAATTAAGTAAGGCAAAAACCCACCCAAAAATAAATCGTTTTATAAAAATGAGATAAAATTAAATGGGAAATCTTAGGATCCAAAAATACAGAGATGGAAGAACTCGTCACGCAGGTATCATGGACAAGCTTCCGCGAAAAAAGCTCTTGTGAAAATGTACCGAGTGGATATGAAACTTGAGAAGCGATTTACGAATACGTTCTCTGCACTTGGGAAATGAACCCCTAGATTACGTATGTCTCTCTCTCTCTCTCTCTAAGTATCTTGGTTGTGGGAGACGCTCATTTGACTCTGTCTGTCTGTCTGTTCCTCTCTCTCTCTCTCTCTCTCTCTCTCTCTCTCTCTCTCTCTCTCTTTAGAAAGTTTAATTTTTTAAAGTAACTCAGTTATGGGATATATTCGTTCGATTCTCTCTCTCTCTCTCTCTCTCTCTCTCTCTCTCTCTCTCTCTCTCTCTACCTTATAGATGGGCCAGGGATGGGTTTGTCTGTTACTGATATTGCTTTTGTTAATAAATATTTTAGAAGCTGGTACATTACGCCATTGCCTATGGCGTCACGGACCCTGTAATAGTAGAAGTAATAGTCGTAGTAGTAGTAGTAGTAGTAGTAGTAGTAGTAGTAGAAGTAGTAGTAGTAGTAATAATAATAATAATAATAATAATAATAATAATAATAATAATAATGTATTTTATTTCAGCTCAAGTCCACAGTGAAGACCTCTGGACTCAAAACTCGACCCATTAAGGTGCTCAAGAAGGACCATTGAGAACACAATAAAAATGAATGAATAAATAAATATATTACATTTATTTAAATAAATAAATTAATAAATATATAGATAAATAAATAAATGCATAGCTAAGTCAATACTGAATAAATAAATGAATATATCAATAAAAATAAATGAATAAATACACAAATAAATAAATAAATAAATAAATAAATAAATAATTAATTAATTATTAATAAATCTAAATTATAAATGGCAATAAGTAAGTAAATACAGAGCGTAATCCATATGACATCAGTCATCACTAAGATCAGACTATCGCTTATTTATAATTATCAGCTCAGGCGGAAATCAAGGAATCTTCAGTATTATGAATGACTCTACCCTGTATGACGTCATTCGTTAATTAGCCATTACGCCCCATTAATCAAATGGTCATTAACAGCCAGAGATATCGGATTCCGAAATGGGGATTAAAATAGAAAAGTTACCCTCATATTCGAAAATTTTGGTGTGAATAGTTTTAGGCCCAGATGGGAATTCGAACCACTTTTTTTATTCCTGGGTAATGATGATGGAGTCTTTAGGGCTTAGCAGAGGAGCATTTATG
>NC_061090.1:38016428-38018928 GCF_015104395.2 Macrobrachium nipponense
CACGATTATTGTGACCTTCTCTCTCTCTCTCTCTCTAAAAACTGGAATTCAGTGTTACGACGATATATTATTGGTTAGAGAGATCTGTCTACACGATTATTGTGACCCTCTCTCTCTCTCTCTCTCTCTCTCTCTCTCTCTCTCTCTCTCTCTCTCTAAAACTGTAATTCAGTGTTACGACGATATATTATTAGTGAAGAGTGATTTGTCTACAGGATTATTGTACCCCCTCCAGCCAACTCTCTCTCTCTCAACTAGAATTCAATGGTACCACGATATATTATTGATAAGAGATCTCTGTCTAGACGATTATTATAACCTTCTCTCTCTCTCTCTCTCTCTCTCTCTCTCTCTCTCTCTCTCTCTCTCTCTCTCTCAACTGAAATTCAGTATTACGACGATATATTATAGGTGAGAGTGCTCTGTCTACAGGGTTATTGTACCCCTTCTCCCCAACATCCAAATATTGTACGAGAGAGAGAGAGAGAGAGCGAAGACTAATAATATTCTAAAACTTATGACATCCAAATAAAACCTTAAAGAATTATGCCTATACTTATGACTCAGTAACTGTTATTCTAGACAGTTTGTAAGCTTTTGAGAAAAAGCTTCCTCGCTTTCATTTAGATTTTTTTTTTTTTTTTGGTACCAATTAATCTCCAGCCAGTTTCTTAATGAGACTTAAAAGTTTATGGAAAAAATGTACATAATCGTGGAACTTTTTCGATGTTCTTTTTACGAAGGTTTAAACTAAAACGATTAAAACGATCGGTTCTTTAGGCATCTTACTATAATGGCCGTAATGTCTGTCCGTCTGTCTGTCATTCAATCACGGCCAAACGGTTGGTCCGATGGGCATGAAACTTGACAGGGTTATAGTGGACCACTAAGATGGTTTATAACGGGGTTTCATCCTACCTCCCCTCCCCCACCTCCGAAGGGGGTGGAGGTGAGAGGGGATTCCCTGAAACGGGGCTGGTTCTGCCCGTGAAACGAGGCGGGTTGTGCCCGTAGACTTTGTTACTTTACGAATTTTCATACATAATTTCTGTATACATATGTTTACTAGTTTAAGTAACTTTAGTTCTTGACAGTCAATTTTTTGATAAACCAATGATATACGAAACGTTCTTTTTAATGACACAGTAATAACATTTTGAGTACAGTCTAATATAAAAAATGTTCTATGAAATACTTTCCATGATACTTTAGATTTACAATTTCCTTCGGTATTTGTGTTGCCTTTTGATAATTACAGATGATCGCACCTCTTGTGTCTTATGTTACAGCAAGAAATTTCTCATAGTCATCCATTAAAAAGTGAAAGTAGTTATTTTTCTTACATTTTTAAAAATTTTCTGTAAAAGAAAATTATTGTGTCATTCTTGTCTCTCAGTCCGCCCTCAAATCTTAAACGCTACCGAGGCCAGAGGGCTGCAAATTGGTATGTTGATCATCCACTCTCCAGTCATCAAACAAACCAAATTGCAGCCCTCTAGCGTCAGAAGTTTTTAAATCTTATTTAAGGTTAAAGTTAGCCATAATCTTACTTCTTGCAGCGTAATAGGTACCAGCATTATAGGTCACCACCGGACCGTGGCTGAGCTTCGTGGGTCGTGGCTAAGAGTTTTATAGGCCGTGGCTGAGGCCACAACCGGACAGAAAACTCAACTGTTTCTTAGGCGTATATTTTAGGTACCAACAACATCGGTCATCACCGGACGGCAGCTGAGATTCATGGGCCGCGACTAAGAGTTTTGTACTCTTTCTCAAGAGTACAAAACTCTGCCATTTTCACGAATACGTTTAAGCAACGGCTGCTTGCTTGCTTGTGTAAAATCCCTGCACCCGAGACTGCGTTCTTTATAAAAAGCTAACTTTCTTTGGTGTGCAAAAATATTGCATGTGTTTTAGGAATTTCGAGATTATGCATTTCCACTTTGTTCGGAAGAGTCACATGCAAGATTTAGCTCAAAGGTTCCACTTTTCCCAAGAAATGTTTCCTGTGTCTTTACACAGTTTCTGTAATTTCGTCGTATCTTTAAATTCGTCAGTATTTCGTATACATAAATATCACATACGCGAAGAATATTTATTTTCAGGATGTGTGTATGCGCCATGTTTGGCTAACAGCATTGTGCTATACACTTTGACTAATTCAGACCTTTCTTAAATCTCTAACGTTATGCAAATGTATGTTAATGTGCTTCAGACAACATTAGTCAGTTAAAACGTACAGTATTAAACAGCCACCCTAATTCTAGACTACTCAAAGATTAGTCACTGAAGGTAGCAATGTTTCTTTAACAATCTCAGTCTGGAATGTTTATAGCAAAATCTCTAACTTTATGCAAATAATATGTTAATGTATCTTCAAGGTAGCAATATTTATGTAACTATCTCATTCTTGGATGTTTATAGTACTAAAGTTTAGGCAGCTAATTTTCGTATGAACGCAACGTTTAGCCTTTTTATTTTACCTCCATTCCAACTTCCTTTT
>NC_061090.1:38023928-38028928 GCF_015104395.2 Macrobrachium nipponense
TTTGTTTTCATATAAAATAACAGTCATCTGTAGGCCCTAATAAATTCAGTCATATTATTATTTTTTCAAGCAAGCAACTGACTTCAATTATAGTAGGGGAGCCCGGGGCTAGTTGGCTACAAGGGTAAGTTGGCATACTCAACATGACTTTAAAGTTTACCAATAGGATATGACTATACATATACTGTGTAATTGCCACGTGGTTCCTCAATTACCAGCAAAATTCTATATGAGATAGAACGTAGGCGCTCGAATTTATGAGACAATTTCTGATTTTTGTGGTAGTAAGTAAATATTTTAATCTTCTGTTATTTGCTATAAATATCTATACATTCATAAAGATTAGTTTTTCAATGGTAGCATAGTTTTCCTTATGGTTTAAAGATTCTATAGCATTAAAATTATTAATTCAAGGCTTCTTGGTGTGGACTGGTAATCGTTTTTCTACCAAATGGTAGGTGTGGGCAAGTTGGCTCAAAATAAATGGGGCAAGTTGGCACACGTTATTTGATAACAATAGTAAGCCTATTTATTTATATAATTTACGTTTTGTTTCTGGACTTTTGGAAGGATAATGAGATTAGTGTCCCTATCATTTCTCCACATTGTTCTCACAAGTTGCAGCCCTGGATTTTAGGTGTTTATAGACATCTGAAGAAATGTGTTAACAGGGCAGTGATTCGTGGATGACTGGTAATCCAGGATCAAGTATGCCCATCTGTGACATTCCTGGTAAAGTTTCCTCGGCTTTACCTCTAGCGGTCACTTATTCTGATGTTTTCAATTGGTTTAGGATTGATGGAATTTCAACTTTGAATTACAGACTATTTCAAGATTTTGATTTTACGGGTGGTTATGTAACAGATTGAGAGATGTCCGAAAAGAAACATGGGCTTCGGATCAGTCATCAGCGTGATACAGAGTTTAAGAACTGCTCTTGTTGATCCAGAAGAAAGCTCAGCTGAAGAGAGCCTGTGTTTGGTAAGCCAGGAGAAGTTGTGGGGTCCAGTGCAGGGCATGTACCATGTGGGAGCATGAAGACTATGACGAGGATTTATTTCACACCTGCCACAATTACAACTAGATGATGATCTGAAGTAATACCAATGCCTTATATTCTGTATTTTGGAAATTCAGAGGGTATTTTTGCTATTTGATTTAAATGCAATGTAGTAATTTTCTTTTAATTATCAATGTGCCAACTTACCCCATAATGTGTGGCAACTTACCCCGTGGGGCAAGTGGCACGAAAAGTTATTTTTTTCTAAAGCTTATTGTTATCTTATGTTGAAAGCAAACAGCAATTATTTTGCTCTATGATAAATATGAATGTAATATTTTTTCAATAGTGGTAAAGAATTTTGCAAAAAGTTTGTTTTATATTCGCAATAACCAAAATTGTAAAAAGTGTGCCAACTAGCCCCGGTCTCTCCTACTCGCTTTAGCTTTGTTTACGATATGAAAATTAATGTAGCGGTGGTTGGAAGACTGACACTATAAAGTAGCATATAAGTTCTTATCATTATTAGAGTTATTGCTGTAAAATGTCTATGTACATAACATTTGTTAAATAGAGTTACGCCACCCATTAAATAGATAGTAATACATGTGTATATATACGCTATAGTCAGGGTACAGATCATAATTGTGCTACAGCCTACTCGGTTTGTTTTATCGAAGCAGGACTACCTTCTTTTGGTTTCAACTGACTTTCAAGCTAATGAAATCATGGATACATTTTTGTATTATCAGTTTTATGAATGAATATTGTTGTTAATATAGTCGATTTTTTTCGGCTGGGGTAAAATTCGTCAGATATAATACACCTGGCTGAGGAAGGACACAGAGGATCTCTGTTTTTTAAACAATATCTCTACACACCAAGTTATTTCAAACAATTCCATTCTCTCAAGAAGATTATGAATAAATACAAGAGCAAACTAGACCAAAAAAATAATAATAATCACCTTGCATTAATGTAAAGAAAACCAGAGAAATGAAAAATTGTATGCGATTTCAATTTTTTTCTATCGTTAATGTTTAATGAGTCAGTGTTTAGCGAATTGTTAGGGTTTATTGAGTATGCGTTTAGTGAATGTTTATGAGTAAGTGTTTGATGAATGTTTAGGGTTTAGTGACTGTTTAATATGTCAGTATTCAGTGAATGTTTACCGAGTCTTTAGGGTTTAGTGAATGTTTTGTGAATGTTATTGAATGTTTATTGTGTAAGTATTCAGTGAATGTTTTGTCTTAAGGGTTTTAGTAAATGTTTTGTGAATGTTAAGTGAACGTTTAGTGAATGTCTTGTGTAATGTAGTGTTTAGTAATTTAGTTTGTAAGTATTCGTGAGTGTCTAGGTTTTAGTGAAAGTTTTGCGAATTTTAAGTGAGCGTTTAGTGAATGTCTTGTGAATGTTAGTGTTTAGCAAATGTTTATTATGTAAGTGTTTATTAAGTTTTTAATGAGTGGATGTTCATTCACTGTTTAGTATTTAATAAGTATTTAGGGTTTGGTAAGCTAGTATTTAATGAGTGCTTGGGGATGTTTAGTGTTTAATTAATGTTTAGGATTAAGTGAGTGTTTAGTGAATCTTTACTGAGTGTTTGGGGTATAATGAATATTTAGTAAATTTAGCATTTCAAGTGTTTAGTGAGCATTTAGTGTATAGTGAGTGCCTAGTGAGTGTTGGGTATTCAGTGTGTTTGTGTTATTGAGTAGTGTGTGAGTGTATGTTAAGTGTGTGTGTGTGTGTGTGTGTGTGTGTGTGTGTGTGTGTGTGTGTGTAGTGAATGTAAGCAAGTGTGAGTGCTTACTGAGTAAGTGCATCGTGAGGGTTGGTGGTTAGTGATTGTACATTACTGTTTAGTTAGTGCTTCGCTACCATATGCAAAGAAAGTCCTGTATTTACACAGGAACCATTTATGATCGACACTGCTTAGATCCAAGAGCAGATGCTTAGGCCTGACCACAATGGTTGGAGTGCTTAGGTGTGTTTTCGTTAGTAATTTTTCTCTGTGAAATTGGGTCGAATAATAATATAATAATAATAATAATAATAATAATATAATAATAATAATAATAATCAATAATAATAATAATAATAATAATAATAATAATAAAGATTAAAAAAGTAATAGTAATATATAGTACTAAGAGCTGGACCCACAGACCTTTCAATATGGCCTTCCAAAGTCACTCTCGGCGGGAAATCGCTACTTCAGTGATTGACGCCCTATGCCTTGCACACAGCTGATACATTTGCACATTCGGTTGTCAAATTTTTATGACTGTTGGAGACGCATTATAAATCATATTAACAATGGTAAATGCATTGACAGACGTGAGGATATAATATGGTGTTAGTGCCTGTCTACTGGACATAATGAACAAATAAAGAAAAAAATATTACTAGGGAGAAAATTAGCCGAATAATGGTCGGCAAAGCCAGCATCGATAGAATGTATTGAAACACATTACATAGGCTGCCTGTGGTGCGTGCCGCGGGAAGTTAAGAGACAGCAAACTGTTTATCATTTTTATTTAAGTTTAGATTTTCTTCCCTGAATATATATGGTACCTGATACTTGGTGATGGTGTACAGATCAATTTGAGTGAGGCAGCCAAAAATAAGTGGACTATTAGATAACTGACATGATATTATAGGCCAACTTAATTTGGGAGTCAGGAGCTCCAAGTTGTATGATCGTCAACTTCGGGAGGGGGGGGAATAAAAATGGGGGGAAAGGTTAATCTTTATAGTTTAGCTTATCCTGAACAATTTCATTCACATTTCCGTTTCCAGTAATTATTTATGTTGTGATACATCATCTATTTGTGAATGTGCGGGTGTTAAAACGGCTCTTTATGATGGGACTTTGGTCTTAATATCAATCGAATTCCCATATCCGACTAAAAAAATTTCATTTCATCCACACGAACCAACAGCAACTAAAGAACAATTCAGTTATGTAAGACACGTTGGGCTACGAACCTCGACATGGCTGCAGTGTCCTAACTATAGGCAAGAAAAGAAAATGTCCAAAGACGCTATCAAAGCGAGAATACTTATCTTACATTTCTTTTTTTAGAGGAACTGAGAGTGGCACCATATGACTGGTTTTAATTATTGGCACCATATGACTGGTTTTAATTATTCAAAAATGGCTCGGCACACATACTTGTAGCTTTTGCCAATTGTGACCCCCTCCCATTCAGATAAAATACTTTGTGTGAAGTAATAACTCCAAACCAAAGGATAGTGCTAATATTATATATAGTTTATATATATATATATATATATATATATATATATATATATATATATATATATATATATATTTATATATATATATATATATATATATATATATATATATATATATATATGTGTGTGTGTGTGTGTGTGTGTGTGTGTGTGTGTGAAACTATAGAAAGTAGACCAAGCCTAGGAAGTCTCACACATAGTATTTATATAGATGTGATGGAATTAATGAAGTGAAATATTCCATACTTCAATAGGAATTTTAGAAAATAACTCCGGCAGTAATTCTTATCCTGAAACATCACAATATTTCTTGAATTTTTTGCCTTTTACATTTTATCAGGCTCACGATTTTCAGATACTTACCATATTTCTAATACTAATATTGCCTATGATAGATTTTGAAATATTTCAAGGTGTCCCACCTCTCCCTTCCAATATTAGGTTATGTCTGTGAAAGGGTAACCACACACTAAATTGTCTGGCATTACCATCACAGCATTCTAGGATATTGTGCTATTGTGGTACAAATTTTACTTTATATCTCCAATGTTGGATGCAGATCCTGTCTCCCCCTCCCTCTCTCCCTCCCTACTCGTTGTGGGGTGTCTACCAGAGGGTAACCACCCTCAAAATGTCTGTCATTACCACCACAGTACTCTAGGATGTGCAGTGCTATTGTAGTACAAATTATACTTGGTATCTCCAATGTTGGACGCAGATCCTGGCTCCCCCCCCC
>NC_061090.1:38033928-38063928 GCF_015104395.2 Macrobrachium nipponense
ATAAGAATTCGCGGATGTGCAATTTGCTAGTCTTCACTTTTTTGTGATTTAATTAGTGCCTGGCTGCTCTGAGGTAGCGAAGGTGATATTCCTGTATACATCTTTCTTTCACAATCTGAAGTATTTAATATCAGTTAAGATTTAGCCAAAGGAATGAGTTGTGTGATAGTATTGTGTTCATTATGAAGAGGTAAGGCGAGGTGAAGTGATACAGAAATAAGAGATATCCCTTATTATATATATATATATATACTATATATATATATATATATATATATATATATATATATATATATGTATATATATATATATATATATACATATATTTAATATATATATATATATATATATATATATATATATATATATATATATATATATATATATATATATATATATATATATATCTATATATATATATATATATATATATATATATATATATATACTATATATATATATATATATATATATATATATATATATATACATATGTATATATATATATCTATATATATATATATATATATATATATATATATATATATATATATATATATATATATATATATATATATATATATATATATATATATATATATATATATATATATATATATATGTATATATAATTAATTTAGAAATAGATCAAAATATATTAATTGCAATGAGAATAATATTAGGCTAGTAACGTAAATGGCAAATAAAGAAAAGAGGAATCTCCCTTATCAAAATATATATATATATATATATATATATATATATATATATATATATATATATATATATAATATATATTAATACATATATGTATTATTGAATTATCAAATAGATTAAAAATATATTGAAAGGCAAGGAGAATAACAATATTAGGCTAGTAACGTAAAGGAGAAATATAGAAAAGAGTAATCTCACTGATTAAAAAAGAAAAATTATATAAATGAATAAATTAACCGAAACATAAAAATGTATTAAAGTCCGAGGAAAATGATATTAGGGTAGTAATGCATAACACATTTGCTTAAAATAGGTAGACGAATTAAAAATAAATAAAAACTTATCTGCATAAACCTCCAGTGGAGGAGACACTCCGAAAATATTTCTTCTCCAGTGTCGAGTAAGAGAAGCAAAGCCCTATTGAAGGTGGAAGTGCCTGGGAAGGTTATTAGAAGAAGAAGAAGAAGAAAAAGAGGAAGAAGAAGAAGAAGAAGAAGAAGAAGAAGAAGAAGGAAGAAGAAGAAGAGGGAACACTGTAAAAGAGCAAGGATATGTGATAGTTAATCACGTCTGGTTTTTTTTTTACACTGCTTTTTTTTTTAAGTAGTCGCAATTATATACTTTTGTGTCCTTTAAGACGTTTATCTCATTTGTAGTCTTTTTCTTTTTGGAGGTAATAATAATAATAATAATAATAATAATAATAATAATAATAATAATAATAATAATAATAATAATAATAATAATAATTATTATTAATATTATTACAAGCTCTGGAATAAGACTAGCAGAGGTTAATATCAGGAGAGGGATCTTCCAGGGCGACTCACTGTCCCCACTACTCTTCGTAGTAGCCATGATTCCCATGACAAAAGTACTGCAGAAGATGGATGCCGGGTACCAACTCAAGAAAAGAGGCAACAGAATCAACCATCTGATGTTCATGGACGACATCAAGCTGTATGGTAAGAGCATCAAGGAAATAGATACCCTGATCCAGACTGTAAGGATTGCAACATACAAAAAGGCAAAGTAACGAGAACTGAAGGGATAAAGCTACCAGATGGGAGCAACATCTAACATATAGATGAGACAGGATACAAATACCTGGGAATAATGGAAGGAGGGGATATAAAACACAAAGAGATGAAGGACACGATCAGGAAAGAATATATGCAGAGACTCAAGGCGATACTCAAGTCAAAACTCAACGCCGGAAATAAGATAAAAGCCATAAAAACATGGGCAGTGCCAGTAATCAGATACAGCGCAGGAATAGTGGAATGGACGAAGGCAGAACTCCGCAGCATAGATCAGAAAACCAGGAAACATATGACAATACACAAAGCACTACACCCAAGAGAACAAATACGGACAGACTATAAATAACACGAAAGGAAGGAAGGTGGAGAGGACTACTAAAGTATAGAGGACTGCGTCAACACCGAGAACAAAGCACTGGGGCAATATCTGAAAAACCAGTGAAGACGAAGTGGCTAAAGAGTGCATGGGAAGAAGGGACTAATAAAAGTAGACGAAGGCCCAGAAATATACAGAGACAGGAGAATGACAGACAGAACAGAGGACTGGCACAACAAACCAATGCACGGAAACAATACATGAACAGACTAAAGAAAACTAGCCAGCGATGACAATTGACAATGGCTACAGAGGGGAGAGCTAAAGAAAGAAACTGAAGAATGATAAACAGCGGCACAAGATCAGGCCCTAAGAACCAGATATATTCAAGAACGATAGACGGAAATAACATCTCCCTCCCATATGTAGGAAGTGCAATACGAAAAATGAAACATAAAACCACATAGCAAGCGAATGCCCAGCACTTGCACAGAACCAGTACAAAAGAGGCATGATTCAGTGGCAAAAGCCCTCCACTGGAGCCTGTGTAAGAAACATCAGCTACCTTGCAGTAATAAGTGGTACGAGCACCAAGCTGAGGGAGTGATAGAAACCGATCACGCAAAGATCCTCTGGGACTATGGTATCAGGACGGATAGGGTGATACGTGCAAACAGACCAGACGTGACGTTGATTGATAAAATCAAGAAGAAAGTATCACTCATTGATGTTGCAATACCATGGGACACCAGAGTTGAAGAGAAAGAGAGGGAAAAAATGGATAAGTATCAAGATCTGAAAATAGAAATAAGAAGGATATGGGATATGCCAGTGGAAATCGTACCCATAATCATAGGAGCACTAGGCACGATCCCAAGATCCCTGAAAAGGAATCTAGAAAAACTAGAGGCTGAAGTTAGCTCCAGGACTCATGCAGAAGAGTGTGATCCTAGAAACGGCACACATGATGGACTCCTAAGGAGGCAGGATGCAACCCGGAACCCCACACTATAAATACAACCCAGTCGAATTGGAGGACTGTGATAGAGCAAAAAAAAAAAAAGGAAAAAAAAAAGAAAAAAAAAAAAAATAATAAAAATGATGATGAGGAGGCAGGATGCAACCCGGAACCTCAAACTGTGAATACTACCCAGTCGAATTGGAGGACTGTGATAGACCAAAAGTTAATGATGATAATAATAAAAAATATTTTCTCTCTATTACTAAATAATAATAATAATAATAATAATAATAATAATAATAAAATAATAATATAATAATAATAATAATAAATAAAGAGAAAATAATTAATTCATAAGTACCAATACCTGAAAACAGAAATATGAAGGATATGGGATATGCCAGTGGAAATTGTACCCATACTATGAATACCACCCAGTCGAATTGGAGGACTGTGATAACCCCCCAAGAAAATAATAATGATAATAATAGTAATAATTCTATTGAATAAGATAGGAACATCAACCGAGTTGATTTATTTTATGTCTTTTAAATTCTTCGGATAATGTTTTTCTTTATTTATTGATTGAGTGCTGAAATCTATCCAATAAATAATAGTAGGTCGGTAAGTTGCACTATTTTTTAGCCAGGAGGAAAATAATAACGCTAAAAATGCTTTTAAAGGTCGGTCAAAAGGTAAAAAGGAGGAGTGAGCTGGTCTTTCAGCTAAATGGAATTTAAAAAGTTGTTGAACAAGTAGGCCTTTGTAAGATGTGAAGTGCAGATAACGCACGCTAAGCTAAAGGGATATAATAATTGAACCATAAAACCGATTCGTAAATATCGCTAAGATGTTATAATAATAAAATAGTTAGCGATAACCTTTCTATAAACAGAGAGTGATAATGCGGAGCTGACTGGTATATCAACGGAATTTGAAAAGGAGTTTTGAATACGTAGGTCTTCCTGAAGATGGGGGAACTCCATTTAATGCACACTTAAGCGATCGGGTATAATTAAACCACAAATTGATTCGTGATCATCGCTATTTTAGTTAAGAAATGATAATAAATCATGGAATTAGAAAGAGAGAGAGAGAGAGAGAGAGAGAGAGAGAGAGAGGGGAGAGCACAATATATAATCTTATAAGTCGATCGTGTAAAAGTAATAAATGGCCAGAAAAACGTCAATGGCATAAAATTTCATTATAAGGGATTTATTTTTAGAGAGAGAGAGAGAGAGAGAGAGAGAGAGAGAGAGAGAGAGAGAGAGCACAATATACAATCTTATAAGTCGATCAGTGTAAAAGTAATAAATGCCCAGAAAAACGTCAATGGCATAAAATTTCATTATAAGGGATTGATTTAGAGAGAGAGAGAGAGAGAGAGAGAGAGAGAGAGAGAGAGAGAGAGAGAGAGAGAGAGAGAGCACAATATATAATCTTATAAGTCGATCAGTGTAAAAGTAATAAATGCCCAGAAAAACGTCAATGGCATAAAATTTCATTATAAGGGATTGATTTTTAGAGAGAGAGAGAGAGAGAGAGAGAGAGAGAGAGAGAGAGAGAGAGAGAGAGAGACCAATATACAATCTTATGAGTTGATCAGTGCAAAAATAATCAATGCTCAGAAATACGTAAATCTCATAAAATTTCATCTTAAAGGATTGATTTTTAGGGGGAAAAGAGAGAGAGAGAGAGAGAGAGAGAGAGAGAGAGAGAGAGAGAGAGAGAGAGAGAGATTACCTAACAGCACATAAGGCGTTACTTCACTATATTTAATCTAACCAACTGTTTGTTTTACTCCTATTCAATTTTCCAGGCAAATGGATCTCTTACCAACGCATCTGCATTTTAAGTGACTCATTATATTATATATTCATAAGATTCTTTAATAATAATAATCGTAATAATACCCCGTGTATCATGCTGTCACTCTTGATTAACTCTGCTTACGGATGTTGACGCTGCCGTCGGTCAAAAATAAAAAAAGAAAAATAAAAAAAAACAACAACAACGATAATTACTTTTAAAACCATGTTATGTTTTATTCGAAAGTTAATACGTTCTCCAAAAATATGCATCAATATTCTGTTACCCAGTCGTATTCATGTTACCTTTTAAATGGTTAAATAAAGCGAGAGCAAGAGAAATAGTTTTCTGTCGACAGCGGTAAAAAAAAAAAAGAGCAACAAATTGCCTCTATTGTTTTCAGTAAACCACAAACAAACAAATCTTCTCGCGCAAAAAGTTTATTTTCAACGAACACTGCCGATTGACAATTCATGAAAAGAGCCTAAAAATTCGAGTGATACAGAATTTCGTTCCGAGATACGCGAATAATACCGAGTATTTCATTTGCGATGTCTGTTGATATTTTTACCCCCACGTTTTAGAGAATGAGTGCGTGTTGTATTTCCTGATAGGCCAGCGAGGATACCTTTTAGGCAAAATAACCGGACTGTTTACTCGCTAATATTTAGGGGCAAAGTTATTTTGAAGTTTATGATGACATATATTAACACTCGTCTCTTCTGTGACTGTTTCGTGTACTGTTTCTTGAAATGGTCACGAATTCTTTAAACTGATATGATATGTCGAAATATCTTGTTCTTAGAGCTGAAATATCTCAGCAAATTGAGTAAATATATATGAAAACCCTTCGTTTCAGAGCTGAAATATTTAAGAGTAAACTTTTTATTTTTTATTTGATGGGGTCAGTTCCACGAGGCCATAAAAATTCTGTACACGTCCACCAACTCTTTAAGTTTATTTTCACGAGATGTCATGTCATTTAAATTTACAATAGTGGCCCCGCTCCCTCTCCCAGTCCTCAGCCCCTGACCCCGTAAAGAAAACGGAAAAAAGAGAAATGCAACGAAAAAAGAGCTGATAGCTCGGTCGTTAAAAATTCCCGCAAAAATTGTGACTCTTGGGATATATATAACCTTACCAGTTATGGCCAGAAATATTTCACAGCGTTTTGATGCTGTATTTTTTTTTTTTTTTTTTTTTTTTTTTTTTTATCAGTCTATTTCTGCCGTTCTCGTTTTCTTTCGAATGTTACAAGCTTTTTTAAATGTCACATAAACATTTTTATTGTTCCAATTAGTTTCCGTTTATTTTGTTTTATTTTTCGTGTTTATTTTTAGTTTAATGTTGACCTTGAAACTAACAAATTTTATTAAATAGTTTATAAACATCATCTTGTCTTTACCCGTCATAAAAAACGAAAAATTGGGCTTCATATCTGTTGTCCAGTTTGCATTTTGCAAAGTATTTTCCTTCCATGTTTGTCAGTGTTTCTCTCTCTCTCTCTCTCTCTCTCTCTCTCTCTCTCTCACACACACACACACACACAGCAATGGCAAGCTTTATGACTGAATTTGAACATATTTCTTTAAGCTATTTTGTTTGCTCTTAAGTAGGTTTTAGCTTTCATTTCCCAATTCCTATAATTTCAGCTGATTGGCTCAGTTCAAGCTGCGTTTAGGCCAGCACGGGCTCTTGCGTGAAAAGGTGCTACAGTAAGTAAGAAGCCTGCTGTAGATCTCTGTCCTCTAACAGACCAATAGGATAAACTCCAGCTTTACAGAGCGGTATTCTAAATAATTGCGCGTTTATTTTTTTCCGCGGATAGAAAAAATAAACTAAAAAAAATTGTTGGAAGGTGAAAGTTTTTTCATTAGCATGAAGGCCTCCAGGCCTACATTAGGCCTATACATAACCGTCTTAACAATTCTGTGGTAATATGGCATTCTATCAGTCAGAAGAACAGATCAGTAAATCAACACTTGGTATAAAAAAAATCAATAAAATAAAACACTTTTATATCCTTCGACAACAGTAAAACACTGGAACCAAACAAAAAGATTCTATCAGTTTTCTTCTAAAAATGGAAAAAGAAAGCCAGTCTGACCACCTACAAACCTCTTGAGGAAGGGCCACAGATAGGGCCTGAAAGTATTCGAGTGTTAACAAAAATACTATGTAAATACTTGCAAGTAAACAAGTTACACTCAATAAACTACTTGCAAGTAAACAAGTTACACTCAATAATCTTGTGGGTTTCAATAAAACACTTGTTACGCAAATACCCGCTCATTTCTCGCAAGCATAAATTGCATAGATTCAACTGAATGCACGGCAGGACATCGTAACCTTATATCATTAAGATGGAGAGGCCAATAAATGACAAAACCCAACGGTGGACACAGAAAAAATCGTTGTTTTGGGGGGAGGGGGGTGGGGGGCGGGTAGGCGCTGGGGTGGGGGGTAGGTAGTAGATTTTGGGTAGGAGGAGGTGCTGGCTGAGAAGGAGACAACATGAACCAGGTGTTACAAAAAACCTTCCTGATATATTTGGCAAATGGACTCAAGTTCAATTTGCCTCAGGCGGAAGAATAGCAATTAATTGCTTTCACCACAGAGAGGGAGAATTTGGCGCCCCTTGTACTACAAATATCGTTTCATAAAATTATGAAACTGGTATCAGAAACCAGTAATAATCATGGTATCAATATCTGACCGACCCGATTTCCGTGTTCGTAATGTCTTGAAGAAGAAGAAGAAGAAGAAGAAGAAGAAGAAGAAGAAGAGAGAGAGAGAGAGAGAGAGAGAGAGAGAGAGAGAGAGAGAGAGTTGAGTTTGATTTTTCTATTGCTTATGAAGATGTATAATATAGCCAACTATGGGATTCAGGGTAGGGCTTTGTAACACGGTTTTTTTGACTTTGCTCCTTATCAAAGCATCGGATGTAGCTGAAAGTTGACATATGTATATTTTACAACTACACACAAATTTTGTCAGCATTATCAATAACCTAAACCCGATAGTTTTAATTTCTATAGAGTAAAAATTATCTAGCCGACGCCATGGCCAATGATTACGAGCCAAGAGTCGAAAAACATTCATTACGTAAGCAAGGTAAACACCTTTTTACGAAATGTTGCCCGCCCATCCACAAGACAGAAACTCATTCACCTTGTTCCATCGGCTCTGAAACCAAAAGTCTTTATGAATGGCGGAACGCTACATAGCTGTGGGTGGGGTATCTGTGCTAGTTTTTATAGCTAGAAGTTAAATCTTTTAATCCAACAATGCACACGATAGCCTTCAGTGTTATCCGGAATTGTAACGAGGCCAAAGTGGGTGGAGCCTCATGAAGTCATCATTCTGACAATAATTATTGGTGAAGGTTTAAATAGGTGGATAGCCAATAAATTAAAATTGCTTGACATTGAATATAGCACTTATCAAATCAAGCTTGTCTACTATGTTTTTGAAAATTACCAACTATTCCCTACATCTTTTCAATCTGATTGTGACCTATAAAGTGGACTGTAATTTCTTAGGAAATTTATTTTAGAAGTTAGACTAATAATCGAAGTGTTTTTGTATTTATTGACATATTTTGTTGGTTTGTTCATTATGACAATTATCAGTGGAGAGGTTTCAGAGTTCATAAAGGTGTGCTGCTTTGCTTGTATTCAAATTTGTATGCCATCGTTGCCAGAGGTATAGCCTTCGTTATGTATAGCCAATTATTCATCGAGAAGGAGGGAAGAAATGCTGTCAAAAGTTACGTAACGAGTGCGTTCGAAACCTTTTCTCTGAGTAAGTTGGCCCGTCTTCAAAAAAAGTCGCTTTTACATTGTAAGTACCAAATCTATTCAACCTACTTAATGCAGAATACAGTCAAAATTTATGTGTAGATATAATGTGTATTCTGAATAAGCGTTATATTTATGAAATGCATAGATAAAAAGTTATTGCGAAAAAACCGTGCTACAGAGGCCCTGAATCTCATAGTAGCACATATTTTAATTCAGTGAGGTTCTGATATCATTATTATTATTATTTTTTTTTTTTTTTTTTTTTTTTTTGTTTTTTTTTTTTTTTTTTTGCTCTATCACAGTCCTCCAATTCGACTGGGTGGTATTTATAGTGTGGGGTTCCGGGTTTGCATCCTGCCTCCTTAGGAGTCCATCACTTTTCTTACTATGTGTGCCGTTTCTAGGATCACACTCTTCTGCATGAGTCCTGGAGCTACTTCAGCCTCTAGTTTTTCTAGATTCCTTTTCAGGGATCTTGGGATCGTGCCTAGTGTTCCTATGATTATGGTATGATTTCCACTGGCATATCCCATATCCTTCTTATTTCTATTTTCAGATCTTGATACTTCTCCATTTTTTTCCCTCTCTTTCTCTTCAACTCTGGTGTCCCATGGTATTGCGACATCATGAGTGATACTATATTATTATTATTATTATTATTATTATTATTATTATTATTATTATTTGATACAGACGCCGATGGGAGTGGCAACTTGATGCTATGCTTTTTACCACAAACCAGAGGAAAGCAAGTAGGAAGTAAAAGGCAGAAAGGAGTAGTAAAAACAAAGAAAAGTTATGAAAGTGGGGAAAACAGAAGAGGAGGCGAATTCCAATGTTTAACAGCAGAATGCAATAAACCTTTCCAAATGAGTCCTTAAATTCCTGTTAACTACAGAGAACTCTCTCTCTCTCTCTCTCTCTCTCTCTCTCTCTCTCTCTCTCTCTCCTGAACAACACCATTTCCCTCATCCTCTTATTGTTATCCGTTCTCGTAATTTTTTCTCTACTCTCTCTCTCTCTGTCTCTGTCCCTCTGTCTCTGTCTCTGTCTCTGTCTCTCTCTCTGGCTCTCTCTCTCTCTGTATACTTTCATTTGCTCCAATTAATGTTATTTATTCCCGTCCAGTTTTTGCTTTGTTCACCCTCAACCCCCCCCGCCCCCCCCCCCCCCCCCCCCCCCCATCTCTCTCTTTCTCTCTCTCTCTCTCTTTCTCTACTCATCAGTATCAGTTCATTCACCATTGGTTTTTTTTTCGCTGCGTGTTCTCTCTCTCTCTCTCTCTCTCTCTCTCTCTCTCTCTCTCTCTCTCTATTCATCAGTAGCATTTCATTCTCTCCAGCTATTCACTTCGCTGCGTCCTCTCTCTCTCTCTCTCTCTCTCTCTCTCTCTCTCTCTCTCTCTCTCTCTCTCTCTCAATTCAGAAGTTACGTAACACACGCTGCCTGTCTGACAGACAAACAAATATAATAGATTAACACTCTAGAAGGAGAGGTATTCCCATTCCTGTCCATTACAACTTACAGCAGGGGATATTGGCCAAACCTCTTAATGAACATCAAAGCCATAGGGATATAGAGATGGAGATATTGAATGGGATGGGGGTTTTCTGAAGTGGGTGACGGAGGGAGGAGGGGTATGATCTTTGCTCATCTATCCTTTATAGGAGGAAGAATTCAGGAGAGGTTATACAGGGTGTCCATAAAGTCCCAGTACCATTCTGGACAAAAAATACTTCTAATGGTACCAGGACTTTATGGACATCCCGTGTCATTATGCAGTCAGTGCAAAATTATTGGTCATAATGACGTAACTTTTATATGAAGAGCAATTTCTTAATTTCCCTTATCTATGGGATGATTATGTAAATGTATTAAAGCAATCAATAAAGAGGAAATATCCAGCAAATCTTATCCTGTGGGTTATATCACCCATAACTTCTACATAAAAAAAACTCTAATTCTTATCTATATGATGGTTACGAGGCGGATTCTCTGTGTAATGAACCAACATGTATGAAATATCTAATAATCTACTTATTATACCACTCAATCATCTACATTAAACCATAAAAGAATTCTTCTTATTATATGTGAAATAATCTTCTTAAATCTGGAACTATATATCTATTTATTTTTTGTAATAACTTATCTTTTATCTCTGTATTTAATATTACCTTATGTTACTTCTTACATCTTTTCTTCTTCTTCCCAGCTTTTTCTTCCCATTTTTTATATGGGGTCGCCGTTTCGGTATGAGCGTTTCCATCTATTTCTATCTTGCGCTTCTGCATCATCAATTCCCCTTTCATGTTAAATCTCCTCTCACACAGTCCTTCCATCTCTTCTTGGTCTCCCTCTCTTTCTTCTTCCTTGCACCTCCACTCCCATAGTATGTCTCCCAGCGTGGTCCTCATCTCTCTCAACAGGTGTCCATACCATCTCAGCCTCCCCTCCTGCACTTTCTTTGATACTTCCACCACCTTAGTTGACCCCCTATGTAGTCATTTCTGATCCTATCCACTCTTGTTACCCCAGACATCCACTAAGCATTCTCATTTCTGCCACATCCATCTTCTTCTGCTCTGCTTTTCTCATGCTTGCTGTTTCCGTACCATACAGCATTGCTGTTCTTACCACCGTCTTGTGAAATTTTCCTTTTAACCTAAGCGGCACTCTTTTGTCACAAAGAACTCCCGAGGCCGCTCTCCAGTTGTTCCAGCCTGCCTGTACCCGATGTTTTTACTTCTTCTTCCATACTTCCTCCAGCGTTAACAAAAGATCCCAAATACTTAAAACTTATCAACTCTCCTTATTTGCTCTCCACCAAGCTGAATACTTTCTCTATCATCCCCCTCAGTGGTGGTACATATATTCTGTCTTGGATCTACTTATTCTCATTCCTCTGTCCTCCAGTACTTGTCTCCATCTTTCCAATTTCACTTCCAGATCTTCCCTGCTCTCTGCACACAGAACAATATCATCCGCATACAATATGTTCCATGGTACTGTCTCCCTTACATTCCTCTATTATAACATCCATCACTATGTTAAAGATAAATGGGCTCAGAGCCGACCCCTGGTGTAATCCTACTCTCACCATCAAAACCTTCTGTCTCCCCAACACTGCTCCTCACTCTGGTAAATACATTCCGGTACATCTCTTGTATCATCGCACATACTTCTGTGGCACCATCTTCTCCCCAGGTCTCCCATACCTCTTGTCTCGGGACTCTGTCATAAGCCTTTTCAAGGTCAAATGAATATACATATGGACACCAAATTCTTAGGAGGCTAGAATTTTAAGTCATTGGCCCTTTGGTAGGCTTGTTCCATAGGAGTAAGATTCATCTTCTGATTAATAATAATAATAATAATAATAATAATAATAATAATAATAATAATAATAATAATAATAATAATAATAATAATAATAATATTTATTACATATAGAAGAAAATATAATAATAAGAATGATAATAATAATAATATATTGCATATGCAAGAAAATAATCTTCCATATGCAACATATTATTATAATTATCATCATTATTATTATTATAAATTCTTATTATAATAACAAAGTTTTATTGCACGCGCAAGAAAAATTAATTCTCTTGCTAAAACTGCTTTCACATTCCATGTGTGACTTTGCCCAACATTCTTTGCATTTTCGAAAGGAGCCAAAACAGAGAAATCACTCCGTGTTTATCTGATTCTTCGCGGAACGCCTGATTTCTCGTTGGTCAACAGATATTAAAGGCTCGTAACTTACTCTGATCTGAGCCTCAGTGAGTCTGTGTTGTTGACACAGGCAAATAGTGCGATCAGTCAGTCAGGCTGTTCCGAGAGAGAGAGAGAGAGAGTGTGTGTGTGTATTATAGATGCACAAATGCCCAAATTATTCTTGCATCTTTTTAAATAATTCACAAATTATTCATACAGTTTGTTTAAAAAGTTTCCAAATTATTCGTGCAATTTGGGTACAAATGTCCAAATTATTCGTGCTATTTGGATACCAATGTCCAAAATATTCGTGCAATTTGGATACAAATTTCCAATTATTCGTGCAATTTGGATACAAGTGTCCAAATTATTCTTTAAATTTGGATACAAATATCCAAAATATTCGTGCAATTTAGATACAAATGTCCAAAATATTCGTGCAAGTTCGACACAAACATCTAAACTATTCGTGCAATTAGGATACAAATATCCAAATTATTCGTGCAATTTGGGTACAAATTTCCAAATCATTCGTGCTATTTGGATATAAGTGTACACATTATTCGTGAAATTTGGATACAAATGTCCAAATTATTCGTGCAATTTGGATACAAATGTCCAAATTATTCGTGCAATTTGGATACAAATGTCCAAATTATTCGCGCAATTTGGATACAAATGTCCAAATTATTCGTACAATTAGATAAAAATATCCAAATTATTCGTGCAATTTGGACAAAAGTATCCAAATTACTCGTGCAATTTGGATAAAAATATCCAAAATATTCATACATTTTTTATATATAATGTCCAATTCATTTGTGCAATTTGGACACAAAATTACAAATTATTCGTGCAATTTGGACTCAAATTTCCAAATTATTCTTGCTACTTGGACACAAATTTCGAAATTATTCTCGAAATTTTGACACGATTATATATATATTATATATATATATATATATATATATATATATATATATATATATATATATATATTATATATCTTAAAGGCACTAGTTACAGTCTATAATGTCAAATAGTCGGGTTGATAACCTTAGCTCTTGCCGATTAGAGGCAGATGCAAAACGCTGGATTCCTCGAAGATGCTTAAACAAAACAAAAAAAAAATAAACAGGAAAGCTTACTGGCGTATAATTGGAGTCAGTAACGCATTCCGAAGATCACGAGTGTCATGTATGTAGCGTGCATGCCTCTTGTGCGCCAGTTGGTGAGTGTGTGTGTTCGTAATGCACAGAAAATGACATATAAACTATAGTAGGAGAAGCAAAAGGGGACTCATTAAATTTGATTGATAGAGTGTGGAACACGCCAAAGGAGAGGTGTTGCAGGTCCGTCGGACAAGGTGACGTAGAGTGAAGATCTTTGAAAAGTTAACATTTGAAATGACAATTACTTGAGTTCTAGAGAAAGGGTAGTGAGGTGCGGCATACATTCTTTATTAACGAGCTTTAATGTTTTATGGTGTCATAATTATGGTCTCTTTATTAATAAACAATGGATGTTAGAACACTTATGGGGAGAGGGAGTACTTACTTGAATATGATTTTGAGAGGAATATGATAGTTTAACGTTTCTTTTTGGGTCATGCTTAATGAATTTTATTCCATTTTCATGTTAGCTAATTTTGGGAAATAAAAACTATATTTTTGTAACAACAAGAGTTTACATTAGCATAGTTTGAAACTGATTCTCAGCCAACTCCAGAGATGGCATTCACCAGATAAAAGGTAGGCTATGTTACCAGTTAGATGTTTTGTTTTCATTTGTTGACGAGTGTCATTTGACCTTGTTCGAGATTTTTCTTCGTTAGATCGATATATATATAATATAAGTATATATCATATATATATTATATATATCTATATATATATATATATATATATATATATATATATATATCGATATATATATATATATATATATATATATATATATATAAATAATGTAAATATTTCTTTTTATTCCCTTCCTCTCTATCTCTCACTCTCTCTCTCTCTTAAGCAACCTCCTTAAGCAACCTCGTTCTTTATAATATTGTCATCTGCGTCACTGACATTTGATATTGCACACAAGAAAAGCTCTTTTTCTTTGAAATATGTTCAAGACGTCAGTCAAGATTATTATATTTTCCTTTTCAAGACCAAAAATATCAACAGAACATACTTAATTTTGAACGTCGTCTCCCCTTTTCAAAAAAATCTATTATATTCGTATGAGAGAAGAGGGTGTCCTTACCTAAACCACCCTGGAAACATATATGCTTTGAAAAGAACTTTTTCTTTAACGTTTCCGTCCTAAATACAGAAGCAATTTTACTCACAAAAAATATATTTGTAACGGTATTCAACGAGCTACAGAATGAAATGAAATTCGAGAATAACATGCTATTCTTAGATTACAAATATAGAAGGGATTTGAACCGAAATAAATAGATTTTCAAGGAACAATCCCGAAAAAAAAACACCGATGATGAGGGAGTGACGTAATATGGGGCCCAGTTACCCTTGGAAATCCTCTCCTCAAGGATTTATCTGTTTTTGTAAGGAAGCTTTGGGAGCCTGAGAAAACTCCGTGTTATTGTTGAGGATGGAAATCGATACATCAAGACTTATTTGATATCGAGAACAAAACGTTGAGAGGACTTTCAGGAGTTATTTGCAACTAGTAAGTCAAGGCATGAACGTATAATTTTTTAAAAGAAATGTATGGCAGAGACCTTTGTCTATGGTAGAGTTCGGAAACAAATCAATAGAATTTTATTTCCAAATAATATAAAACCATTTCTAAAGGGAAAGGTATAATAAATTAGCTTACTGATTTCGAACTGAGTTGACGTTTTTCTAACGTACACACACACACACAGACACACACACACACACACACACAGAGAAAGAGAGAGAGAGAGAGAGAGAGAGAGAGAGAGCAGATGTTATAGATTCTGAAATAAGTTTATGTCTTTCTAATGTATTTTTTTCCGTTACATATTTCAAGATGAAGAGAGAGAGAGAGAGAGAGAGAGAGAGAGAGAGAGAGAGAGGAGGTTATAGCAAAATTCAACCTTTATCAGCTCTTTTGGAGAAGTAAAATCTGAAATCGCTGTTGTCATATTTTTTTTTATGTTATTCATTTATTTATTTTATTTTATTTTTTATTTGTTTTTAAATCTCGTATCTCATAGTCAGGTCAGCAAATCATGCTACAAAAAAATAAGTCAACCGTCTGAATAAAATATCCAAGTCAGTCAAATTATCTAAATAACAAATGGTATTATCAGGAACCATGTGAGATCTCAATTCTGAAACGGCTGAATTCCCAGCGTTCATTTTCTGACGTGTCAAGGAAGTCACAGCTCACCACATGGAATTACACATCTTAATCCCCTTTTTTTTATTTATTTTTTGGTATTTTTTATTATTATTTTTTTTTTTGCAGATTAGGTCTCTGTGGAGCTTCCTTAATAAGAAAGAGATTTTAAAACCCCTAATGAAGGTGGCTCCGTCTCATTATCCAACGTGTAATGAAATTCATTTCTCTCTCTCTCTCTCTCTCTCTCTCTCTCTCTCTCTCTCTCTCTCTCTCTCTTTACTCCTGACTCACTTTCTCTCTCTCTCTCGCTTTAGTGGTGCACCTAAAATAAGATTTAGTCTCTCTCTTTCTTACTCTCTCTTCCTCTCTATCTCTTTCTCACTTAAATGAGGTACGTACAGTAAGATTTATTCCTTCTCTCTCTCTTTACTCCTGAATCTCTCTTTCTATGTCTTTCTTTTTCTCTCACTTAAATGATTTACCTACAGTAAGATTTAGTCTCTCTCTCTCTCTCTCTCTCTCCTCTCTCTCTCTCCTCTCTGTCTCCTGTAAGAAGGTATCTATAGTAAGTAGCCGCGTCTTGATAGCATAAGATTTCGTATTAATATGTCTATCACCTTTTCCTGCAACCTCTCTCTCTCTCTCTCTCTCTCTCTCTCTCTCTCTCTCTACTGAAGATCTAAAGATAGAGAGAGAGAAAGCAGACAGGCAGACAAATACGTTTGTTACTCAAAACTCCGCCAACGTGGCCGACCTAGATCAGCTGGTACAGAAATCTCTCTTTAAGTTACGAAACATCTAGGCAGTCAACATAGCTCAGGGCCGCCTCTTGCTTCGAGCAAGGCCTAAACCTTGCATGGTTATTTACAGAGTAAACCCTCCACGCGAGACTCGAGTCTCAGAATTGATGGGCCAGTGCAAAGCCTCGATTGAGCTGGAATGGTGATCTCTCTCTGTCTCCTATAAGAAGGTATCTATAGTAATTAGCCACGTCTTGATAGCATAAGATTTCGTATTAATATGCCTATCATATTTTCCTGCAACCTCTCTCTCTCTCTCTCTCTCTCTCTCTCTCTCTCTCTCTCTACTGAAGATCTAAAGATAGAGAGAGAAGAAGCAGACAGGGGACAGGGTAGGACAAAGATACGGTCTGTTACTCAGAACTCTGCCAACGTGGCCGACCTAGATCAGCTGGTACAGAAATCTCTCTTTAAGCTATGAAACATCTAGGCAGTCAACATAGCTCAGGGCCGCCTCTTGCTTCGAGTAAGTCATAAACCTGGCGTGGTTATTTACAGAGTAAACCCTCCACGCAAGACTCGGGTCTCAGAATAGGTGGGCCGGTGCAAAGCCTCGATTGAGCTGGAATGGTGATCGGCCTTGGGAGGCATATTTACACCCAGAGGTTCTTATTATTTCTCCTGACACGAAGAAGAATGTTCCCTCTGGAGATTCAATTAGGCTGAAGGTGCTTTCCGATATATATATATATATATATATATATATATATATATATATATATATATATATATATATTATATATGTATATATATATATATATATATATATATATATATATATATATATATATATATAGGTAATCATGGGACACTTAAATTCCTAATCACCTGAGAAATCCTATGAGAGAGAGAGAGAGAGAGAGAGGAGAGAGAGAGAGAGATACTTACATAGGTAATCCTGGGTCACTTCATCCCCTAATCCCTTGAGAACCCCTGTGTGTGTGTGAGAGAGAGAGAGAGAGAGAGAGAGAGAGAGAGAGAGAGAGAGATGAGGGTGAGGAGGTGGATAATGAAAGCAAGTAAAGATTAAATCTAAGAAAACGAATATTGTAGGGCCAACTGACCGAAATCGCATTAGTCCAAACGCAAATGATAAACGCCGCAGCATTTTAAGGGATGATTTAAGCGTCAGCTGAATTTATGCGCGGGAGTAAAAGGGCCATTTATCTTATTTGCGCTACATACGAAGCTCCAGGCAGAGACGTTCCAACTTTAATATTTGACGCTCAAATATTCAACGGGAAAGAAATTATGTCAAGAGCTCAGTTTACAGATGGGAAGAAATTCATATGATTTTTTTTTTGGAAATTAAGATAATCGTGATAACTAGTGTTCAGAGTGGAAAGAAAATGTAAAAAATTAGCCGAAGTTTCTTTGGGCGCAATCGAATTTTTGTACAGCGTATAACGATGGCCAACGAAAATGGACTCGGTTTAATGCTGAATGAGCCGCGGTCCAACAAAACTTCAACAACCCCCGATGGTGGCCTGTCCTATATCGTTGTCAGACTCACAAATGTGGTTAGCTTTAACCTTAAATAAGATAAAAGCTACTGAGGCTAGATGGTTGCAATTTGGTATGTTTGATGATTGGTGGGTGGATGATCAACATAGCAATTCGCAGGCTTCTAGCCTCAGTAGTTTGTAAGATCTGAGGGCGGACGTAAAACGTGTTTTACAGAAACTAAAAGGTAACAATATTTTTCTAATGTTTTGGACTCCCATTTGAACGAATACTTTTTTTCATTAAAGACTCATGATTTTAATTCACTCCTTCATGAGATATATTAACTGCACATTTGCATTTCTGCTAAAAAAAGATATTACATGTTACAATACAGTGTTTGTAGGACAGACAGACAGACAGACAGACAGACAGAAGTTATCATTTCAATAAATAACGGTGCAAAAGGTTTGGTTATTCTAATCAAAACTACAAAAGATTTAAAAACACGAGGGGAAAGAAATAGAGAGAGAGAGAGAGAGATGAGAGAGAGAGAGAGAGAGAGAGAGTCTTTTAAAACCTTTACCACGTAGTGTGTATGCAAGCGTTCGTGTCGCCATATTTATATATATATATAATATCTATATATATATATATAATATATATATATATATATATATATATATATATATATATATATATATATATATATATATATATATATATTATATATATAATATATATATATATATATATATATATATATATATATATATATATATATATATATATATATATATATATATATATATATATATATATATATATATATATCTATATATATATCATATATATATATATATATATATATATCATATATTTATATATATATATATATATATATATATAATATATATTATATATATTATATATATATATATATATATATATATATATATATATATATATATATCCCACCAGCTCAGGCGCGTAAACGCTCCTCTCATGACACGACACACCAGCAGTTTTGATAGTATTATTCCGTCTTCTGGGGGAAGGAAACATTTATATTCTCTCGCGGATCTGTATAAGTTATGACTCAGGATTCCAGATTATTATTATTATCTGTTTCGGGGCGATAAATGAGAAGAAAAGAAAAAAGAAGATAGATGGTTTTCATGATTCAAAATCCGGGTTTCCTTTGAAGGCGAGTGGAAGGAAAAGAGATCTGATCGCTCGAGCATTTTACGAATATTAAATTTAAATTGTTAGTCTGTGTGTTTGTCAAGTCTGCTTCTGGTTAGATTGCATCTGTTGATGGTTTTTTTTTTTTTAAATAGGTAGTGCCTTGTTTTATTTTTACTGTCGTTAAATGCATGTATTCTGTAAAGGATTTGTGTACATGCGTTCACATATACGTACATACATATTTGCACACACACACACACACACACACACACACACATATATATATATATATAGATATATATATATATATATATATATATATATATATATATATATATATATATATATATATATATATATATATATATATATATATATAATATATATACATATATATATATATATATATATATATATATATAGATATATATATATATATATATATATATATATATATATATATATATATATATATGTATATATATATATATATTCTATATATATATATATATGATATATATATATGATATATATATATATATATTATATATATATATATATATCTATATATATATATATATATATATATATATATATATGCATTTATATATTATATATAACATACATATATTTACATATGTATATATTATAATATACATGATTATATTTTAGTATATGTATGTATGTATATCTGTACACATGAAAATTACAGGTAAAAAAAAGAAAAAAGCTAAATATAATGACGGTTAAAAACAGGGTTCACAATTAAATCGAAAGTTAATAACTTTCAGACAAAAAAAATACTCATTAGCGCAGCGTGATCCAGTCAGCTCAGATCAAAGAGTTCCGTTTATGACAGTGAAATATTCGTTCATATTTCTATCGTTAATCTTCAAAGAGAGAGAGAGAGAGAGAGAGAGAGAGAGAGAGAGCTCTGGCGGGACCTTTTCCAGATACATGATTAAAAATTAGAGCTGAATTGCAGTTCTGGTTCGAGAGACTTTGATCTTGATTAGGACCACAAGATGAGAGATGATGGGATGATGGTGTAATTAGAAATGACGGTTAGGACTGTTTTTTTTTTTATTACTAAATATCTCTCTCTCTCTCTCTCTCTCTCTCTCTCTCTCTCTCTCACATTCTCTTCTCTCTCTTTCTCTCTCTCTCTCTCTCTCACTCTCTCTCTCTCTCTCTCTCTCTCTCTTAAGCATTTCTCTCTCTTGAGATAAGTGAGCACACGATGTTCCTCGGATGGACTAAAAAGTCTTTGAGACATCCTAGTCCTTGTAACTCCTTGTAACACACTCACTCTCTCTCTCTCTCTCTCTCTCTCTCTCTCTCTCTCTCTCTCTCTCTCTCTCTCTCATGTAACATAAAGAGGAAAACCATCCCCCCTTTTATTCAAATTGTCTTCTGTAATACACACATCTCTATCTCTCTCTCTCCTCTCTCTCTCTCTCTCTCTCTCCTCTCTCACTGTCGGTGATAAGATTAGTGTGAAAATAGTAGGAAAAAGCGTCTACTAAGTTAGTTTATCAAGTGAAGTACTGTAAATCAGATCAAGATGGCAGTAAGTTCCAACTCTAGTAAGAAATGGCGAAATTTAGCGTGTCTAGCAATACGATGAGGTAGCAGGAAGGGAGCTGGCATTTCTCATCTATGAGCTCAACAACAGCCCTAACCAAAAAGATACAAAGCATTCATAGACATATTAGAAGGATATGATCCTTAAAACTGGAACAAATCAACAGAAAACATTTTGAAAATAATTGAAGAAGTTCCAAATAAAATCCAAGTGGTCAAGAGACTCATAAAGAAAATTTACATCAATCAAAATATTCCGACAAAGAAAATTAATAAGGTGAACATTGTGAATATCCTAATTGATGCAATAGGAAAAAGAATGCCAAAAGCATGCAAACTGTGTAAGGTGTGGTATAGCATAGTCAATCCACAAAACCTGATCAGAAAATATTCTGCATTCAACATTCCAATGCATCCTCAATGTGCTGAAGTAATGCAAGATATGAGTAAGGATACCAGAATATTTTGTTCAACATGTCTATCATGGATAGACAATGTTATTAAATCAAGATTGAAAATACAAATAGTTGAGGATGAAGAAGAAGAAAAAGAGGAAGAGGAAGAAGAAGAAGAGGTAAACGGAAGAGAAGTAAACAAAACTGAAATGACAGAAAAAAATAAGGAAAACAAAGAACAAAATAAAAGTATGGATGCAGAGATACTCATTGATACTACATATGAGGCAATCAAGCAGCATACATACGAAGAAATAAATTACGACATGACAACACAAAATAAAATCCCGAAGAGGCTTTACCCATATCTGCACACTGATGGGAAAGAGGAAAAAATAGACAAGAAAGACAAAGTCAGCACCCTTTTGAAAAGAGGGAATGCTGATTCGGAGAAAGATGTTACTACAAACATCCCAAGGTATGTCACAACTATGAAATCTATGGTAAATGTGCATACCTAGACGGCTATGAGGATGATTGCAGAGATCTACATCCAAAAATATGCAAAAACCTAAAAGAAGGAAAAGATTGTAAGTTCGACAAAAAATGTAAATATATGCAACCTGTAGCCATGAATCAAAATCAAATAAATAATCAATCAAATAATAATATCCAAAATAAGAAAGAAACAAATAAAGAGAGGAACAAAGAATATGAGGTGAAGGAAAAAAGGAAGCCATCACCGCGATATGGAGTGTCAGCAAAGAATTTCAAAGCATCAGTTTCAAGATATAGCCCAATATACAGCTCAAGAGATAAATACTGTATTTACGATGCAATAGGATATTGCAGAAACGGAGAAAATTGCAGATTCAGACACAAAATGAATAATTATGATGAAGGAAGATCAAATATTATGGAAATTTGGATTTTTTAATGTCAGAATTTCTGAAAATGAAGAAAAGAACAACATACCAGAATAGGAAAGAGACGTGGGAAAATCCTCATTATTACTCATATTAAATGAGGGAGAAAACACGCAAACCATCATAGTGATGAATGCGCAGGGTTTAGTTATGAGTAACTTAAAAAGAAAAATAGAGTACTGAGAAGAACTAACCCAAATTGAAAAGAAAATAGATATAATGAATATAAGTGAAACCTGGTATTTATAAGAGACTGGGAATGACGATCAAATAAAAGGGTTCCAAACTTATAGATCAGATAGAAAAAATATGAATCAAGGGGGAACCGCAATATATGGGAAAGACAAAAAACAAGGAAAAATATGTGAGAAATATAGTAACTCAGAATGTGAACTAATAGCGATAGAATTTGAATCTGAAAAATTAATGAACATAGTAATATATCGACCCAGAATACCAAAGAGTTTGACACAATAATAGAAGAATTGGATGATATATGTAGAAAACAGAAGGACTGGACTATTCTCCTATCCGGGGACTTTAACTTTCCTTTCGTACACTGGAAAGAACGAATAGGAGATTGTGGTTGTATTTATACATATAAAAAAGAAAGTAATAGTAGTTCAGAAGATAAGAGGCAATTCGAAAAGCTATTGGATATGCTATTAGAATACAACATTCAACAAATAAATCACCTGCCAACAAGAAAGGAAAATACTTTGGACCTAGTATTTGTGACCATAAAGTCATAGAATTAACAGTCCATTCCAAAGCAAATGAAAACAAAGATAAGCAAGAAATTAAAAAGTGGGAAGGATATGGAAAATACAACTTCTACAGAAAAATATAAAATCGGTCAGAAATAACGAAGAATCAAACAAAGATTGGGATAATGTTTTGTAAAAAGTGGGAAGGATATGGAAAATACAACTTCTACAGTAAAAATATAAAATGGTCAGAAATAAACGAAGAATCAAACAAAGATTGGGATAATGTTTTCGTAAGTGATGATATAAAGGTTAATACGGAGATATTATATAAAATATTAGAGAAAATAGTGGATATATATATACTGGAGAAAAAAAGTAAACATCAGTCATGCATACCAAGAGACAGAAGAATCTTGTTCCAGAAAATCAGAAAGTAGAAATAAGGTCTTGCAAAAGAAATAAAAATGCATGGAAAGTGATCAAACTAAAAAGTAAGTTAGAAAATGCAGAACAAAAGATTATACAATCAAAAGAAAATGAAAAACGGGACTTGGAAGAAAAAACCCTAGTAAATATCAAGCAAAACCCTAAACTATTGTACTCGTATACGAAAAAGATGAATAAAAGAAGAATAGAAATAGGCCCTCTAAGAATTGAAGGAAGATTAACAAATGAAAAAAAGGAAATATGCAACATATTGGCAGAACGATATAAGAGAGAATTCACCTCTAGAATTGATAATGAAGATGATGATATAGAAGTAAGGGATGAAAATAGAGAATATTTTCACAATATCAGCTTCATAAATAGATATTTATGAAGCTGATATTGTGCAGGCTATTAATGAAATTAAAAATGGAGCTGTTGCAGGGCCTGACGGTGTCCCTGCTATTTTGTGAAAGAAAGTAGTTCATTCTATCGCAAAGCCACTTGCAAAATTATTAAGACAAAGTGTAGATACAGGCAAGATTTATGATGAGCGCAAATTAGCATATATTACCCCTACTTTCAAAAGTGGATCAATACTAGAGGCAAGTAATTATAGGCCTGTGAGTCTGACATCACATATTATGAAAGTGTTGAAAGAGTTATGAAGAAAAATATTAAGAAACATTTAATAAAAATAATTTATTTAATATAGGACAACATGGTTTCATACCTGGAAAATGTACACAAACCCAACTGTTAGTCCACCGTGAGAACATATACAAAAAATATGAAAAGCGGAAATAAAACAGATGAGGTTTATCTAGACTTTGCAAAAGCTTCTGACATGGTCGATCATAATATATTTGCGAAGAAAATTAGAAAACATAATATAGTGGATAAAGTAGGAAGATGGTTAAAAGAATTTTTACACAACAGAAAACAGATAGTTATTGCAAACGATGAGAAATCAGTTGCAACTAAGGTAATATCCGGTGTGCCACAAGGTACGATGTTAGCTGCATTACTGTTTGCTATTATGATTGCAGACATAGACAGTAATGTTAAGGACTCGGTAGTGAGTAGCTTCGCCGATGACACAAGAATAAGTAGAGAAATTACTTGTGATGAAGATAGGAACGCGCTACAAAGAGACCTTAACAAAGTATATGATTGGGCAGGGGTAAATAGGATGGCATTTAACTCTGATAAATTTGAATCAATAAATTATGGAGACAGAGAAGGAAAGCTATATGCATATATGGGGCCTAATAATGAGACAATCACAAATAAGGAAGCAGTTAAAGACCTTGGTGTGATGATGAATAGGAACATGTTATGCAATGATCAAATAGCAATTCTATTGGCAAAATGTAAAGCAAAAAATGGGAATGTTGTTACGGCACTTCAAAACAAGAAAAGCTGAACACATGATTATGCTTTATAAAACATATGTTTGTAGTCCACTTGAATATTGCAATATGCTTTGGTACCCAAACTATTAAAAGTATATTGCACAAATAGTGTACAAAGGTCCTTTACGGCTAAAATAGAAGAAGTTAAGGATCTTGACTACTCGGAAAGACTACAATCCTTAAAATTATATAATCTAGAAAGGAGAAGAGAACGCTACATGATAATTCATTCATGGAAACAGATAGAAGGAATAGCCAAAAACATCATGGAGCTAAAAATATCAGAAAGAGTAAGCAGAGGTAGATTAATAGTGCCCAAAACTATACCAGGAAAAAAAAGGAAAGCACAGAGGACATTAATCCACTACGCACCAGCATCGATAATGCAGCGTCTATTCAATGCGTTGGCAGCTCATCTGAGGAATGTATCAGGAGTGAGCGTAGATGTGTTTAAGAATAAGCTCGACAAATATCTAAGCTGCATCCCAGACCATTCAAGATTAGAAGATGCAAAATATACCGGAAGATGTACTAGCAACTCTCTGGTAGACATTAGAGGTGCCTCACACTGAGGGACCTGGGGCAACCCGAACAAGATATAAGGTCTGTAAGGTCTGTAAGGTCTCTCTCTCTTCTCTCTCTCTCTCTCTCTCTCTCTCTCTCTCTCTCTCTCTCTCAGGCCTTTTTCCTCAGACTTATTTCTATCACTGCCCTATAGCTACTTTATATTCGTGCACATCGTCTCCTAAATCCTATTGCATCATCTGGGAACCTACTGCTTTCACCAGACAGAACACTTCTGATCACCAGGACCTGAATCTTTTATCGATTTAGGGTTTGATTTTCTTCACCCGGAAACTATCCGCGTTCCTTTCATAATCTTTTGTGAAAACACTTTCGAAATTTATCTGTTTAAATTACAAAAGTCTCGCGAATTAATTCTTTGGGGCAAAAACATGAGTTTTTCAGTTGGTTGAGACGAGTTATTTGCAAAGTTTCTTGAATCAATTTTTTCCATAATTTATTTTACTGAAACTGGCATAATTCCTCGCATTAATGAAAGAAGAAGCAGATATGTTAATCTTCAAATGGAAAATGAAGTTGGAAATAGTAACTACTTAGAATAAATACCTTGATGAACTTAGAATAAATGAAGAAAAAAAAAAATGTGTACTGACATGGGTTTTGCATCCTTCCAGATCTGCCCCGCTGATACAAGTTACTTTAGAAAAACGGTTTGGGTTAATGTTGTTGTTGAAATCTTAAGCCTGGCCCTTATGCCAGGCACGGGCTTTCTTGCCTTCTTTTAGAGCAGCCCGCAGTAGAACGGTAGAGCGTATAATGCCCTGAAAGGCTGCTGGTGTAGCTTTGCTTATCTGTGAAAGATAAAAATTCAGCTTGAAATGGCTATCGCTTGTATGTCTTCATTAGTGACATAAGAAGTTCCTATATAGAATATAATTATTACTAAAATTATCACTCACATCTTTCTCCCGTTAGTTTGTTTGTTTGTTTGTTTGCATGGTGTTTTTACGTTGCATGGAACCGGTGGTTATTCAGCAACGTGCTAACGACTTTACGTGACTTTTGAACCACATCGAGAGTGAACTTCTATCACCTGAAATACACATCTCTCACACCTCAATGGAATGCCGGAGAATCGAACTCGCGGCCAACGAGGTAGCACGCCAACACTATACCGACCACGCCACTGAGGTAATTTCTCCCATCAGTGACTCCATTAATAACGGAATATATGATTGATAACCCACCTACAGAAACAGCAAATATTCAGAAATATTCCCTCGACGAAATGATTCTCCCACCGTCAATCTTTGTCAAAATACGAGGGACCCAAAATGGTGGAACCAAATGCAATGAACCTTACCCCTTCAAAAGAGATCAGGTATAAGAGGAGATTTTATGAATTTACAAGAATTCCTAACAAATGCTTTCCTTCATAATTCATATATATGTGAATATATTTTGTACGTGAGCATTAATGTCTGTTACCTCGAGTGACGGTATGATATATTGTTTCGATAAGTAGACGTAATGGGAAACCTGCTGTGATTTCTTTTATATATTCGTCGTTCTGAAGATCAAACACGAATTGGACGTTTTGGGTTGGTTCATTTTCCTGATGAATTTAGACCTTAGTGAAATGGTTGCAGGTGCATGCATGGAATGTGTATACAATCGTTCTCTTTTACAGTTGTATGCATTTTCTTATTTCATAATTGGATAATTCGTTTATCTTCTTACCTACCTGTGTATATATTTTTGGGCTGCAGCTGCCATACCATTAGTCAACTTTTATTCATTTTATCCTTCTCTATCTCTCTCTCTCTCTCTCTCTCGCAAATAGTTACCAGAAGTAGAGTTGTTTTTTTATAAAATAATGGCACTATGGTCGTACTATATGCAAACACTGAATGTCCTAGAATAATAAGGATAACTCCCTCTCCCTCTACACATACATACATACATGCGTATACATACATTCATGCACACACACACACACACACACACATACAAATATATATATATACTATATATATATAATATATATATATATATACTATACACACACACACACACACACACACACACACACACACATATATTATATATATATATATATATTATATATATATATATATAGATATATATATATATATATATTATATATATATATATATCTCCAAAAAATCTGTGAGAGCACTCCCAAATGCACATTGCAATTGCAATATTGCTAAAATATGAAAATATTGAAGTTCTCGCATTCGGTATTTGTACCCAATTCAGTAAAACTGAAAATATTTCAAATGCGTAATAAAATCAAGTATGAAAAATTCACGCCCAGAAGGTTTTGAAGTCCAGTATTTTTTTTTTTTTTTTTTTTCGTTTTTTATCATATTCCTCTCGTTTTCTGTCTCTCTGGCTGTTGCTATGAGATATTCATTGAGACAAAAAATCATAAAACATGATATATTTGATATATTTTTTTACACTAATAATACTTCTTAGAGTTTCATCTATCGTCGAGTAGTCTGTCTTCAATTTGGTAAAATACGAGAGATCTTTTTATGTAATTATGGTTTTATAATTAATTCTACGGTTATATATCAAGCTAACTTGTATTTCCTATCCTTTGAATTCGACAGTTTTGTTCTAACTAACAATATTAATTGTTGCAAAAGTCTGTCATTTGCACACCACAATCAATTAACTTAGGAGTCTGGTAAGTATTCTTTTAGTGAAATATATCTAAGATTTTAATCATTTTAGAAGACCGCTAACTTATCATAATATCATTCCGTTCCACGAATCGAGTATCTTACTATACAATTTTTTGGGCCCTAAGATTTCGATGCATATTCTGAAGAGGAAGAAGAAGAAGGAGAAAAAGAAGAGAATTCCAGCAAGGATATACGTTCCTGAACACTGGGCATTCATCTCAAAAAAACTTTTTTTCTTTACACTGAAAAAGGCGTTGAATGTCAAAAGAGATTCTCTTCAAATGAAGCCAAGTTTGCTCATGAAAGGAGGTGAAATTCCTTCAAATGAGCTCGTGTTGGAAATTGAACTTCGAATTATTTTTATTTTCGCAAATCATACATGAAAAATTTTTTGGAGGCTGTAAACCTATTGGGTATTTCGCATTTAGTTTTTATGCATTGCAGATGAGATTGCTATTAAAATTCAACAAACAATTTATACAGTATTATCATTATTGTTAATGTGAGAGATTATTCAGCAATATTATGGAACAGTTGCAAGTTCCAAAAATAAAAACAATTGAACACAAATAATAAAGGCTTAGTACAACCTTTTTAAATGCACACTTCATGGAAGTACAAAAGGTTGACAGATGCAAAAGACTTAAAAGACTGCAAAATAGGATATTTATCAAAAATACAACACCCAGGATAAAAGTACCTATTTGAATAGCAAAACACATTTTTACAATTACTGAATACATTCAGTACACTACAAAACTAACTTTGTTACAAAATTGAATTGTCCTTTGCTTAGATATTTCTTTGTTCGTGCAAGTGACCTTTCTTTGTTACTATGCGTTTGTTATCATTGTCATCTGTGCTGTCTGTATACAAACTGTTCACGGAAACAACAGCCTCTATGTTTGTTGACAAACAATTGAACTTTTACGCTGCATTAGTATTTTGCCCTGGAACTCGATATTAAAGAATTTTATTTCCAAAGAGTGATATCAAACTCATGTATGCCTTTGTTTAAAAGAGGCAGGGTTACCGTTCTGAGGAATTTCTCCTACTAGTGTGACTTTCTGGTGACATCTGGCAACCCTCCGTGTCTTTTCCGACCGCAGGCCACGGCACTGAGGAATGAAGTTCTTCACTTTGCCTTTTTGTTTTATTATGAAAGTAAAGTTATAAAACATATCTTACTTATTTATAAAAATGAATTTTATTGAAATCCTTTATTTTTCGTCACGGAAAATAATTCTACATCGGAAAATACGCATTCTAACCATTAAATCATAAATAACATAAAACAAATCAGAAGAACTGCTTATGGTAACACTGCTAAATGCCAATGTTGTGAAGGGAAAATGGCATTGCTGCAGAGGTACTATTCATTTCAGATTTGGTTTAATTGTATGTTGGCATTAAGCTGCAAGGGATATAAAGAGTTTTGTTTTTCATAGGCTGGGCACATTGTAATTATCATTATTATTAATAACTGACCAACCCGGCAGTGACCGGGAAAACTCTGGAGAACTCAGACAAATTTTCCTGCACTCCCTCAAACTGACTGACCCATTTATCCATGAATTACAGTGGTATTTGTACCATTTAACTATGAATTACTGTGATGACTGTCTTTTTCAATCAAATATCACTGTGCTGACTGCCCCTTTTATCCAGGTGTCATTAATATGGTAGCCGTCCCTTTTATCTAGGTATTACTGGAATGTCTGTTCCTATTATCCAAAGGTTACTGTATTGGCTGTCCCTTTTATCCAGGTATTACTGTGGTGCCTGTCTAAACCTTGATACAGAATTATTAATCACGGGAAAGAGAAGCATTTTCAATACTATATTTCTATATGGTATCCAGTTCATGAAATGATGTATGATAAACCCTTAGAGTTTATTTACCGCATAAGTAACAAAGGGAAGAGGAGGGGGAAGGAGGAGGTGGATCGGAGAAGGTGAGGAGGAAGGAGAAGGAGGATTGGGGAAGGGGAGGGGGTTACGGGTTTAAATCATGGCTACTAAGAAGAGTAGTGGGGACAGTGAGTCGCCTTGAAAGATTCTTCTCCTAATGTTAACCTCCACTAGTCTTATACCAGAACTTGTAAGTACCGTATTCCAGTTGCCCATTGTATTTTTAAGGAAGCTGATGGTGCTCACCTCTGCCCC
>NC_061090.1:38071428-38126428 GCF_015104395.2 Macrobrachium nipponense
GGTGCGTAGTGGATTAATGTCCTGTGTGCTTTCCTTATTTTTCCTGGTATGGTTTTGGGCACTATTAATCTACCTCTGCTTGCTCTTTCTGATATTTTTTGCTCCATGATGTTTTCGGCAATTTCTTCTGTTTCCATACCTGAATTATTAAGTAGCATTCTCTTCTCCTTTCTTGACTATGTAATTTTAAGGATTGTAGTCTTTCCCAGTAGTCAAGATCCTTAACTTCTTCTTTTCTAGCTGTAAATGACCTTTGTACACTCTCTATTTGTGCAGTATCCTTTTGATAGTGTGGGTACAATATCATATTGCAATATTCAAGTGGACTACGAACATATGTTTTATAAAGCATAATCATGTGTTCAGCTTTTCTTGTTTTGTAGTGCCGTAACAACATTCCCATATTTGCTTTACATTTTGCCAGTAGAATTGCTATTTGATCATTGCATAACATGTTCCTATTCAATATCACACCAAGGTCTTTAACTGCTTCCTTATTTGTGATTTTCTCATTATTAGGTCCCCTATATGCATATAGCTTTCCTTTTCTGTCTCCATAATTTATTGATTCAAATTTATTTGTTAAGGTCTCTATAGCGCGTTCCCATCTTCATCAGAAGTAATTTCTCTACTTATTCTTGTGTCATCGGCGAAACTACTCACTACCAAGTCCTTAACATTACTGTCTATGTCTGCAATCATAATAACAAACAGTAATGCAGCTAACACCGTACATTGTGGCACACCGGATATTATCTTTGCTTCATCCGATTTCTCATCGTTTGCAATAACTATCTGTTTTCTGTTGTGTAAAAATTCTTTTAACCATCTTCCTACTTTTTCCACTATATTATGTTTTCTCATTTTCTTCGCTAATATAATATGATCTACCTTGTCAAAAGTTTTTGCAAAGTCTAGATAAACCAAATCTGTTTCATTTCCGCTTTTCATATTTTTGTAGGTGTTCTCACGGTGGACTAACAGTTGGGTTTGTGTACTTTTTCCGGGTACAAAACCATGCTGTCCTATATTAAACAAATTATTTTTTATTAAATGTTTCATAATATTTTTCTTCATTACCCTTTCATACACTTTCATAACATGTGATGTAAAGGCCTGGCCACACGAGCGGGCCTGTCGGCGTGCTCCAAGGTTGATGGGCAAATTCTGGTGGGCTTACTCGTAAATGTTGTCCACACGAGTGAGGCGATGAAGAGGGGGGCATGCCCGACGATGCCAGTAGTGTGTTCAGTGCAGTACGATAAACATGGTGCCTACCGCAAAAAAGAAGATATTGTGTAGCACGATAATGGCTTTGTGCGTGATGAAAAAGAAGAAAAAGAAGAGAATATGGTGTAAAGAATGGCTCAGTAAAAGAAATGTATATGGTTAAAGTAAGTCTGCCAGGGTCGAAACTCAAGCCATCGGGCACCACCAAGGTAATTTTGCTACAAGACCCATCGGGCAATTTGATGGTTTGCCCGTCAAGTGTGCCCGTTAGAGGGGAAGTCCGCCGATCAGGCCCGGTCGTGTGGACAGGCCTTTAGACTTACAGGCCTATAATTACTTGCCTCTAGTCTTGATCCACTTTTGAAAGTAGTGGTAATATATACTAATTTGTGCTCATCATAAATCTTGCCTGTATCTACACTTATTGCAAGTGGCTTTGCGATAGAATGAACTACTTTCTTTAACAAAATAGCAGGGATACCATCAGGCCCTGCTACAGCTCCATTTATAATTTCATTAATAGCCTGCACAATATCATATTCAATAATATCTATGTCTGCTAAATATTCACTATTTTCATCCCTACTACATCATTATCTTCATTACAAATTCTAGGAGTGAATTCTCTTATAACGTTCTGCCAATAAGTTGCATATTTCCTTTTTTTCATTCGTTAATCTCCCTTCAATTCTTATGGCCTGTCCACACGATCGGGCCTGATCGGCGAGCCTCCCCTCTAATTGCCCGATGGCTTGATTTTCGACCCTGGCAGACGTACGTTAACCATATACATTTCTTTTACTGAGCCATTCTTTGCACCATATTCTCTTCTTTTTCATCACACACAAAGCAATTATCATCCTACACAATATCTTCTTTGCGGTAGGCACCATGTTCATCGTACCGCACTGAACACACTACTGGCATCGTCGGGCACGCCCACCTCTCCATCGCCTCACCCGTGTGGACAACATTCACGGGTAAGCCCGCCAGAATTTGCCCGTCAACACCGGAGCACGCCGATCAGGCCCGCTCATGTGGACAGGCCTTGAGAGAGAGAGAGAGAGAGAGAGAGAGAGAGAGAGATATTATAAAACATGGTAACCCAAACGAATCTATCTACAGTAGTAGACTATATGAAACTAACATTATAAGGCGTTACTTTTGCATTCTTTACCAACTTCAGAATATATTTCCTTGCTATTGTTAAGAGAATAACGAAAATTATTATAAACTTTTGAGTTTGTCACGTACAACTGCATTCCTTAAAACATTTTTCCTCTCTGTTCTGTGTTCATATTAACTATCAAATATCAGTCAAGCATTATTAGAACCCGCCTACAGCTTAGGTTTCTATCAATCCAAGGTATTCAAAGCTATAGCTCAACTTGGTTTCAGATAAGAGCCCCTTTGGTTTTAATCATTATACTGCTGCATTGTGCTACCTTTTCTTGCTTCATAGGTCATATAAAGATTAGGTTTGACCAATTTACAAAATTTATCCACCCGTATTTTTTCGCCACTTATTATGGACTCAAAATGTAACCAAAGTTTCAAACAGTGATTCACCTGTGGTCATTCCTCAACAAATTTCTACAAACATGTCATTACGACAAAGTAATAAGCCACCTGTAACTAAGGAATTTTAGATTTATCTAGTTTACTTCAGATTAAATTACTAGGATAAAGTAAATTTTCATGTGAAGAAACTAAACAAATTGCCATTTTATATTTTAATTAACCAGGATAAGGTGCATACATAGTTTTGTCTCAAGTCAGATTCAGTTTGGGTAAAAATTGTAAGGTTTCCACAGATTCCGAACCATTAATAACTATCATTCACCACTCTAAAGTGAACTACAAGCCATACTAGTAACTTGGTCAGAAATTTATATCAGTTTGAGGAATTTATGTCAGTTTGATTCATTGCTTACAAATGGCTTGGTTACAAAATAAAACCAGTTTGAATCTGCTTATAAATAAATATAAAACATACGGCAAGAGTTATCATTAAGGATTTGGATTAAAAAGAAAAAAACACCGAATAGCCTTTAACCATTCTCCAATTTTATTTACTAGTATCCGCTATTTCTAGACGAACAGAATATGAGTTCCTCTATAAAAAAGTAAGATCACCAATTAAGGAGTTACAAGCAGCTTTATCACAAGTTAATTACATTTCTTCTATATTAGAAAACCTAATGTAGTATAAAAATTTAAATTATATACATTTCGGGATGGTACACAAGAAAGCTTCCAGATTAAATATACCAATTACTAATAAGCTGCATATATTTACTTTAATTTGGCGTCCATGACCTAAGTTGTTGTGAGGACACTGTACATTTTTGCATCAGTCAATCTTATTTTCTTTAATTTGTGCAGTGCAATTACTTCTTAGATATTTTAAAAACATGTAAATGAATTTATTACGACCAATCTCAGGGTGGTACAGAAGAAAGCTTTCCGATTAAATCTACCAATAACTAATAGCTGCATATATTTACTTTAATTTGTGCTGGGGTGACATCACCAGTAATTATAATAAACAAATAAGCATATTAAAGCACCTGAACAACGCCAGTCATACGAACACACTTTTGTCAAGAAGTCGATCCAATTTTCTGACAAGTCTCTTCTCCTCGTTATCTGCCCACGAAGCCTTTACCTGGAATCACTAAAAAGGGACGACAGAAAAGCTTCTTTTCCTGGGTGCAAGATCAGATTCACCTCCTAACAATGTGGTGATAAAAATTCTAATATTTTATAGTGAGGCTAAGAGAATTAATGTTCCGAGCCATTTTGGGATAATTAGCTAGTTAAGAAAAGCACTTATACTTTTTGGGATACTGAATATAACTGAAGTCATATTGCGATGAAATGAAAACTACTTTTGCTTACAGCAATTAACTTTATACATTCTAAAATTACTGGCTTATTACAATCAAAAATTATTTTTTACCTTAAAAACCATTCTGAAATTTCTTTGTCTTTTTGCTATGAAATTAAAAAATTACACATGTCTAACGGCAATTAACTTAAAAAACAAAGAAACTATTTATTCAATGAAATTAAAACAAATCACTTTTTTCTTACTGCAATTACCTTAAAGCATTCTGAAATTTTTGTATTCCAATAAAATTAGAAATTAAAAATTAACTTTAAAAAAACTGAAATTACTTAGGCTTACTGCAGTTAAAAACTTCTGAAATTATTCTTACTGCAATGAAATTAAAACTTAGAAATCGAAATTAACTTAATGCAATGAAACTTCAACCAAATAATAGTTTTGTCTTACTGCAATTAACTTGAACTAAAATTAACAGATGCTGCAATTAAACATTATATCAACTGCCTTACTACAATTAACTTTAAAGATTGACAATATGAACTCAGAAGCACTAATTTTCGGAATTGACTTAAAATTAATGTTTGAACTGAAAACTTTAAAATTTGCTCTATAAACTTAAAAAATTGGTAAGTGTAATCAAAGTTTTAAAGGCCAAAACTACAAATTAACACTATTCGGTAAAATTAAACTGTACCAAGCCGAATAAATACCTAATTTTAGTATATAGTAAAAAAATTTTGAATTTCTTTTAACTACTATACACTAAATTGTACGAGAACTAAAAACTCAAAAAGCTTCCAAAATAAAGTCAAAATTGTTGAAAACTTCCCTAACCTTAGTAGCTTCCATATTTAATCAAAGAAAAAAAAAATGTTTAGTGTAATTAAGTCTAAATAACAATTCAAAATTAGACAGTTTTAATTACAGTAAATCTAAATCTAAATTTAGTTTTAATAAACAGATCATACCAGAAACACCATGCAATAATTATTCTCTCAAATTAAAAGTTTCTAGATATAAAAGACCTGCAATAATGACTCCTATATAAATATTTTTAAATTCACTTTTCAAGTGATAAAAACGCCCTGCCATAATATCACCTATACAACAAAAACCACTAGCATTTATATTTTCAAATAACTATTTCTATTCCAAATGAAATTACATAATTCTAACTTAGTGATTCTGATGTTAACCTGAAGAATTAAAAAGTAATTAGTTTGCTCGTACCACTCCCATGTTATTACATAGCAGGGCTGAAAACCCTGCTATGTAATGACATGGAATGCCCCACCCTTGCCCCTGAAGGGGTGCGGGCGTGGGTACGAGCAAATAGAACAAATGTGAAGTGTTACCCACCTGATAAGGAATAACTTATTATTGGCAGATGTCCTCAAAGCAGTCAAGTCTGTCTTAAAGCAATCCAGTCCGCGATAGAATCAGAAAATTCAAGAAAAGACCAGTTCCTGAAAGAGAACCAAATATTTTATCTGCATATAAGCAAGAAAATTTAAACCTACACTAACTTCGAGTTTTAAAAAAAGGAATAATGCAGGAAAAATTGCGATAAGTGGATAAACTCAAACTCAAAGTCATGAAAAACCGTGACATCACAAAGATTCAATAAACCTTATGCTTTGCAATATGAAAAGTATTTAAAAAGAATATTTAATATTAAAAAAGCGATAGTTCCGTAATATAAGAAAACTTTAATTATAACTGTTCATTATAATCTTTAGACTGCTAATAGTACACCAAAGTAAAAATATGCAAAAAATATACCTGTATACTTAACGATCTATAAACCAGAGTCTATCTGGCGACGCGTCAAGAAATAAAAGACCCCAAGAAATGTCTTAAAGGTTAAGACAAAATACACCTGAAATAAATTCAAACTAAAAGAGAAATTCAAAATACTCTTATTTATTCCATAAACATGAAATAAGTGACAAGCACTAAGTACCATAAAACTGAAAGGTCACTATGAAAATCCACTTCGTATTACAGAAAAAGTCAAATTTATCTAGAACTTGCGATTTCGACTAAAATATTTAGCACCTCTTAATGTTTGAATAAAATTAATCAAACTGCACTCGTTTTAAACAAAGATCCCAATGCAGTAGGGCGTACGAACATTCTAAAACTGGATAAACGAAACTCGGTAAAAAAAACACACATCCATAAGAAAAATAAAATAAAACACCTGGTATTTCTACAGAAGCAATCCGCGGTGGCTTATACTATGGCAATTGACTGATTCCTATGTTATTTGAGTTACTGTACAAGATTTAAAAGTAATATCCATTCGGGGGGCTGTAACTAAGCAGTAATTGACCTTTGAAAGTTACATAATAGCCGCACCAAACTCAAAGGTATATTAAAGTTTAGTTCCAACCAACGAAAAAATATTCCTTACAACCCTTGTAAAGCAACTAAAATAACATAGAAAATGTCAATTGCCATAGTCTAAGTCACCGAAGAACGGTCCTATAGGAAGGTACCAAGTATTCGTTACGGTGAAGGAAATGTAAACACAGCCGCCATGTTTAATTCCCCAACCACCACGGAGCCATATGTTCACAAGGGGGGGGGGTGGTATCGCACAGGGGGTGGGCGGGGTAAGGTGGAAGGTACGAGTTGTCTTAGCAGCACCCCACTGAATATAACATACCTTGACGTAACTTTCGGCGAAAGCCTAACACTCACTTTCCTAAAACAATAATTAATAAGAATAATGTTTGGACCTTACCTTAAAGGGGTGGAGGATACAAAGCAGCAGCTGCTTTTAAGAATGCGTGGAGGCGGGTCTTGGGTTCCTCAAAATGCAGCTTGAAATAAGCAACAGCCAAGTACCCGACGAAGTTATACATTCTCCTCCCGTATCTTGGAGTCGACTGAATGGGGGCAAAAGACCTGCTTTTCTCAGGAGGCCATGGTCCTGGCAAAAACCGGATTAGTCGATCATAATTACCTGAGTAAAAGGCAGAAAAAGAAAAAATCTTTGTAACTCATGTAACAATTGTTACATGAAGTTGGCAAAGAGTTCCTGGTAGGGGCTGGGGCGAGCGTGAAGTAGATGCAGCAGTGGATGTCATGGCGGCAGATTCAACAGTGTTGGAGTTCTACAGTTAGGAGGTGGCAGGAGGCCACCGTAGAAAATCAGGGTAGGAGAGGTGGGGTGTGGAGTAGTAAAAATGCTTTGATGCTATTGGTTGAGGCAGGGTGGGGCTGAGGTAAATGACAAGCACTTAACAAGATAAGTTGGCAATGTTTAAGGGTAATAAAGTAAATGGGTAGTTAAGGAACTAAATATAAATGTGGGATGGATTCAAAATATGAATTAATACAATACATATATAACGGGCCAAGGAGGGGGTGGGATTTAAGTCCTGGGTGGTAATGTGTAATAGGGCCTATAGTTGTTTTAATAAATACAAAAGACCAAATTAAACATAGGTTAGCATATAAACAAAACTAATTAAACTTGTAGGGGATGTTGCCTTGGACCAGGGGTGGGGTTAGGCCTGCTGTAACCCCCTTAAAGAACCAAACCAACCTAACATAACCTAACCTAGCAGGGGATGTAACCTTACCTAGTAGGGAACTTAACCTAGTAGGCAATGTTGCCTGACCAGGGGGGCTTTGCCCCCCGATACCTTTAAAGGTCTAACCTTAACCTAGTAAGAATGTAACCTAACCTAACCTGGTAGGGAATATTGCCTGACCAGGGGGTTCGCCCCCCCGTACCCCCCCTTAAGGCCTAACCTAACCTAGTAAGGAATGTAACCTAACCTAACCTAACCTAGTAGGAACATTGCCTGACCAGGGGGGCTTCGCCCCCCCGTACCCCCCCTTAAAGGCCTACCTAACCTAGTAAGGAATGTAACCTAACTAACCTAGTAGGGAAATACTAGCCTAACCTAACCGTAGGAATGTAACCAAACCAACCTAACCTAACCTAACTATAGGGAATATTCCTACCAGGGGGCTTCGCCCCCCCACTAGGCCTAAACCTAACTAGTAAGGATGTAACCTAACCAAACCTACTAACCTAACCTAGTAGGGAATGCCTGACCAGGGGGCTTCGCCCCCCCTACCCCCCCTTTAAACCCCCCCCGAAAGGCCTAACCTAACCTAGTAAGGAACGTAACCTAACCTTAACCTAGTAGGGAAATACTAGGCTAACCTAACCAAGTAAGGAATGTAACCTAACCAACCTAACCACCCTAAACACCTTAGTAACGGAATATGTAACCCCTCCGGGGTACCTTCGCCTAAGTAACCTAATAGGAAGGTACCTAACCAAACTACCTAAAGTAGGGAATATTGCCTGACCAGGGGGGCTTCGCCCCCCCGTACCCCCCCCCTTAAAGGCCTAACGTAAACCTAGTAAGGAATGACCTAACCAACCTAACCTATAGAGAATATTGCCTGACCAGGGGGGCTTCGCCCCCCCCGTACCCCCCCTTAAAGGCCTAACCTAACCTAGTAAGGAATGTAACCATAACCTAACCTACCGAGGGAATAGACCAGGGGGGCTTGACTTAGGCCTAACGCCCCCCGGTAACCTAGCCGTACATTACCCCCCTTTTGGTAAGTAAGGAACTAACCTAACCTAACCAGTAGGAAAATACTAGGCCTAACTACCAGTAAGGAATGTACCTACCAACCTAACCTAACCTAATGTAGGAAATTGCCTGACCAGGGGGGCTTCGCCCCCCGTACCCCCCCACCCCCTTAAAGGCTAACCTAACCTAGTAAGGAACGTAACCTAACCTAACCTAGTAGGGAAATACCAGGCCTAACGTAACCTAGTAAGGAATAGTAACCTAACCTAAACCTAACCTAGTAGGGAATATTGCCTGACCAGGGGGCTTCGCCCCCCCGTACCCCCCCTTAAGGCCTAACCTAACCTAGTAAGGAATGTAACCTAACCACCTAACCTAACCTAACCTAGTAGGGAATATTGCCTGACCATGGGGGCTTCGCCCCCGTACCCCCCCTTAAGGCCTAACCTAACCTAGTAAGGAATGTAACCTAACCACTACCTAGTAGGTAACCAAGTAGGGAATGTAACCTAACCCCCCCCCCCCCCCCCCCCCCCCCCCCCACCCCCCCCCCCCCCCCCCCCCCCCGGTATCCACCCTTGAAGAACTAACCAACCTAGCCTAACCGGGTAACCCCCTTCAAGGAAGTAAAACTAGTAGGTAAACCAACATATAACAAACTAAACCTAAGGGTATGTTGCCTAACGGGGGATGGGATTCGGCCCCAGTAGGTAAAATGACATATAAACCTAACTTTGATGTGTGGTGGAAGTGTTGTAAAATGTAAAAAGTAACCATACATAACTGCATAATAGTAAGGAAACTGGAAGGGAGGTGTAAATTGTAATGTCTGTAAAAGTGATAATGGAATATAATTTAAATGTAGGTTTTATAAAATAATGGCAACTATATATTTAAATGTTTTATATATTTAAATGTAGGTTTTATAATAATAATGGAAAACTTTTAATCTAGGTATTGGTTTCGGTGAGAAATGCATTGAAATGGTGTGTAACGTAAAGAGCCAGTCGTGAATACTGGAAAGGGGAGGGATTGATTTGTGTATAAATATAGGGATATAGGGAGTGTGTATGTAATATGCAACGCAATGTGCAATTTTCACGTAAACAGGTAGGTATGGTAGTATCGAAACGTCCTAAAAACTGAGTTCTATATTCAACACGTAGCATTTTTAGGTGTCTGTCCTCAATTATAAACATAATATTTCAAGTTATATATGGTGAAACCTGATTGATTAGGTGGGGATATTTTCAAAACAGTTATTATACAAATACTATGGAAAAATAAAAAGGAATAAACACTAGAATTCACATAACATGTTTAATAAACAAATTAGGTAAATGCTTTTATGTAACTCAACGTATGGTTACCAGCCAGGGTTCCCAGATGACACCACTACCACCAGCCAAAAGTCTACCATGAAACCAGCCAAAATCCCGCCAAATGGAAATCCAAACCAACCCAAATAACCGGCAAATATATGTGCGTTATATTTATCTTTATAAATGCATATTTTTTTTATCATATATATGCTTGTATAGCGGCATCATAGTTTTAGTTAGATATATAAACTAATATAAGAATACAGGACAAAAAAGAGAATGAATTGAAATTTTGAAATGAGGCTCGTTCTCTGAGAATCCGGCGGCCTGTTTTGTGGTCGTCTGGTGTGTGTGTTGATTTTTATTTTAATTCATCTACCATATTTTGCTTAAATGTTACGAAGTTTTACTGAAAACCTATTCAAATTCCCCAGATTTTCCTGAAAACCTTCAAAAATTCCCAATCTGGGGAGAGATTCCTCAAACGTGGGATCAGTGTTTAGCTCAAATAGAAAGTATTTGAAAACCAGCCAAAATACCACTAACCAGCCAAAGTGAATTTTTACCCACCAAATTAGGAAAAAAAAGCCAAATTTGGTGAGAAACTGCCAAATCTGGGAACCCTGTACCACCCAATCCTTCACTCAGTCCGGTAGCAACGTAGGGGTCATACTGTAACGGTGTTTGGCTAAATACATGTATCCCTCCCGTAAACCCCCATTTCTTTCCTCACTAAGCAGTCTGAGTTTAGGCCAAAAGCTCCCTTACAGTTAGCGCATGCGTAGTAGGATTCAGTGTTGTAGGTAGTAGTAGTAGTAGTAGACGAATATGGAGATGCGGAACGGCTCACTATCGCTAGTTTTGTTATCTCTTATTTCCGCCTGTATTTCGTGTTTTTAAAAGTGATAAATGTGGGAATACCACAATAACACGGCAAAATCACCCCCCCCCAAGTGGTTTCTCCCCACCCAAAACCCCGGTTCCCACTGGGGGTCCCCCTTCCGTAGGATAGAGTTGGGGTTTTCTCCCCACCCAAAACCACGGTTCCCAATGGGAATCCCCTTTACCGTAGGATAGAGTTCAAAGGTAAATTAGAGTCGTCCGAATAAATATTACTTCAAATTCTTGTTCAGGAGGTAAAACTGCATAGAAAAACCGCAACTGCCATACTCTGGGCCGCCGCGGATAGGTACACTAGATCTACCAAACAGCTTCCCCGAACACTAAAGAACAACCTTCACACAACACTAATGAAAACGTTGACAACGAACATACTCATCCTTGTAAAACGCCGCCGATACAGATAACCCTCCTCAAAGGAAATCAACACCTCACCAATTTTTATCTTGTTTTTTAATTTTATTTCTTTTTTTTATTTTTTTTATTTTGTTTTTTCCAGCGGTAACTTCTTCAAGGGAGAACTACAACGTTCCTTGTCGACGTCGTAAGATTAACAGATAAGGACAGCGAAAATTACCCTCGGAGGTAATGTCTGTAAGACGGGCTTTGACGAAAACTACCTAATCTACGCCGCTTTTAAACGACGATACTGTCGTTAAAAGGGAATACCTTAGGGTAGTCTGAGAGAGAGAGAGAGAGAGAGAGAGAGAGAGAGAGAGAGAGGCTTTTAGAATGTGTAAAAGGATTTCCGAATTATCCTCTTCAACGTCGTGCAACCGGAAATTCAAAAGTTCAAGAAGCGAAAAAGCAATGTATTACTACCCGAATACTATTCTACCTTGCATTTTAGCGCATTTTCGTCTATTAATTAATCAATTAATTTATTTATCTTTTTAATTTGCGAGATCTCTTCTTTCTGTATTTCCCTCTACCTCCTCTCACTTCTTGTTAATGAACACCTTAATATTCTTTGGAAGCTTGAATTTCAAGTCAGTGGCTCCTTTGGTGGGCTTGTTCCATATGAATAGGGTTCAGCTTCTGAATAATAATAATTAATAATAATAATAATAATAATAATAATAATAATAAAATAATAATAATAATAATAATAATAACAATAATAATAATTAAAAGTCACATTAGTGTTAGAAATGTTTATGTACAGAGTTAGAAATCATAAGGGGAGACTGTGCATAAGTATTTTAATACTACTATGGCTTCTAATTCTCGATATTATGGCCTCGTTGCAGGGGTTCCTTGATTCAATAATAATAATAATAATAATAATAATAATAATAATAATAATAATAATAATAATAATAATAACAGGTATCATCAGTGAAAGGCTATACAACTACCTAGAGGAGACAAACACCATCCCCCACCAACAGAAAGGCTGCAGAAGGAAGTGTAGGGGCACAAAAAAAAGACCAGCTCCTGATAGACAAAATGGTAATGAAGTACAGTAGGAGAAGGAAAACCAACCTAAGCATGGCATGGATAGACTATAAGAAAGCCTTCGACATGATACACACATGGCTAATAGAATGCCTGAAAATATATGGGGCAGAGGAAAATACTATCAGCTTCCTCAAAAATACAATGCGCAACTGGAATACAATACTTACAAGCTCTGGAATAAGACTAGCAGAGGTTAATATCAGGAGAGGGATCTTCCAGGGCGACTCACTGTCCCCACTACTCTTCGTAGTAGCCATGATTCCCATGACAAAAGTACTACAGAAGATGGATGCCGGGTACCAACTCAAGAAAAGAGGCAACAGAATCAACCATCTGATGTTCATGGACGACATCAAGTTGTATGGTAAGAGCATCAAGGAAATAGATACCCTAATCCAGACTGTAAGGATTGTATCTGGGGACATCAGGATGGAGTTTGGAATAGAAAAATGCGCCTTAGTCAACATACAAAAGGCAAAGTAACGAGAACTGAAGGGATAAAGCTACCAGATGAGAGCAACATCAAACACATAGATGAGAGAGGATACAAATACCTGGGAATAATGGAAGGAGTGAGATATAAAACACCAAGAGATGAAGGAACACGATCAGGAAAGAATATATGCAGAGACTCAAGGCGATACTCAAGTCAAAACTCAACGCCGGAAATAGACAAAAGCCATAAACACATGGGCAGTGCCAGTAATCAGATACAGCGCAGGAATAGTGGAATGGACGAAGGCAGAACTCCGCAGCATAGATCAGAAAACCAGGAAACATATGTCAATACAAAGCACTACACCCAAGAGCAAAATACGGACAGACTATACATAACACGAAAGGAAGGAGGGAGAGGACTACTAAGTATAGAGGACTGTGTCAACATCGAAAACAGAGCACTGGGGCAATATCTGAAAACCAGTGAAGACGAGTGGCTAAAGAGTGCATGGGAAGAAGGACTAATAAAAGCAGACGAAGACCCAGAAAAATATACAGAGACAGGAGAAAGACAGAAAGAACAGAGGACTGGCACAACAAACCAATGCACGGACAATACATGAGACAGACTAAAGAACTAGCCAGCGATGACAATTGGCAATGGCTACAGAGGGGAGAGCTAAAGAAGGAAACTGAAGGAATGATAACAGCGCACAAGATCAGGCCCCTAAGAACCAGATATGTTCAAAGTACGATAGACGGAAATAACATCTCTCCCATATGTAGGAAGTGCAATACGAAAAATGAAACCATAAACCACATAGCAAGTGAATGCCCGGCACTTGCACAGAACCAGTACAAAAAGAGGCATGATTCATGGCAAAAGCCCTACCATGGAGCCTGTGCAAGAAACATCAGCTACCTTGCAGGTAATAAGTGGTACGAGCACCAACCTGAAGGAGTGATAGAAAACGATCAGGCAAAGATCCTCTGGGACTATGGTATCAGAACGGATAGGGTGATTACGTGCAAACAGACCAGACGTGCGTTGATTAACAAAGTCAGAAGAAAGTATCACTCATTGATGTCGCAATACCATGGGACACCAGAGTTGAAGAGAAAGAGAGGGAAAAAAATGGATAAAGTATCAAGATCTGAAAATAGAAATAACGAAGGATATGGGATATGCCAGTGGAAATCGTACCCATAATCATAGGAGCACTAGGCACGATCCCAAGATCCCTGTAAAAGGAACCTAGAAAAACTAGAGGCTGAAGTAGCTCCAGGACTCATGCAGAAGAGTGTGATCCTAGAAACGGCACACATAGTAAGAAGAGTGATGGACTCCTAAGGAGGCAGGATGCAACCCGGAACCCCACACTATAAATACCACCCAGTCGAATTGGAGGACTGTGATAGAGCAAAAAAAAAAAAAAAAAAATAATAATAATAATAATAATAATAATAATAATGTATGTCGTAATTTAAAGTTTGTAGCAAACTCGTTTCTGAAAATATCACATATTTCCGAGTAACTATATTCATGTAACGACTGTATGCTTGCAACTTGGATGACAAATGTTATTCGTATATTTACGAACAGTCAGCCTTTATGCAGATTATTCTTTGTCCCGGACTTTATTTTCATTTTCCCTGCGCCAATTATCATATTTCTACGTTCATATCGCAGAGCTTTATTATCGATATTAATGATAAATGCTCATATATTGCAAAAAGTCCTATTTGCAACCACGTAATGTTAGGAATATTTTATGGACGGGGTATGGTTGGCCTGTTTGGTCAGGAGGGGTGTTTGAGAGAGAGAGAGAGAGAGAGAGAGAGAGAGAGAGAGAGAGGACTTTTGTAGCGTTCCTCCTTCTCTTTCATTTTCCTTCGCCGCTCATGCCAGGTCATCTGGGTAAGTCTTGAACTGCTTGCAACTACTCCGGGAATAATAATAATAATAATAATGATAATAATAATAATAATAATAATAATAATAATAATAATAATAATAATAATAATAATAATAATAATAATAATGAATAATAATGTATCACTCATTGATGTCGCAATACCATGGAACACCAGAGTTGACGAGAAAGAAAAGGGAACAAATTGACAAGTATCAAGACCAGAAAATAAAAATAAGAAGGATATTGGAAATGGAAGTGGAAATTGTACCAATAATCATAGGAGCACTAGGCACGATCCCAAGATCCCTGAAAAGGAATCTAGAAAAACTAGAGGCTGAAGTAGCTCCAGGACTCATGCAGAAGTGTGTGCTCCTAGAAACGGAGCACATAGTAAGAAAAGTGATGGACTCCTAAGGAGGCAGGAGAACCCGAAACCCAACCCTGTGAATACCACACAGTCGAATTGGAGGACTGTGATAGACAAAATAATAATAATAATAATAATAATAATAATAATAATAATAATAATAATAGTTACATTTAACAAATAGAAACAACCTTCATTTACATGCTCGTCCCAAACCGAATTACGGTACTACTCAACTTCGCAATGAGATCATTCTTGCCCCAGCTGAAGCAATTAAGACATCAGTGCAGTCATGTGTGAGAAATACGAGAGGGAGCTTTGCACTGCTCGCTCGTAGACATCCAACTAAAGGGGTAGGTTAATGAAGATGTGGATTCTCTAAGGAAATAAGTTGTCTTCAGTCTGTTTGATAGGTTCTTTCGTCTTTTCATAAATGCTCAATTCAAAACCCTTCTGGCCTGGGTCAAAAGAGTCTGATAAACCCGAGAGGGTTCCTAAAGGGAAATTAATTCTGCAGGGAGAGTGACAAGTCAAAGGAAAAGGAGACAAAAAGGTGAATGAATAAATTTGAGGAAACGGGAAGTAAAATAGATACGCCTGAATTCGGGAGTCGTCAGCAGAGAGCAGCAATGAATGTGCTCCTCTGTTTTAAACTAAAGGAGATCAGAAGATTGCACAACTGTTGCACATTTTAGTTGTAACCAAGATAAATGTCTTAGCAAACTGAGGAGTTGGAAAAAACTCTCTATCGCAAGAGTATATGTAATGTTCTAAGAGGTCTACAATAATAAAAAAAAAGGTTGCGAGTTCGTGTATAATTTAAAAACGCTTTACAAAGCTTTCGAACCCTTCCCTGGATTCATCTTCAGTCCCATAAAAAAATCGAGAAGTATTAAATTATACTTTGGGAGACTAAAATATTGCACACTGCACTAGTAAACAATTCCACGTTTTAGTTGTAGCCAAGATCAAACTCCTAGGAACCTGAGTAATATTGAACCAGATACTAGTAAACGATACGCTGCTTGGAGTAGCAGCCTGCCTTGTACTGCGAACTAAAACAGGTAGGTTCGACTTGGTATTTGTGTGTGGGAATAATGAAAAAGAAGGCTAAACCAAAACAAATCCCTCGTAACTACTGACTCGAAATGTATAATGAAATCACTCCTAAGTTCCATTTCGATGCAACGTAGAAATTTATTCCCGTTGGAAAAAGTGACTGACAATATTCCATGAATGATAAGCAAAGATATTTGGCTGGGATGTGAGATAAAAAGTGTATTTCTATTGCAAAAATTACTGCCAGTATTTCACTGAATGTCAATGAAAGAGATTTTCTTGTTATAAAGTTAATCAAGACATTATCTAGACAAAATCATCTATCCAACTTATCCCGGATATCAATAGACATTTGAAATGCCTGATAGCCGACTGCCAGTGCGAGATATGTTAATTAAACCTTCCCCTCGTATTTATGTCATGTCTGTGTGACCTCGGGCTAATGGCTTTAGAGAGAGAGAGAGAGAGAGAGAGAGAGAGAGAGAGAGAGAGAGAGAGAGAGAGAGTCCTTACCTAGGAATTTTATCGTCGAACGTAATTAAGGGATTAATTGCCCTTCCGTTTCTGGCGTCGCCCGAATGATGGAGAAAAGAATTTTTTTCTTTAAATACTAAGGAAAAACGTCTTTGTGAGATGACCGTAAGTAATGATCAGTGTTACGAAGAAAAAAGTAAAATTAAGGTGAAGGTTTGTCAGGGGAGGGTATGTTTGGTGTTTGTGAAATATATTTATCATGGTATTGTTATACATGGTCTCTACCTCTTTCATATACCATACATATGCATACACAATTTTATATATATAAATGTATATACATATAGTGTGTGAATAAATTCTTCTGTTAAAACAGGATACGTCTCAAGTATAAAAGGCCCCTTAAAACAGTGGCTTGAAGCTAAGGACTATATTTTAGTGTGTGTGTGTTTGTGTGTAAAGTAATAATAATAATGATTTAGGGGTTAGTATCAAATGATTTGAAAATGAATGTAAACAAAAATATAGACACTTAGCCGATGATTCCTCTAGAGTTAGTAAGAGGCAAAAAAAATAAGAAACAGAATAAACGCATAAATTTACCTGCATTTATACCCAGTGCACTGCACTCGAGTTAACAAGAGACAAAAGACAATACATAAACAGAAATACGCTCAAAGCCATATTCCGACCGACGTTCTGTAATGCAGTGACCTAATAAAGGTCTTCTCCCTCCATCCTTCCAAGGTCACCATCAGACCTTTTCTCGTGGATGGTCCGAGAGACAGAGGCAATATATATAAAGCTGCCTTTCACTGGGAAATGGAGGTCGGCAATTGGTCATTCTTGGGGCCTTTTTGGCACTTATGGGGATGGAAGTGTGTGGTCAGAGAGAGAGAGAGAGAGAGAGAGAGACTGATGAAGAGAGAGAGACACTGATGAATAAAGAGAGAGAGAGAGAGAGAGAGAGAGAAATGAATAGAATGAGTGATGTAGAGAGAGAGAGAGATGAGTAGAGTAAGTAATGTAGAAGAGAGAGAGAGAGAGAGAGAGAGAGAGAGAGAGAGAGAGAGAGAGAGAGAGAGAGGGTGTGGCAGACAGACAAGACAAACTGACAGAGGAAATGATGAAAAGGAAATCCACTTGACACCTGCATTTGCCACTTGAAAAAAAAAAAAAAAATCTCTCTTACAATACAATTCACTTTCACCGACTGAAAAGTACAAAGTTCCCTGCAAATGGTTCTGGTGAAACATATGCAAACCTTCCGTTAATGATATCGGATTAGTTTCCACACCGGAGAGAGAGAGAGAGAGAGAGAGAGAGAGAGAGAGAGAAGCAGGAGATGCACGTTTCGGGAAAGTTGATAACGAGATTAAAGTGGCAGGGATTCAAGTTGTACCCTTCACTGGCACCTTCCTGTCAGACAATTATTGTCGCTTTTTTCATCCTTCTCGTTGGATGATTGAACGCGCTTTATTTTTGTGTGTGATTATTTGGGAAAAGTCTGCGTGAACTTGCATTAAGTTGAGATTCTTTTCTTTGGTGATTCCTCTCACTTTTATAGTTTTATACAACTTTTATAGATGCCTCAGATTTTGACTAGAAATATTACTTTTTTGGGGTTGACAAAAAATATTATTTTTTGGGTTGAAAAACAATATTATTTTTTGGGTTGACAAGTAATATCACTTTTTGGGGTTAACCATAAATATTACTTTTTGGGTTAACCATAAATATAACTTTTTGGGGGTTGACAAGAAATGTTACTTTTTTAGGGCTTGACAAGAATCATTATTTTTTTGGGAAGACAATATTATAATTTTTGAGTTGAACATAAATATTAATTGTTTGGTCTGACTGTAAACATTACTCTTTTGGCCCGATGCCAGGGCACAGGTGATTTTAACGTGACTATGATTGAATCCGTATCTTAGGTAAACACGCGTAAATAAACACACACACACGCGAAAACACACACAGACACACATACGAACACATCACCCACACATCCGAGAGAAAGGAAAGGAAACAACTCTTTTACAGACATTGTCGGGAGCAACAACCAAGTGGCTATCATAACTTTTTAAGGGGTGATTGTTCGTCGAATTCTCAGACCCAGTGCGGATTTATTGCAGTGATAATGTTCTTCGTCTATGCAGTTGGGGCTAGTTTTACGGCTTGATTCTTCCTTGTCTGAATTAATTACTTTCTCATGCATTGAGACTCTCTCTCTCTCCCTCTCTCTCTCTCTCTCAACTCTTTTACTTAATATATGCCTCCCATGTGGACTGATGAATGTAAAACCATTTGAATTTAAAAACTGATAGGTTTCCTCTCTCTCTCTCTCTCTCTCTCTCTCTCTCTCTCTCTCTCTCTTACACACACACACACACACAGACACACGATTTGATTTACCTTTCATTTTTATTTCTAGTTTTTGGTTCCTGTACAGCTTTTCAATCGATTATAATCGATAATTATCAGCATGTCGTTTTAAATATTTACCCAGGATTGGAACTGACACTAAATAAGACAAGCGTGGCCCCCTCTCCCGTGGCTAGGTTTAGAAAATAAGTAAATATATAAATAAAAAGTTTAATTCTTCTGTTTGGCAATGGCTAGGCTAAACTGCCATTTGTATCAATGCCAGCAAGTGGCACTGTCTGGTTCGTTTTCTCCATTTTTTTTACGAGAGATAAGTTTCCCTCCAACGAAAGTTATCCGGTCGTAATTTTATACGGACCAAAACCCTTGGTCCCGAAAGCAGATATTCCTCTTTTTTTCTTCTTCTTCTTTTTCTTTGTTTTGTCCCTCCAAAGCAAAAGTTACTACTCGCTCGACCGTGATATTTTCTCTGCTGCCTTAATGGCTTCCCCAAGGATAAGGATCCGGTCGTCCGTCTTCCGAGGAGATCAGGAATCATTTTAGGATTTATCCTGGCTCCCTCGATTTATTTGTTCCTCGAAAGCGGTCATTTTTGCTTCGTGTATCATATCCTGTTTTCTTTGTTGGAAAATTTTCCATTTTCTTTATGCAAGCCATATAAGTTCAGGGAGCTCCTTGTTTTATAGTTCAGTGTTATTTTTGGCGTCTGTAAAATTTTGTTCATACACGTGGATAATTCCAGTCACGCAATCAGCTAATACAATGTTTATGCTTCTATTTCCTAAGCTTATTTTGTCGTAATATTGACTGAATACCATTTTTATTCTCTTGACTCGTATTATTGACTGAATACTAGTTTTTCCTGGCTCATAATATTGACTGAATAACATTTTTCTCTTTTGACTCGTGATATTGACTGGAAGCCACTTTTTTTATTTTCCTGACTTGTAATATTGACTGAATACCAATTTTATTCTCATGACTTGTAATATTAACTGCAAATATAATTTATTTTATTCTCCTGACTCGTGATATTGACTGAATTCCATATTAATTCTCCTGACTCGTAATATTGACTGAATACCATTTTTATCCTCCTAACTGAATATTGACTGAATACCATTTTTATCCTCCAGACTGAATATTGACTGAATACCATTTGTTTATACTCCTGACTGAATATTGACTGAATACCATTTTTATCCTCCTGACTGAATATTGACTGAATACCATTTTTTATTCTCCTAACTGAATATTGACTGAATACCATCTTTTTATTCTCCTGACGCAAAATATTGACTGAATACCATCTTTTTATTTTCCCCACTGAATATTGACTGAATACCATTTTTTTTATTCACCTGACTGAACACCAATTTTTTATTCTCCTGACTCGTAATATTGACTTAATACCATTTTTTTTAAATCCTGACACGTCATATTGACTGAATACCATTTTTTATTACACTGACACGTAATATTGACTGAATACTATTTTATTTCTCCCGACTCGTAATATTGACTGAATACCAATTATTTTAGTCTCGGACTTGTAATATTGACTGAATACCAATTTTTTCTATTCTCTGACTTGTAAATATGACTTGGAATACCATTTATTTATTATTTTTGACTCGTATTATCTGGACTAGATACCATTTATTTATATTCCTGACTCGTCATATCGACTGAATGCCATTTTACCCGAGTCCCTTCGTTCAAAGTTGACAATTGTGACTCATCCCACAATTCCCACATAAACTATATTAGGATTAATAAATAATCGCCGTTAGTAAGTTCGTTTTTTTAATAGAATTCGTCACCATTTAACGAAATCAGCCTTTTTATGTGAGAGATGACAACACGCACGACTTAATGAACTTGAACTAAGTCTTGCCTGAAGTCAACAAGTAAAGGGGAAAGAGAGAGGGGAAAGAGATCTCTTCGCGAGGAAGGAAGTTAGTTACCAAAATAAATCAAGAAGGGAAGTCAAGCTCAGTACAATCTCAGGAAGCTCTTCAATCAGAAATTCCTTTTTCTCTATTTTCCTTCTATATATATATATATATATATATATATATATATATATATATATAATATATATATATATATATAATATATATATATATATATATATACATATATATATATATATATATATATATATATAAATCCTTAAATCCACGGTAGAAGGTTAGTGAAAACTAGGGAAGGAATTAGATATTTCATACTTTTGTGTATAAATTAATTAACTTAATGCCTGATGCACAGATTCTGCAGTAACTTTGTCAGAATATTGCGAATTTCTCTCAAAGTAATCAATGGATGTCTTTCGAATAGTGTATCATCCAGAGAGAGCTATTTAATTAACGTTTCCATAAAACATATATGTATATACATATATATATATATATATATATATATATATATATATATATATATATATATATATATATATATATAGTAGTGTGTGTGTATATATAGCGTGTATATATATGTTATATATATATATATATATATATATAGATATATCATATATATATATATATATATATATATATATATTATATATATATATATATATATATATATATGATATATATACACGAAGAGATGTAAGTGACGTTGTCACAAAGTCATGCTGGGAATTAATATATAAATGCAATCCCAGAGACGTCGTAGGATTATCATATCATAATAGGAATTAACATATTAATCTATCCTTGATTTCGTGCAGTTAGCAAGCGGCTGCACAGGAACTTGTTATTTCAGCCTTCAGGTCTTTGCAGACGAATTAACCTTAGTTCTTTGATAATGAGGCGGAGTTTAAGGATTAAAATATGCTCTCATTACCAGAAGTTTGACTTGAAAGGGGTATTTCTGATTTTTTTTTACAGGAAATTGTGACAAACAAAAGCCTTTGATTCAAATTGTTCAGATAATATCATGATAGATAAAACATTTGTTTTATGATAGTCTTACTTCCAAAGGGTAATCTCGTAGTAGTCATCTTGCTTGGTGAGACGTTCCTGCGCAAAGTCAGATTAATCAACAGATATCACAAGTTTAACATACCTCTAGAATTTGAGAAATATCTAGAAGTGTTCGTGAACTATCGGTGATAAGATTAGTGTAAAATAGTAGGATAAAGCGTCTTCTAAGTTAGTTTTATCAAGTGAAATATGTAAATCAGAAACAAGATGGCAGTAAGTTCCAACTGCGGAAAAAATGGCGAGATTTAGCTTGCTTGGGCAGATTCGCAATACGATGAGTAGCAGGAAGGGAACTGGCATTTCTGATCTATGAAATCAGCAAAACAGTTCCTAACCAAAAAGATACAAAAGCATTCATAGATATATTATAGAAGGGTATACAATCCTTCAAACTGGAACAAATCAACTGAAAAACATCTTGAAAATAATTGAAGAAGTTCCAGATAAAATCAAGTGGTCAAGAGACTCATAAAGAAAATAACATAAAACCAACATATTTCCGACAAAGAAAATGAATAAAGTGAACCTTGTGATATCCTAATTGATGCATTAGGAAAAAGAATGCCAAAAGCATGTAAATGTGTAAGGTGTGGTATAGCATAGTTAATCCACAAAACCTAATCAGAAAATGTGCTGCATGCAACATTCCGACCCATCCACAGTGTGCTGAGGTAATGCAAGATATGAGAAAAGACACAAGAATTTTTTGCTCAACATGTCTACCATGGATAGACAATGTTATTAAATCAAGATTGAATGTACAAATAGTTGAGGATGAAGAAGAAGAAGAAGAGGAAGAGGAAGAAGAAGAAGAAGAAGAAGAAGAAGAAGAGGAAAACGTAAGAGAAGTAAACAAAACTGAAATGACAGAAAAAGATAAGGAAAACAAAGACAAGATAGTATGGATGCAGAGATACTCATTGATACTACATAAGAGGCTATAAAGCAGCATACCTACGAAGAAATAAATTACGATATGACAACACAAAAGAAAATGCCGAAGAGGCTCTACCCAGATCTACACAATGACGGGAAAGAGGAAAAAATATACAAAAAAGACAAAGTCTGCAACCGTATGAAAAGAGGGAATTGCAGATTTGGAGAAAAATGTTACTACAAACATCCTAAGGTATGTCACAACTATGAAATATATGGTAAATGTGCATACCTAGATGGATATGAGGATGATTGCAGAGATCTACATCCAAAAATATGCAAAAACCTAAAAGAAGGAAAAAGGATGTAAGTTCGACAAAAAAAAATGTAAATATATGCACCCTGTAGCCATGAAAAATAATCAAATAATAAATAACCAATCAAGTAATAAAATCCAAAATAAGAAGAAACAAATAAAGAGAGGAATGAAGAATATCAGGTAAAAGAAAAAAGCAAGCCATCAACGAGATATGCAAAGGTGTCAGCAAAAAATTTCAATGTATCAGCTTCCAAGATTCTAGCTCAAGAGATAATAACTGTTTTTTAGTTATGCAGAGGATATTGCAGATATGGAGAAAATTGCAGATTCAGACACAAAATGAATAATTATGACGAAGGAAGAACAAATATTATGGAAAGTTGGATTTTTTAATGTCAGAATTTCTGGAAATTAAAAAAAAAAAAGAACAACATACCAGAACAGGAAGAGACATGGGAAAATCCTTATTATTACCAATATTAAATGAAGGAGAAAACACGCAAACCATCATAGTGATGAATGCGCAGGGTTTAGTTACGAGTAACTCAAAAAGAAAAATAGAGTACTTAGAAGAACTAACCAAATTGAAAGAAAATAGATATAATAGTAATAAGTGAAACCTGGTATTCCAGAGGGACTGGGAATGATGATCAAATAAAAGGGTTCCAAAACTTTATTAGATCAGATAGAAAAAATAGGAATCAAGGGGGAACCGCAATATATGGGAAAGACAAAAACAAGGAAAAATATATGAGAAATATAGTAACTCAGAATGTGAAACTAATAGCGGTAGAATTTGAATCTGAAAATTAATGAAACATAGTAATATATAGACCTCCTAATACTAAAGAGTTTGACTTAATAATAGAAAAATTGGATGATATATGTAGAAATCACAAGGACTGGACTATCTCCTATCTGGAGACTTCAACTTTCCTTTCGTAGACTGGAAGAACGAATAGGAGATTGTGGATGTACTTATACATATAAAAAAGAGAGTAATAGTAGTGCAGAAGATAAGAGGCAATTCGAAAAGCTATTAGATATGCTACTAGAATACAACATTCAACAAATAAATCACCTGCCAACAAGAAAGGAAAATACTTTAGACCTAGTATTTGTGAACGAGATGAATTATGTTAAAGAAATAATAGTTTATAATACGAGTATTTCAGACCATAATGTCATAGAATTAACAGTCCATTCCAAAGCAAGTGAAAATAGAGATAAGCAAGAAATGAAAAAGTGGGAAGGATATGGAAAATACAACTTTTACAGTAAAAATATAAAATGGTCAGAAATAAATGAAGAATTAAACAAAGATTGGGATAACATTTTCTTAAGTGATGACATAAAGGTAAATACGGAGATATTATAAAAATATGAGAGAAAATAGTGGATAAATATAGTTTTACCGAAGAAGAAAAAGTAAACATCAGTCATGCATACCAAGAGACAGAAGGATCTTGTTCCAGAAATCAGAAAGTGGAAAAAAGGTCTTGCAAAAGAAAAAATGCATGGAAAGTTATAGAACTAAAAAGTAAGATAGAAAATGCAGAACAAAAGATTATACAATCAAAAGAAAATGAAAAATGGGATTTGGAAGAAAAACCCTATTAAAATAAATGATCAAGCAAATCCCAAAACTATTATACTCATATGCGAAGAAGATGAATAAAAGAAGAATAGAAATAGGACCTCTAAGAATTGAAGGGAGATAACGAATGAAAAAAAGGAAATTTGCAACATATTAGCAGAACGATATAAGAGAGAATTCACCCCTAGAATAGATAATGAAGATAATGATATAGAAGTAAGGGATGAAAATAGTGAATATTTAGCTGACATAGATAATAATGAAGCTGATATTGTGCAGGCTATTAATGGAATTAAAAATGGAGCAGCTGCAGGGCCTGATGGAGTGCCTGCTATTTGTTTTTGTTAAAGAAAGTAGTTCATTCTATCGCAAAGCCACTTGCAATATTACTAAGACAAAGTGTAGATACAGGCAAGATTTATGATGAGCACAAATAAGCATATATTACCCCTACTTTCAAAAGTGGATCAAGACTAGAGGCAAGTAATTATAGGCCTGTGAGTCTAACATCACATATTATGAAAGTGTATGAAAGGGTAATGAAGAAAAATATTACGAAACATTTAATAAAAAATAATTTGTTTAATAAAGGACAACATGGTTTCGTACCCGGAAAAAGTACACAAACCCAACTGTTAGTCCACCGTGAGAACATATTCAAAAATATGAAAAGCGGAAATGAAACAGATGTGGTTTATTTAGACTTTGCAAAAGCTTTTGACAAAGTAGACCATAATATATTAGCGAAGAAAATTAGAAAACACAATATCGTGGATAAAGTAGGAAGATGGTTAAAAGAATTTTTACACAACAGAAAACAGATAGTTATTGCAAACGACGAGAAATCGGATGAAGCCAAGGTAATATCCGGTGTGCCGCAAGGTACGGTGTTAGCTGCAATACTGTTTGTTAATATGATTGAAGACATAGACAGTAATGTTAAGGATTCGGTAGTGAGTAGTTTCGCCGATGACACAAGAATAAGTAGAGAAATTACTTCTGATGAAAATAGGAACGCTCTACAAAGAGACCTCAACAAAGTATATGATCGGGCAGAGGTAAATAGGATGGTATTAACTCTGATAAATTTGAATCAATAAATATGGAGACAGAGAAAGAAAGCTATATGCATATAGGGACCTAATAATGAGACAAATCACAAATAAGGAAGCAGTTAAAAGACCTTGGTGTGATGATGAATAGGAACATGTTATGAATGATCAAATAGCAATTCTGTTGGCAAAATGTAAAGCAAAAATGGGAATGTTGTTACGGCACTTCAAAACAAGAAAGCTGAACACATGATTATGCTTTATAAAACATATGTTTGTAGTCCACTTGAATATTGCAATATGATATGGTACCCACACTATCAAAAGGATATTGCACAAATAGAGAGTGTACAAAGGTCCTTTACAGCTAGAATAGAAGAAGTTAAAGACCTTGACTACTGGGGAAAGAACTAAAACAATCTTCAAAATTTATATAGTCTAGGAGAGAGAACGCTACATGATAAATTCAGGCATGGAAAACAGATAGAAGGAATAGCAGAAAATATCATGGAACTAAAAATATCAGAAAGAGCAAGCAGAGGTAGATAATAGTGCCCAAAACTATACCAGGGAAAAAATTAAGGAAAGCACACGGACATTAATCCACTACGCACCAGCATCGATAATGCAGCGTCTATTCAATGCGTTGCCAGCTCATCTGAGGAATATATCAGGAGTGGGCGTAGATGTGTTTAAGAATAAGCTCGACAAATATCTAAACTGCATCCCAGACCATCCAAGATTGGAAGATGCAAAAATATACCGGAAGATGTACTAGCAACTCTCTGTAGACATTAGAGGTGCCTCACACTGAGGGACCTGGGCCAACCCGAACAAGATTTGTAAGGTCTGTAAGGTCTGTAAGGTCAGAGTCTTACAGGTTATTGTGATGAACAAAAACCTTTGATAAAGAAATAGTATCCTCCTAATTATGAAGATAATTTTCATGAGAGATACAGAACATCTCTCTAAAACCCAATAATTAGCATCAGAGGTATTATATAATCTCCTTCTCCAGTTTCTCGGTGAATTTTATCAACTCTTTTTATTTCGTAACTCAAGATGTGGATGAATATAGAGTTTAAGCTAAATGACAAGCACTGGGACCTATAAGGTCATTCAGGGCTGGAGAGGAAATTGAGAGCAGGTAGGTTTGAAAGGCGTAACAGGAGGAAAGCCTCAAAGCAATTGCACTATGAAATAATTAATAATTGTCAGGAGAGGGTGGATAGTAAGATGGAAGAAATGTACTATGAATGGAGGTACAGTAAAAGAAATGGAAGGGGTTGCAGCTATGGGCCGAAGGCGTGCTGGAAGTACCTTTAGTAATGCCTACAGAAAACCGCACTACCTACCCCCCCCCCCCCCCCCCCCCCCCCATCTACGGGGTCTCACTAAAGAAGGAAAAGAGAACAGCTATTCATCCTCTATGAGATTATCAGAGAAATAAATTACGTCAGGGATATAATAACTGCAATAAGGTCCGGGATATTTAGAATAACTATAGTAGATTCACATCAACCGTGCATCTGATGTCTAGGCCTGTCCCTTACGACGCTCCTGATTGGCTGTTAATAAGCCAATCACAAGGCTGGAAACTCTAAGGCTCTCTCGAGAGTTCACATCGGTAGGATGCACGTTCCACATCTCCTGAAAGATAATTTGAAGTACGTATCCCTCAGTTGAGGTGGAACATACATCATGCCTATGTGAACTCTCTCGAGAGACTGAGAGTTTCCTGCCTGTGATTGGCTTATCAACAGCCAATCAGGAGTGTCGTAAGGGACTGATCTAGACGTCAGATGTACAGGTGATGTGATTCTATTACAGCATCATTTCATAAATAAAGTCTTCATAAGAGGCTTAAGGTTTTAGCAGCCCTATTCTCTTCCATTAAATCTGAAATACTCAACAAATGAAGCAAAGTATTTTTAAGTTTGGTGGATTAACCTCAATGAAACAAAAACTCTCTCAATTGGTTCCATTGTGAGTAGCTGAACAAATAGATTGTTTCTATTAGGGGAAATTTTTCCTTGAATAATTTGACCGAATTAAGTTTCCATTTCAGTCCTCTCTCGTCTCTCTCTCTCTCTCTCTCTCTGTCTCTCTCTCTCTCTCTCTCTCTCTCTCATACTTATTTTACTTATATAATGCCTATCCTGTGGATTGATGAATGCAAAACCATTTGAACATTTTAAAAACTGATAGGTTTCCTCTCTCTCCCCCTCTCCTCTCTCTCTCTCTCTCTCTCTCTCTCTCTCTCTCTCTCTCGCATCTTACCCAACACACACACACACACCACACACCACAACACTCACGACGGATTTGATTTGACCTTTTGTATTTTTATTTCTAGCTTTTGGTTCCTTGTACAGCTTTTTCAAATCGATTATAATCGATAATTATCATCATGTCGTTTTTTTTTTTTTAAATATTTACCCGGATTAGAAACTGACACTAAATAAGACAAGCGTGGCCCCCTCTCCCGTTGGCTAGGTTTCTTAGAAAATAAGTAAAATATATAAATAAAAAGTTTATTCTTCCTGTTTGGCAATGGCAGGCTAAACTGCCATTTGTATCAGTGCCAGCAAGTGGTACTGTGTGATTCGTTTTCTCCTTTTTTTTTTACGAGAGATAAGTTTCCCTCCGACGAAAGTTATCCGGACGTAATTTTATACGGACCGAAACCCTTGGCTTCCGTAAGGATAAGGATCCGGTCGTCCGTCTTCCGAGGAGATCAGGAATCATTTTGGGATTTATCCTGGCTCCCTCGATTTATTTGTTCCTCGAGAGCAAGACGAAAGCGGTAATTTTTGCTTCGTGTATCATATCCCGTTTTCTTTGTTGGAAAATTTTACATTTTCTTTATGCAAGCTATATAAGTTTGGCGTCAGTAAAAATATGTTCATACACGTGGATAATTCCAGTCACGCAATCAGCTAATACAATGTTTATGCTTCTATTTCCTAAGCTTATTTTGTCGTAATATTAACTGAATACCATTTTTTTTCTCTTGACTCGTATTATTGACTGAATACTATTTTTTCCTGGCTCATAATATCGACTGAATAACATTTTTCTCTGTTGACTCGTGATATTGATTGGAAGCCATTTTTTTTATTTTCCTGACTTGTAATATTGACTAATAAACCAATTTTATTCTCATGACTTGTAATATTAACTGAATATAATTTCTTTTATTCCCCTGACTCGTAATATTGACTGAATTCAATTTTCATTCTCCTGCCTCGTAATATTGACTGAATACCATTTTTATCCTCCTGACTGAATATTGACTGAATACCATTTTTATCCTCCTGACTGAATATTGACTGAATACCATTTTTTTTATTCTCCTGACTGAATGTTGACTGAATACCATTTTTATCCTCCTGACTGAATATTGACTGAATACCATTTTTTTATTCTTCTGGCTGAATATTGACTGAATACAATTTTTTTATTTCCTGACTGAATACCATTTTTTTATTCTCCTGACTGAATATCATTTTTTTTCCTGACTGAATACCAATTTTTTAGTCTCTTGACTGAATACCATTTTTTTATTCTCCTGACTCGTAATATTGACTTAATACCATTTTTTTTAATCCTGACTCGACATATTGACTGAATACCATTTTTTTATTACACTGACACGCAATATTGACTGAATACTATTTTTTTTTTCTCCCGACTCGTAATATTGACTGAATACCAATTTTTTATGTTCTCGGACTTGTAATATTGACTGAATACTAATTTTTTCTATTCTCTGACTTGTAATATTGACTGAATACAATTTATTTATTTATTTTTGACTCGTATTACTGACTAGATACCATTTATTTATATTCCTGACTCGTCATATCGACTGAATGCCATTTTACCCGAGTCCCCTTCGTTAAAAGTTGACAATTGTGACTCATCCCACAATTCCCACATAAACTATATTAGGATTAATAAATAATCGCCGTTAGTAAGTTCGTTTTTTTAATAGAATTCGTCACCATTTAACGAAATCAGCCTTCTTATGTGAGAGATGACAACACGCACGACTTAATGAACTTGAACTAAGTCTTGCCTGAAGTCAACAAGTAAAGGGGAAAGAGAGAGGGAAAAGAGAGCTCTTCGCGAAGAAGGAAGTTAGTTACCAAAATAAATTAAGAAGGGAAGTCAAGCTCAGTACAATCTCAGGAAGCTCTTCAATCAGAAATTCCTTTTTCTCTATTTTCCTTCTTATATTGTTTTTTTTATTATATAATATATATATATAATATAGATATATATCTTATATATATATATATATATATATATATATATATATATATATATAAATCCTTAAATCCACGGTAGAAGGTTAGTGAAAACTGAGGGAAGGAATTAGATATTTTCATACTTTTGTGTATAAATTAATTAACTTAATGCCTGATGCACAGATTCTGCAGTAACTTTGTCAGAATATTGCGAATTTCTCTTAAAGTAATCAATGGATGTCTTCGAATAGTGTATCATCCAGAGAGAGCTATTTAATTAACGTTTCCATAAAACATATATGTATCTATATATATATATATATATATATATATATATATATATATATATATATATATATGTGTGTGTATATATATATATATATATATATATATATATATATATATATATATATATATATATATATATATATATATATTATATATATATAAATATGTGTGTGTGTGTGGTGTGGGTGTGTGTATATGCGTGTATATAATATAGATATTATATAAATTAATATTATATATATATATATATATATATATATATAGATATATATAGATATATATATATCATATATATATATAATATATATTATAAATATTATATATATATTATAATATATTATATTTATGAGATATATATAGATATATATATATATAATATTATATATATATATATTATATATATATATTATATATATATATATATATATACACGAAGAGATGTAACTGACGTTGTCACAAAGTCACGCTGGGAATTGATGTATAAATGTAATCCCAGAGACGTCGTAGGATTATCATATCATAATGGATATTAACATATTAATCCATCCTTAACTCCGTGCGATTAGCAAGCGTGTGTACAGGAACTTGTTATTTCAGCCTTTAGGTCTTTGCAGACGAATTAACCTCGGTGTACACTTAGTTCTCTGATAATGAGGCAGAATTTTAGGATTAAAATATGCTCTCTATAACCAGAAGTTTGACCTGAAAGGTGTATTTCCGATTTTTTTTACAGGAAATTGCGACAAACAAAAGCCTTTGATGAAAAGAGGTACCTCTAATTGTTTAGTTAATAATATGATCGATAAAATATTTGCTTTATGATAGTCTTACTTCCAAAGGGTAATTCATAGTTTTACAGGTTATTGTAATAAACAAAAACCTTTGATAAAAAAATAGTATCCTGCTAATTATGAAGATAATTTCATGAGAGATACAGAACTTCTCTCTAAAACCAATAATAGCATCAGAGTATTATGTAATCTTCTCCAGTTTTCTCGGGTAATTTTAATCAACTTTTTTTATTTCGTAACTCAAGATGTGGATGAATATAGAGTTTAAGCTAAATGACAAGCACTGGGACCTATAAGGTCATTCAAGGCTAGAGAGGAAATTGAGAGCAGGTAGGTTTGAAAGGCGTAACAGGAGGAAAGCCTCAAAGCAATTGCACTATGAAATAATTAATAATTGTCAGGAGAGGGTGGATAGTAAGATGGAAGAAATGTACTATGAATGGAGGTACAGTAAAAGAAATGAGAGGGGTTGCAGCTATGGGCCGAAGGCGTGCTGGAAGTACCTTTAGTAATGCCTACAGTGACGACACTACCTACCACACACACCCCTCCCCCCTCTACGGGGTCTCACTCAAGAAGGAAAAGAGAACAACTATTCATCCTCTATGAGATTATCAGAGAAGTAAATTGCGTCAGGGATATAATAACTACAATAAAATCCGGGATATTTAGAATAACTTAGTAGATTCACATCAACCGTGCATCTGATGTCTAGGCCTGTCCCTTACGACGCTCCTGATTGGCTGTTAATAAGCCAATCACAAGGCTGGAAATTCTCAGCGTCTCTCGAGAGTTCACATAGGTAGGATGCACGTTCCACCTCACTTGAAAGATACTTTGAAATACGTATCCCTCAGTAGAGGTGGAACATACATCATGCCTATGTGAACTCTCTCGAGAGACTTAGAGTTCCCAGCCCTGAAATTGGCTTATCAACAGCCAATCAGGAGCGTCGTAAATGTACAGGTGATGTGATTCTATTATAGCATTATTTCATAAATAAAGTCGTCATAAGAGGCTTAAGGTTTTAGCAGCCTTATTCTCTTCCATTAAATCTGAAATACTCAACAATTGAAGCAAAAAGTACTTTTAAATTGGGTGGATTAACCTCAATGAAACAAAAACTCTTTAAATTGGTTCCGTTGTGAGTAGCTTAACAAGCAAATTGTTTCTAAGAAGGGAAATTTTTCCTTGAATATTCTGACCAAATTAAGTTTCCATTTCAGTCTCTCCCTCTCTCTCTCTCTCTCTCTCTCTCTCTCTCTCTCTCTCTCTTTCAGTGAGATGTTCATTGTCTTTTGAAATGAGAATGTTATCATTGCTCTCTCTCTCTCTCTCTCTCTCTCTCTCGCTCTCTCTCTCTCTCTCTCTCTCTCTCCAGATGAGATTCTTTTATATTTTCTCTTTTTGTTTATTGACGATTGCTTCTCTCTCTCTCTCTCTCTCTCTCTCTCTTAAACATATAAAAAAGAGAGTAATAGTAGTGCAGAAGATAAGAGGCAATTTGAAAAGCCATTAGATATGCTACTAGAATACAACATTCAACAAATAAATCACCTGCCAACAAGAAAGGAAAATACTTTAGACCTAGTATTTGTGAACGAGATGAATTATGTTAAAGAAATAATAGTTTATAATGCGAGTATTTCAGACCATAATGTCATAGAATTAACAGTTCATTCCAAAGCAAGTGAAAACAGAGATAAGCAAGAAATGAAAAAGTGGGAAGGATATGGGATAACATTTTCGTAAGTGATGACATAAGGGTAAATACGGAGATATTATATAAAATATTAGAGAAAATAGTGGATAAATATATACCGAAGAAGAAAAGTAAACATCAGTCATGCATACCAAGAGACAGAAGGATCTTGTTCCAGAAAATCAGAAAGTGGAAAAAAGGTCTTGCAAAAGAAAAAAATGCATGGAAAGTTATAGAACTAAAAAGTAAGATAGAAAATGCCAGAACCAAAAGATTTATACAATCAAAAGAAAATGAAAAACGGGACTTGGAAGAAAAAACCCTACTAAATATCAAGCAAAACCCCAAACTATTATACTCATATGCGAAAAAGATGAATAAAAGAAGAATAGCAAATAGGCCCTCCTAAGAATTGAAGGGAGATTAAACGAATGAAAAAAAGGAAATTTGCACCATACTGCAGAACGGATTATAAAGAGAGAATTCACCCTAGAATAGATAATGAAGATAATGATATAGAAGTAAGGGACGAAAATAGTGAATATTTAGCTGACGTAGAAATTAATGAAGTTGATATTGTGCAGGCAATTAATGAAATTAAAAATGGAGCTGCTGCAGGGCCTGATGGAGTTCCTGCTATTTTGTTAAAGAAAGTAGTTCATTCTATCGCAAAGCCACTTGCAATATTATTAAGACAAAGTGTAGATACTGGCAAGATTTATGATGAGCACAAATTAGCATATATCACCCCTACTTTCAAAAGTGGATCAAGACTAGAGGCAAGTAATTATGGCCGTGAGTCTAACATCACATATTATGAAAGTGTATGAAAGGGTAATGAAGAAAAATATTATGAAACATTTAATAAAAAATAATTTGTTTAATGTAGGACAACATGGTTTCGTACCTGGAAAAGTACACAAACCCAATTGTTAGTCCACCGTGAGAACATATTCAAAAATATGAAAAGCGGAAATGAAACAGATGTGGTTTATCTAGATTTTGCGAAAGCTTTTGACAAAGTAGACCACAATATATTAGCGAAGAAAATTAGAAAACACAATATCGTGGATAAAGTAGGAAGATGGTTAAAAGAATTTTTACACAACAGAAAACAGATAGTTATTGCAAACGATGAGAAATCGGATGAAGCCAAGGTAATATCTGGTGTGCCACAAGGTACGGTGTTAGCTGCAATACTGTTTGTTATTATGATTGAAGACATAGACAGTAATGTTAAGGATTCGGTAGTGAGTAGTTTCGCTGATGACACAAGAATAAGTAGAGAAATTACATGTGATGAAGATAGGAACGCTCTACAAAGAGACCTTAACAAAGTATATGATTGGGCAGAGGTAAATAGGATGGTATTTAACTCTGATAAATTTGAATCAATAAATTATGGAGACAGAGAAGGAAAGCTATATGCATATAGGGGACCTAATAATGAGACAATCACAAATAAGGAAGCAGTTAAAGACCTTGGTGTGATGATGAATAGGAACATGTTATGCAATGATCAAATAGCAATTCTTTTGGCAAAATGTAAAGCAAAAATGGGGATGTTGTTACGGCACTTCAAAACAAGAAAAGCTGAACACATGATTATGCTTTATAAAAGCATATGTTCGTAGTCCACTTGAATATTGCAATATGATATGGTACCCACACTATCAAAAGGATATTGCACAAATAGAGAGTGTACAAAGGTCCTTTACAGACTACAATCCTTAAAATTATATAGCCTAGAAAGGAGAAGAGAACGCTACATGATAATTCAGGCATGGAAACAGATAGAAGGAATAATAGAAAACATCATGGAACTAAAAATATCAGAAAGAGCAAGCAGAGGTAGATTAATAGTGCCCAAAACTATACCAGGAAAAATAAGGAAAGCACAGAGGACATTAATCCACTACGCACCAGCATCGATAATGCAGCGTCTATTCAATGCTTTGCCAGCTCATCTGAGGAATATATCAGGAGTGAGCGTAGATGTGTTTAAGAATAAGCTCGACAAATATCTAAACTGCATCCCAGACCATCCAAGATTGGAAGATGCTAAATATACCGGAAGATGTACTAGCAACTCTCTGGTAGACATTAGAGGTGTCTCACACTGAGGGACCTGGGGCAACCCGAACGAACTGTAAGGTCTGTAAGGTAAGGTCTCTCTCTCTCTCATTGTCTTTTCAAATGAGATTCTTTAATGTTTTCTCTTTCTGTTCATGGACGATTGCTTATCTCTCTCTCTCTCTCTCTCTCTCTCTCTCTCTCTCTCTTCTCTCTCTCCTTACTTGTCTTCTTTACTTTACGAGAAACAGTGAATTTGCGAATTTCAGAAGGAATAAAAAAAAAAAAAAAAACATACCGAAACTGAAAGCAAGCCAAGAAGAATTCCACTATTCCACAGCAATAAATGACGTCAATTTTTGTAAACATTCCACTAGACTCATAAACTCCAACACCCTATCACTTCAATGAGTTCAAAAGTTCATTCATAAAAATGTATCCATCAACGCGTTACAAAATCTCACTCTTAGATTTATATCGTAACATTAGATAATTGCAACTGAATTTTATTTCGTAAACAGCTTACTGACCTCCTCCGCGAGTGGGAATGAAGAAAAGAACATAAATTCGCAGCGGATAGAATTGGGGACCAGAAATACATTCCGTAAAATTAAAAGAAAAAGGGTTAGAAGGGTTCCGGGCAATTAACAGACACCGGGTTCGCCAAATATATGGAACAGAGGTGTGGGATGAAAGGGGCTGGGAAAGCGCGAGGGAAATGTAAATATACAAAAATGAAAAAGGGGAAGAGAAAATATTGATGGAATATAAGGGAAAAATTAACAGGACAGAAATATATAGATGGCGGAATAATGAAGAGTTTCACTCAATCTTATCTCTTGATTTTTCTTTTATGTAAAAATGGAAAAATCTGAATAAATCTGCTATCTAAAAAAATGGAAGAGAAGAATAAAGTTGTAATATCAAGAAAAAAATTAGCAGAACAGAAATATATAAAAGGCGAAGTGATGACGAGTTTCCAGCTAACATTTTATCTCTTGATTCTTCTCTTTTGAAGAATGGATAAATCTGAATAAATCTGCCATCTACAAAAATAGGGAAGAGAAGAATAAAGATCGAATATAAAAGTGAAAACATCGACAGAACAGAAATATATAGAAGGCGGAGTGATGAAGAGTTTGTCTTTAATATATTATATCGTGATTCCTCTCTTTTGAAAAAATGGAAAAATGTAAATAAATCTGCTTTCTACAGAAAGAGGAAGAGAAGAATAAAGATGGAACATAAAGAGAACAATTAACAGAACAGAAATATATAGAAGGTGAAGAGATGAGGAGTTTCTCTCTAACATATTATCTCTTGATTCTTCTCTTTTGAAAAAATGGAAAAATCTGAATGAATCTGCTCTCTAAAAAAAAAAAAGAGGAAGAGAAGAATAAGGATGGAATATAAAGTATAAACACCAACAGAACAGAAATATATAGAAAGCGAAGGAATGAAGATTTTCTCTCCTATATTTCGTCTCTTCATCTCTCTTTAAAAAAGAAAGAGAGAGAGAGAGAGAGAGAGAGAGAGAGAGAGATAGCATAAATCTGGCTGACTTTCGCTCCTTCATGAATAAACCAATTTGTTTTTTGTCGTGTAAATCGTGATTCGATGTCTTGCAAAAGGAAGGGGGAGAGAGACTAGGATGAAAGAAAAGTTGAAACATAAGGAAACTTTAAAATGAAGTGTAGAAACAACAATCCTGACATCATATGTCATTCTAATTCCTTAATTATGCTTCTTCGCATTCTTGAAGCCTGTACTTCACTGCCAAGAGAATTATGGCACTATTGATACAAGAAGGAAATAGAAACTGATTTCACTTAATGGATCGTAATAATAATTCTATTTAACAAAATTAAACCATCTTTGTGCTAGCACGGGCTCTTGCTACTTAAAGGCCCGTAATAATAATAATAATAATAATAATAATAATAATAATAATAATAATAATAATAATATGTTTTGTTAAGAATGACTGCTGCTTCAGCACTATTAATCTTGAAAGGAGTCTTCTCTATCTTTCTGATGACGGCTTTCTCGTTGTTGCTTAGACTGGCGAGCTACGCACCAAAGGGCATGGTAAAATTCGGTTGAGTCATTTGATTTATTATTACTTATACAATTCTCTCTCTCTCTCTCTCTCTCTCTCTCTCTCTCTCTCTCTCTCTCTCTCTCTCTCTCTCTCTCTCTCTCTCACGCGTCGTTTCCTCCTGATCGACAGGACATTATCAAGCGATAACTGCCGAGGGACTGAATTCCAGTGGTTGTTTGTTGTTTTTGAGTAAGCTGACCTTGTGTCAGCACGGGCTCTTGCTCACAGAGCAGCCCGTAACCTTTCCAGTGGCGAGTCCATCTCCTTTTATCGTGGTGTTGCGAGCTCTTGAGTACGGTTAGAGCACCTCTCCGGGAGGTCGGGTTTTCATTGATTCCTGGGAAGGTGGCTCATACGGCGGGCGTTTACGAGTCTTGCAGACCTTCTCAGGTGGGGGGTATCACCGGGAGCCTCTAGATTGGCTTCTACCACGGAAAGATAGATGTATATCCGGTGGTCTTGATTATATACGATGGGCAGAGAACTTGATTGTATTTCCTACTTGTTTCTCTAGTGTTTTATTGAAGCAAATGTCAGCTACTTCGTAGACAATGTTTTTCTCTCTTCTTTCTCGGTAGTTTCTAGGTTGAATTCTTGGTTCAAAGAGAGTTCTTTTGGGGAAATAATGAAATACCGTAACTGGATAACGTAATTCTGTTGTGGTTCTTATGAATTCATAGTAAATCCTAAATGTCATTTTCTAAATTCAACACTTTATCAGTGCAAGACATAACGTTGTCTTTGTTATGGCCTCTGAGAGAGGTCCGCTTCAGGTTCGATATGAAATAAAAAAAAAAAATTCAACACCAACAGTTGAAATTGGGGATACTAATATAGAAAGAAAAACTAACACAACAAAGGTTTATCTACAAGGTTACTAACAAAAAATAAATGCAGAATGGTGTCTCCTATTTACATAAACAAGGTAAAATCTTACACTGCATGAACTGGGGGAACAGTGAGGTAATTCAAATACTTGCTGGCCAGTTTTGCGACTCGAAACGATGGCTTCACAAAAGGAGAACTGCGATTGCCGACGTCTTCTTGACTCCGAATTGCAGAAAATAATGTCTATTCTTGATACTCGAAGGGCAGAAACTCTAAACCTCTTGCAGAACGTTTCTTCTCTGAAGTTTTGCTCCACGTCAAAATAACTCCTGAAGACGACTTGACCAGAATTCAACCAACTCTCGAGCGACTTTTCTTCTCATCCTTCGTCCTGGTTCCTTCTTCTCTTATCTCTCTCTGACGATCTCTGCTGCTGATCTCTCACTGATAATCTGATCTGTGGCTCTTACTGAGGATCTCTCTGTGTGACTAACTGATGATCTGCCTTGTCCTACTTCGTCCGTCGTATCTATACGGCATCCTGGGGGTGGGGTCTACGGCGAGCGTCACAGAATCCCGAGATTACAGGAACGATTTAGAAGATTCTTGACGAAGTATTGCATCAGAAGTCGCGGCGTTTCTCACGACACTTCGGTGCCTGTCAAGTTCCACAAAACTCCTGTCGATTCTAGAACAACCGCGAGAATAGGCGCCTCCTTGCTGCCGAACTTCTCGAAAATACGTTTTCCTATACTTTATCTTTCTTTGCTATAAAGCAATTACCTTGACAGTCTTCTGCTTTGAAATATGTTATAATCCGTCGATCATTGGTTCCAAGTGTAACCATAAACGTTCGCTATGATACACCTTCACTCACGTTTTAAAATATGTCAGAAGAGACAGAAACTCAAGATGATACGGGTCACGTAAAGGTAACTAAACAAAGACAAGGGAAAATCCCATCCCAACAATAAAGGAGTTCTTATCTTATACTCTAGGTTGAATGCTTTCTCAGCTGGTTTCTTAAACGTTTTTTTGACGCGAGAGAAACAAAAACGCTTCTCTAAGAACCTGGGACGATGTCGCAGTTCAAATTAACATATAAATCTATCTTTGCGCCTTCTGAATTATCATACTCATAATAGAAATTATCATATTAATAATCTACCCTTTGAACTGATTGGAGTCACTTGGGTAGAAGGAGGGGGTTGTGGGACGGAGGGTTGCTATTTTAACCTCAAAAGGATTTAGAGAGGATTATGCAATTGTTTCTATTGCAGATATGGATTTGATGCTCATTTGTTCTGGTTTCAAGGATAATTATATTTTCTTTACTGTAAACTGTAACAGAGTTCCCTCTAAATATATTAATGGTTTGGTTTAATAGTTTGATGTACACACACACATATGGTATATATATATATATATATATATATATATATATATATATATATATATATTATACAGACTCACACACACACACACACACACACACACACACACACACACACACACATATATATATATATATATATATATATATATATATATATATATATATATATATATATATATATATATATATATACATACTACACACACACACACACACACACACACACACACATATATATATATATATATATATATATATATATATATATATATATATATATATATATACATATACATATATATATATATATATATATATATATATATTATATATATATATATATAAACAGATGTAGCGTATGTCTGTGCCTATACATACACACAGCTGTTAATTGCCTACAAACGTCATGCTTACGAGTACATATACCCAACGTAGGACATGAGGCTTCTAAAACAGACACGCACAAACACGCACTAAATATTCTTCCTCCTCGCAAAAAAAAAAAAAAAAAAAAAAAAACACTATGACTCATTTTCTCACCATCACATCACTAATTAAACCCGCACATCCCACACAAGAATTTTTTTTGGAAAAATTAAAAAAAAAACCCACATCGCAGAAATCTGCACTGCCAGCACCCACCAAAGATCAGGCGCGTCTTCGGGAACACGGGAGCAATTAATATCCTTAATTACAATTCGGGGACGAAATCCTCGGCTGGGGACACTCAGTCTCTCAGAGGAACATTGAGCCGAGGTCACGAAGACGTGACAGAGAGCCCAGAGGATGGCTTAATTAACAGGTATTTCATATGGGCAGATGGCCATGACACGACGTTTCAAATGACATTAAGGTATTTTTAATAATAATAATAATAATAATAATAATAATAATAATAATAATAATACGGACAGACTATACATATCACGAAAGGAAGGAGGGAGAGGACTACTAAGTATAGAGGACTGCGTCAACATCGAGAACAGAGCACTGGGGCAATATCTGAAAACCAGTGTAGACGAGTCGGCCTAAAGAGTGCATGGAAAGAAGGACTAATAAAAGTAGACGAAGACCCAGATATATACAGAGACAGGAGAATGACAGACAAAACAGAGGACTGGCACAACAAACCAATGCACGGACAATAAATGAGACAGACTAAAGAACTAGCCAGCGATGACACATGGCAATGGTTACAGAGAGGAGAACTAAAGAAGGAAACTGAAGGAATGATAACAGCGGCAAAAGATCAGGCCCTAAGAACCAGAAATGTTCAAAGAACGATAGACGGAAATAACATCTCTCCCATATGTAGGAAGTGCAATACGAAAAATGAAACCATAAACCACATAGCAAGCGAATGCCCGGCACTTGCACAGAACCAGTACAAAAAGAGGCATGATTCAGTGGCAAAAGCCATCCAATAGAGCCTGTGCAAGAAACATCAGCTACCTTGCAGTAATAAGTGGTACGAGCACCAACCTGAGGGAGTGATAGAAAACGATCAGGTAAAGATCCTGTGGGACTATGGTATCCGGACGGATAGGGTGATACGTGCAAACAGACCAGACGTGACATTGGTTGACAAAGTCAAGAAGAAAGTATCACTCATTGATGTCGCAATACCATGGGACACCAGAGTTGAAGAGAAAGAAGGGAAAAAATGGATAAGTATCAAGATCTGAAAATAGAAATAAGAAGGATAGGGGATATGCAGTGGAAATCGTACCCATAATTATAGGAACACTAGGCACGGATCCCAAGATCCCTGAAAAGGAATCTAGAAAAACTAGAGGCTGAAGTAGCTCCAGGACTCATGCAGAAGAGTGTGATCCTAGAAACGGCACACATAGTAAGAAAAGTGATGGACTCCTAAGGGGGCAGGATGCAACCCGGAACCCCACACTATAAATACCACCCAGTCGAATTGGAGGACTGTGATAGAGCAAAAAAAAAAAAAAAAAAAAAAAAAACAAAAAAAAAAAAAATAAAATAATAATAATAATAATAAATAAATAATAATAATAATAATAATACTAATAATAACAATAATAATAATATAATGATTCACTGACATCACGACATACACATTCAGACACCAACTAAAGAAAATGCCCAACTGGAAAGCCCCAGGTCCCGATGAAGTCCATGGATACTGGCTCAAAATCTTCAAGGCCCTACACCCAAGAGTAAGAGAACAACTCCAGCATTGTATCACAAATCACAATGCTCCCAAATGGATGACCACAGGAAGAACATCCTCAGTCCAGAAAGACAAGAGTAAGGGAAATATAGCCAGTAAATACAGGCCTACTCCCTGCCTACCAATAATGTGGAAGTTACTAACAGGTATCATCAGCGAAAGGCTATACAACTACCTAGAGGATATAAACACCATCTCCCACCAACAGAAAGGCTGCAGAAGGAAGTATAGGGGCACAAAATACCAGCTCCTGATAGACGAAATGGTAATGAAGAACAGTAAGAGAAAGATAACCAACCTTAGCATGGGATGGATAGACTATAAGAAAGCCTTCGACATGGTACCACACGCATGGCTAATAGAATGCCTGAAAATATATGGGGCAGAGGAAAACACCATCAGTTTCCTCAAAAATACAATGTGCAACTGGAATACAATAATTACAAGCTCTGGAATAAGACTAGCAGAGGTTAATATCAGGAGAGGGATCTTCCAGGGCGACTCACTGTCCCCACTACTCTTCGCAGTAGCCATGATTCCCATGACAAAAGTACTGCAGAAGATGGATGCTGGGTATCAACGCAAGAAAAGAGGCAACAGAATTAACCATCTGATGTTCATGGACGACATCAAGCTGCATGGTAAGAGCATCAAGGAAATAGATACCCTAATCCAGACTGTAAGGATTGTATCTGGGGACATCAGGATGGAGTTTGGAATAGTAAAATGTGCCTTAGTCAACATACAAAGGGGCAAAGTAACAAGGACTGAAGGGATAAAGCTACCAGATGGGAACAGCATCAAACACATAGATGTGACGGGATACAAATACCTGGGAATAATGGAAGGAGGAGATATAAAACATCAAGAGATGAAGGACACGATCAGGAAGTAATATATGCAGAGACTCAAGGCGATAATCAAGTCAAAACTCAACGCCGGAAATATGATAAAACCCATAAACACATGGGCAGTGCCAGTAATCAGATACAGCGCAGGAATAGTCGAATGGACGAAAGCAGAACTTCGCAGCGTAGACCAGAAAACGAGGAAACATATGACAATACACAAAGCACTACACCCAAGAGCAAATACGGACAGACTATACATAACACGAAAGGAAGGAGGGAGGGGACTACTAAGCATAGAGGACTGCGTCAACAATCGAGAACAGAGCTCTGGGGCAATATATGAAGGCCAGTGAAGACGAGTGGCTCAAGAGTGCATGAGAAGAAGGACTAATAAAAGTAGACGAAGACCCAGAAATATACAGAGACAGGAGAAAGACACGCAGAACAGAGGAATGGCATAACAAACCAATGCACGGACAATACATGAGACAGACTATAGAACTAGCCAGCGATGACACGTGGCAATGGCTACTGAGGGAAAAGCTCAAGAAGGAAACTGAAGGAATGATAACAAAGGCACAAGATCAGGCCCTAAGAACCAGATATGTTCAAAGAACGATAGATGGAAATAACATATCTCCCATATGTAGGAAGTGCAATACGAAAAATTAAGCCATAAACCACATAGCAAGCGAATGTCCGGCACTTGCACAGAACCAGTACAAAAAGAGGCATGATTCAGTAGCAAAAGCCCTCCACGGGAGCTTGTGCAAGAAACACCAGCTACCTTGCACTAATAAGTGGTACGAACACCAACCTGAAGGAGTGATAGAAAACGATCAGGCAAAGATCCTCTGGGACTATGGTATCAGAACGGATAGGGTGATACGTGCAAATAGACCAGACGTGACATTGGTTGACAAAATCAAGAAGAAAGTATCACTCATTGATGTCACAATACCATGGGACACCAGAGTTGAAGAGAAAGAAAGGGAAAAATGGAAATAAGTATCAAGACCTGAAAATAGAAATAAGAAGGATATGGGATATGCCAGTGGAAATGGTACCCATAATCATAGGAACACTGGGCACGATCCCAAGATCCCTGAAAAGGAATCTGGAAAAACTAGAGGCTGAAGTAGCTCCAGGACTCATGCAAAAGAGTGTGATCCTAGAAACGGCGCACATAGTAAGAAAAGTGATGGACTCCGAAGGAGGCAGGATGCAATCCAGAACCCACACTATAAATACCACCCAGTCGAATTAGAGGACTGTGATAGAACAAAAAAAAAAAATAATAACAATATTAATAATAAGAATGCTAAGATATTCAGAATCTTATGAAAAACAATTTGTGTAATAAAATCGTTAATTATATAGTAAATAAACTAAACTACTCTGTAAAATATTCTATTTTAATATAGTAGTATAGTTTGTTTACTTTATAATTGTGGCTTTTGTTACACAAATAATAATAATAATAATAATAATAATAATAATAATAATAATAATAATAATAATACATTAAGGGAGAAGACCCTCTGTCAAGTATGTTCGGTTAAAACGATACGTATGGAAACGTTGGATATCCGCTACGCCCTTGTACGTTGTGACTTAAAATCCTACGAATATCGCACGCCATATTTAAATTATACAAAGCCAAATAGGACTTTTATTCAGAACAATTACGTTAAGACCTTGCTATACAAAACCACCTCCACTGATGCTGTCATTCTTAATAATAATAATAATGATAGGGTTTTCGTAAACAAGGAAGGAAAGTAGTCGCAATGGTTTTTTCTCTCTCTCTCTCTCTCTCTCTCTCTCTCTCTCTCATGATATTTAATGCATGCTACTTCAGCCATCGGATCTCTCATGTATTTCTCATGAAGACAGATGACTAATCTCGGAGTCTCGCTGCCAGTAAGTAAGAAAAAAAACATTAGATAAACAAAACAAAACAAAAAAGAGTAGGGAAGATAGAGGAAGGTGTAATGTACGGATCGTTTTATCCGAAGAGGAAGTCGAGAAGAGGAAACGTCTAAATAGCCAGTGTGCAAAAGAAATTGAAAATAACCTTTTATTTTTCCCCCTTTTAAGCTGCTTGAATCCTCCCCTCTCTAATGGGCTTCCTGGAGTCTCTTTCCGTTTCTGATTCGACCTGTGAAGAGCTTCCGAGACTCAGCAGTGTTTATAGTAAGTAGGTTTTCAGTTTTGCCTCTGACTTGACCAGAAGTGTTTAAGGTGGTGTTTTAAAGCACTCCAGATCATTCTTTATGAATTGCAGTCAGAATGAAATCCGTCTGAGATAACAGACGTTTTTGGCAGTGAATGAAAATCACTTCTGCTTAAGAATCTTCTCATAGAAAGATTGAGGTAAATAAATTGGCCGTTTGTGAACTCACCGGTAAACCTATCGCTTCGATATTGCCGGAAATATTTATATAAATCTGAGATTGTATCGTACTCCTGATATATGAAGTATATCATGGTGCTCTGTACTTTAATTCTTAATATATCGCAATAACTGGGAATAAAGGGAATAAATTAATACACTGATACACATCGGGTTTTTATATAGAAAGATACCTGAAAGTAATCTCTTACCTTCTTCTCGTGTAAGTGTGATTTGACTCATTATAAAAACAAATGCTTGGAACCTCATGGTATGTCAAACGTCACGTAGCAATGAAGAGCTGAATATCTGTAGTATTAAAAAAAGACTTTCAAGATTTAAGATGGCATTAGATATACTTAAAGCAAAAGGGTATTCATAGTGTTCAGAGAGTAAATCTGATATCATTAATAAATGCAATTCTACTATTACTGGTTCTGTAATCGCCAACACTAACTATTTTCAATAGGAATATTATCCTCATTACCGTAGCAAATCCGCCATCTCTCTCTCTCTCTCTCTCTCTCTCTCTCCTATTATTAATGTTTCCTTGCATTTCTTTAGGTAATTTGTGAGCTTATGGGAGCATAATCTGTCTTCATTACCCTGCCTGTGCTTTTATCAAGAATTCAACAACAGAGATTATGCTTTGTGATGTTTGTGCACTGTAAGCAAGCAGTGCTGCCACCTAGGTGGTCGTTATGTTTCCCGGCAAAAATAAATGGGTAGGCAACTAAGACCAGAGAGAGAGAGAGAGAGAGAGAGGAGCGGGGCGGAAAACGGTGAGAGAAAGAGTCAGGTGTAGAGAGAGACAGACAGACAGACAGAGACAGTGTAAGCCAGGTTTAGAGAGAGAGAGAGAGAGTCAGCTGTAAAGACAGAAACGCACAGAAAGATAACAAATAGAGCCAGTTTTAGAGAGAGAGAGAGAGAGAGAGAGAATCAGGTAAAGAGAGAGAGAGAGAGAGATAGAGAGACAGACAGACATGCACAGAGAAGAAAGCCAGGTTTAAAGAGAGAGAGAGAGAGAGAGAGAGAGAGAGAGAGAGAGAGATGTGTATAGACAGAAACAGACAGACAGAGAGACAGAGACAGAGAAAGCCAGTTTTAGAGAGAGAGAGAGAGAGAGAGAGAGAGAGAGAGAGAGAGAGAGAGAGAATCAGGTGTAGAGACCGACAGAAAGAGCAAAAGAGAGAACCCAGCTATAAACAAATCATAAGAAAAAAAAGAAAAGCTCGAAATAAAAACCCTTTTCAAGGCAAAGCACAGAACAGAAGATTAACCTTCAAATGGCGGCGACTTCAAAAAAAAAAAAAAAGGAGAGAGAGAATCTTTTCTTCCCAACCAGAGGCCAATATTAGGAGAATGTGACCTACGCGTTTCGGAGATTAGCTGCCGAGAATCGGCGCGCGGAGGGAATAAAAATATTTTTTTCAAATATTCACCATAAATCGAGATATTGTTTTAGAGACTTGCAATATTTTTTAAAGTTAAGATAAATGATTGAATATTACTAGACTGTAAGATTTTTATGTTACAAATGCGTTTTTTGACCATTTCGGTTGAGTCAAAGTTGACCGATCGTAGTTTTTTTCCTATTTATCGTACTTTATATGCAAATATTTCAAAAATGAGAAATGCTACAACCTTCCAATATTTTTTGTTATATTTTGCATGTTTTTTGCGCACATTTCCATATATATATAAACCTCTAAAAAAAGCGTAATATGAAAAGGCACAAATATTAGGAGAATGTGACCTACGCGTTTCGGAGATTTTCGGCCGAGAATCGGCGAGTGGAGGGAATAAAAATATTTTTTTTCAAATATTCACCATAAATCGAGATATTGTTCTAGAGACTTGTAATATGTTTTAAAATAAAGATAAATGATTGAATATTACTAGACTGTAAGATTTATATGTTACTAATGCGTTTTTTGACCATTTCGGTTGAGTCAAAGTTGACCGATCGTAGTTTTTTCCTATTTATCGTAATTTATATGCAAATATTTCAAAAATTAGAAATGCTACAACCTTCCAATATTTTTTGTTATATTGTGCATGTTTTTGCACACATTTCCATCATAAACCTCTAAAAAAAAGCGTAATATGAAAAGGCACAAATAGGAGAATGTGACCTACGCGTTTGGGAGATTTTCGGCCGAGAATCGTCGCGCGGAGGGAAAAAAAATATTTCTTTCAAAAATTCACCATAAATTAAAATATTGTTCTAGAGACTTGCAATTTGTTTTAAAATTAAGATAAATGATTGAATATTACTATATTGTAAGATTTTTATGTTACAAAGGTGTTTTTTGACCATTTCGGTTGAGTCAAAGTTGACCGATCGTAGCTTTTTTCGTACTTATCGTACTTTATATGCAAATATTTCAACAATGAGAAATGCTACAACCTTCCAATATTTTTTTTTATATTGTGCATGTTTTTGCACACATTTCCATATATAAAACTATAAAATAAGCATAATATGAAAAGGCACAAATATTAGGAGAATGTGACCTACGCGTTTCGGAGATTCGCTGCCGAGAATCGGCGCGCGGAGGGAAAAAAAATATTTTTTTTCAAAAATTCACCATAAATCGAAATATTGTTCTAGAGACTTGAAATTTGTTTTAAAATGAAGATAAATGATTGAATATTACTAGAATGTAAGATTTTTATGTTACAAATGCGTTTTTTTGTTTTTACCTTTTCGGTGAGTCAAAGTGACCAATCGTAGTTTTTTTCGTACTTATCGTACTTTATATGCAAATATTTCAAAAATGAGAAATGCTACAACCTTCCAATATTTTTTTGTTATATTGTGCATGTTTTTGCGCACATTTCCATATATAAACCTCTAAAAATAGCGTAATATGAAAAAACACAAATATTAGGAGAATGTGACCTACGCGTTTCGGAGATTTTCGGCCGAGATTCGGGGTGCGGAGGGGAAAAAAATATTTTTTTCAAAAATTCACCATAAATCGATATATGGTTCTAGAGACTTGCAATATGCTTTAAAGTTAAGATAAATGATTGAATATTACTAGACTGTAAGATTTTTATGTTACAAAGGCGTTTTTTGACCATTTCGGTTGAGTCAAAGTTGACCGATCGTAGTTTTTTTCGTACTTATCGTACTTTATATGCAATATTTCAACAATGAAAAATGCTACAACCTTCCAAAATTTTTTGTTATATTGTGCATGGTTTTGCGCACATTTCCATATATAAATCTATAAAATAAGCGTAATATGAAAAAGGCACAAATATTAGGAGAATGTGACCTACGCATTTCGGAGATTGATTCGCTGCCGAGAATCGTCCGCGCGGAGGGAATAAAAATATTTTTTTCAAATATTCACCATAAATCGAGATATTGTTCTAGAGACTTGCAATTTGTTTTAAAGTGAAGGTAAATAATTGAATATTACTAGACTGTAAGTAATTTTCTTACCCCAAAAAAAACAATATTTATAATATATATATATATTATATATAATATATATATATATATATATATATATATATATATATATATATATATATATATATATATATATATATATATATATATATATATATATATATATATTATATGTATATATATATATATATATATATATATATATATTTTTTTTTTTTTTTTTTTTTTATACGTAAAATATATATATTACATTCTTCGATTCTGGTACCAATACATAAATAAAAGGAATACAGGTACACTTCTCTTTTCGCATACAATGAAATGTCTTATTATTATTTTATCATGCACAGATTCGGATATATATTTTTAATAATATAAAAATAAATATAAAATAAATGCAGAATACTCACTCGTAATCCTGACTCTTCGTTCTATTCTTGTTTTCTCCCTCCTTCATTGAAGAGTCTTGCATTTTTTTCCACTCGACATGACGAGGTACAGGTGGAGGAGAGACGCGCGCCCTTACTGCAGATGGACCCGGCAGCCCCGTGCGCCCTCCGCTGTCGGTTTAGGGGGCGCGCTCCAATACATGACCTTAGTGTGGTACTTTCGGTCACACTCCCCTATCCTGCAAAGAGCAACTTTGCAGAGACGACAGAAGAACGGGTGTGTCTCTCCTTCTGCCCATTCATATGGCACACAGGCACCGTTCTGCCTTCGCCCTTGTAAGGCCTCCAGTATGTGATCCCCTGGCTGCAGCCGACACGCAGGGTCCACTACCCGACGAGAGGCGGTGATGGCGGGGCCGGCAGCAAGAGGGGCGTCGTCAGCAGGGGCGGCGGCGGCAGCAGGGTCGGAGGCAGCAGGGGCGTCGTCAGCAGAGGCGGCGGCAGCAGGGGCGTCGTCAGCAGGGGCGGCGGCGGCAGCGGGGGCGTCGTCAGCAGGGGCGGCGGCAGCAGGGGCGGCGGCAGCAGGGGCGGCGGCAGGTCGAGCGAAGTTGGCCCTCCTTACTGCCCTTTCCTCTAGGGGCAGATCTGCAGCTCGGGGCAGGGGGTCAGTTATGGAAGGCCACTCATCGGGATCGAAGTTGATGAGGGCATTCCCGGCTACCTCTAGGAACTGTATGTGGGTCAACCTCGGAAGATTGTCACTGCGGTACCCACAGTACAGTATCTAGGCATTTTGGAGGGCCAACTGAAGGATGTATTTGAGGAGCTTCTGTGTCCACCTTCTGGTTCTCCTGGCAAAGGGATAGTACTGGATGAGCTGATCAAAGAGATCAGCTCCTCCCATGTGCCTGTTGTAGTGCCCAATGACGGTAGGCCGCTCGGTACGAAACTCCTCAAACACAACTCGGCCCTGTCGACGTGTCTTCTTCCGCTGTACGATCTCTTCTTGGATGGGTTCATGACTCGTTGTAATCATGGGGACGAGTCGGACACCCTTCCAACAGATGACGAAGACAGCGCCCTTCCGCCGCCACTCTGTCTCTCCTCTTGCCAGGTGTTGCGGATGACTAGCGAACCTCTTGAGGACATTCGGGGCCCCACGCACCAACCGAAGGGTACCACTGACGTGAACACCTGCTTCATACAGTTCCTGGGCCAGGGATACCGAGTTATAATAATTATCCATAAACAGGTGATATCCCTGGTTACGGAAACGTCCCACAAGATTGAATACAGTGTCACGCAGCGTGGAGAAGACCCCGGAATACACTGAAAAGTCCACAACGTATCCAGTGTTTGCCTCGGTAATAAGAAAGAATTTCACACCATATTTCTTTGGCTTCTTGGGGTTATACACTTTTATACTAAGACGTCCTTTGTAAGGCATCATCCCCTCATCCAAAGACAGGTTCTTTCCAGGAATCCCGAGATTACTACACCGCTCACGGATATAATCCAACACTGTGCGCACTAAAATGAGGTGATCACTGTTATTCCGGGGCATGGCCCTTCGGTTGAAGGCGTTGAAGTACCTGTCCAACGCCAGGAAATTATCACGGGACATAACGCCAGGCGCATTCGGCATACATAAAAAATAATTTCTCCTCCAATATTGCCTGACGTCGACAGCAGGTGTCATACCAAAATAAATGTGGAGCCCCAAAAAATGCGCCATGTCAATGAGGTTGCAACCCCGCCAGTAATACGACAAGGTCGTCCTCAGCTCATACCGGCAGTACCGAGCGTAGTCCACCGTCTCGTGTACCAGGTATTCCAGCAATTCCCGCGTCGGGATGTGAGCCTCGAACGGACATTGGGGGCATATATTCATCCTCACTTTCATCGGGACTGATGTCCTCATCACTCGATGACCATCCGCCATCAAAATGAGGGCTTGCGACATGTTCCCGATCAAGCTCCGATAGATATTCATCTATGTCCCTTGGTTGGAGGCCTCCCAAATGCTTACGAATGCCCTTAAGGACGCCCACACAAATGCTTCCTAGGGGTAACCAAAGGCATACGCGGTGTTCCTAAAAACACTTTCAGCCACACGTGGCCGCACAGAACGGCCTTGAGGGGCGGGGTCATGCTGGGTGCTTGGCCCCTCGCCAGCATCCAGGTCCAAAACTCGCCTTACACGATCCCTTCCGACGGGTAAAAACGCGCCTTTCGCGGTCCACGTCGTTGAGACATATCTAGGAATGTCCTGTAGCAACACAAATGCTCTAAGTCTCGCACAAGTCCAGAAAAACACGCTTCTGACGAAAGATCGCTCTCGGATGATGCGCTACTGATGTTGGCTGGAGCGAGAAGAAGGCATTTCGTGCATGCGCACTTGGGTCACGCTTCAAAACAAAACAAGGCCTTGATCCGTGAACTCCCAGCATCCACCAAGGCGCGTGATTCAAAAGTTTTAGGCTGGTAGGCCTATAAGTATTTTTCCGCGAATTTTAAAAAAAACTTTTGTATGTCGACGTTAAATACGTCCAGTTGGCACCCGAGAGACAATTTATCTCGACGTAAAATACGTCCAGTCGGCGTTTAAGGGCTAGCATACTATAACATATATGACTAACTCTCCCATTTTGTAAATATATATAACTAACTTTCTCCCATTTTGTAAATATATATAACTAACTCTCTCCCATTTTATAAATATATATAACTAACTCTCTCCCATTTTATAAATATATATAACTAACTCTCTCCCATTTTATAAATATATATAACTAACTCTCTCCCATTTTGTAAATATATGTAACTAACTCTCTCCTATTTCATATTACACATAGAATACTAATGTATATGATATACAAAAAAGTATAAAGTAAATTAAATGTCCAATTCACGAAAGATCATATTTCCATATCATCTAGCACCAAATACCACATACTCTGGAGTCATCCCATCTTTGCAAAACTTCCAATGAATGTTATTGTCTCACAATCTTCCCCTTGGAGCCACCTCAGAGGCTGATCACTGCACCGAAACAATCTCCCCTCAAGGCTTAGTAATTCGAGCTGGTGGGACCCCTGAGTCTTCATACAGATCTCCCTCCGCAGCCAAAGGAGTCATTTAACCTCATGCTCACACCTCCGGCCGCTATTTACGGGAGGAGTTGGCTCCGATATGACTCCAGTCTTCTGTTTAATGACAGGTAAACTCTCTGCTGTTCGAGGTTTTAATTGAAAACATGGTCTCTCTCTCTCTCTCTCTCTCTCTCTCTCTCTCTCTCTCTCTCTTTCCCTTCTTTCTCCTTTTCTTCTAAACTTGACTTCTCTCTCTCTCTCTCTCTCTCTCTCTCTCTCTCTCTCTCTCTCTCTCTCTCTCGCTTGTTTTATCTCTCTCTCTGCATATGGCTTACTTAATCTCTCACTCTCTAATTCTAACATACTTGTGTATTCTCTCTCTCTCTCTCTCTCTCTCTCTCTCTCTGCGGGAAAAAATGGCGAATTTTAGCTTGTTTGGCAGATTCGCAATACGATGAGGTAGCAGGAAGGGAACTGGCATTTCTCATCTATGAGATCAGAAACAGTCCTAACCAAAAAGATACAAAAGCATTCATAGATATATTAGAAGGATATAATCCTTCTAACTGGAACAAATCAACTGAAAACATCTTGAAAATAATTGAAGAAGTTCCAAATAAAATCCAAGTGGTCAAAAGACTCATAAAGAAAACATAAATAAACCAACATATTCCGACAAAGAAAATGAATAAGGTGAACCTTGTGAATATCCTAATTGATGCATTAGGAAAAAGAATGCCAAAAGCATGCAAACTGTGTAAGGTGTGGTATAGCATAGTTAATCCACAAAACCTAATCAGAAAATGTGCTGCATGCAACATTCCGACCCATCCACAATGTGCTGAGGTAATGCAAGATATGAGAAAAGATACAAGAATATTTTGCTCAACATGTCTATCATGGATAGACAATGTTATTTAATCAAGATTGAATGTACAAATAGTTGAGGATGAAGAAGAAGAGGTAGAGGAAGAAGAAGAAGAGGAAAACGGAAGAGAAGTAAACAAAACTGAAATGACAGAAAAAAAATAAGGAAAACAAAGAACAAGATAAAAGTATGGATGCAGAGATACTCATTGATACTACATATGAGGCAATAAAGCAATATACTTACGAAGAAATAAATTACGATATCACAACACAAAAGAAAATCCCGAAGAGTCTCTACCCAGATCTACACAATGACGAGAAAGAGGAAAAAATAGACAAAAAAGACAAAGTCTGCAACCTTTTGAAAAGAGGGAATTGCAGATCTGGAGAAAGATGTTACTACAAAACATCCTAAGGTATTGTCCACAACTAAGAAAATATACTGGTAAATGTGTATACCTAGATGGCTATGAGGATGATTGCAGAGATCTGCATCCAAAAATATGCAAAAATCTAAAAGAAGAAAATTGCAGATTCAAAGCAAATGAAAACAGAAATAAGCAAGAAATGAAAAAATGGGAAGGATATGGAAAATACAACTTCTACAGTAAAAATATAAAATGGTCAGAAATAAATGAAGAATTAAACAAAGATTGGGATAACATTTTCGTAAGTAATGACATAAGGGTAAATATGGAGACATTATATAAAATATTAGAGAAAATAGTGGATAAATACATACCGAAGAAGAAAAGTAAACATCAGTCATGCATACCAAGAGACAGAAGGATCTTGTTCCAGAAAATCAGAAAGTGGAAAAAAGGTCTTGCAAAAGAAATAAATGCATGGAAGTTATTGAACTAAAAGTAAGATAGAAAATGCAGAACAAAAGATTATACAATCAAAAGAAAATGAAAAACGGGAATTGGAAGAAAAAACCCTAATAAATATCAAGCAAAACCCCAAACTATTATACTCATACGCGCAAAAGATGAATAAAAGAAGAGGAGAAATAGGCCCTCTAAGAATTGAAGGGAGATTAACGAATGAAAAAAAGGAAATTTGCAACATATTCGCAGAACGATATAAGAGAGAATTCACCCCTAGAATAGATAATGAAGATAATGATATAGAAGTAAGGGACGAAAATAGTGAATATTTAGCTGACATAGATAATAATGAAGCTGATATTGTTGCAGGGAATTAATGAAATTAAAAATGGAAGCTGCAGCAGGCCTGATGGAGTTCCTCCTGCTATTTTGTTAAAGAAAGTAGTTAATTCTATCGCAAAGCCACTTGCAATATTATTAAGACAAAGTGTAGATACAGGCAAGATTTATGATGAGCACAAATTAGCATATATTACCCTTACTTTCAAAAGTGAATCAAGACTAGAGGCAAGTAATTATAGGCCTGTGAGTCTAACATCACATATTATGAAAGTGTATGAAAGGGTAATGAAGAAAAATATTATGAAACACTTAATAAAAAATAATTTGTTTAATATGGGGCAACATGGTTTTGTACCCGGAAAAAGTACACAAACCCAACTGTTAGTCCACCGTGAGAACATATTCAAAAATATGAAAAGCGGAAATGAAACAGATGTGGTTATCTAGACTTTGCACAAGCTTTTGACAAGGTAGACCATAATATTTTTAGCGAAGAAAATTAGAAAACACAATATCTGGATAAAGAAGGAAGATGGTTAAAAGAATTTTTACACAACAGGAAAACAGATAGTTATTGCAAATGATGAGAAATCGGATGAAGCCAAGGTAATATCCGGTGTGCCACAAGGTACGGTGTTAGCTGCAATACTGTTTGTTATTATGATTGAAGACATAGACAGTAATGTTAAGGATTCGGTAGTGAGTAGTTTCGCCGATGACACAAAAATAAGTAGAGAAATTACTTGAGATGTAGATAGGAACGCTCTACAAAGAGACCTTAACAAAGTATATGATTGGGCAGAGGTAAATAGGATGGTATTTAACTCTGATAAATTTGAATCAATAAATTATGGAGACAGAGAAGGAAAGCTATATGCATATAGGGGACCTAATAATGAGACAATCACAAATAAGGAAGCAGTTAAAGACCTTGTGTGATGATGAATAGGAACATGTATGCAATGATCAAATAGCAATTCTATTGGCAAAATGTAAAGCAAAAATGGGAATGTTGTTACGGCACTTCAAAACAAGAAAGGCTGAACACATGATTATGCTTTATAAAACATATGTTAGTAGTCCACTTGAATATTGCAATATGATATGGTACCCACAGTATCAAAAGGATATTGCACAAATAGAGAGTGTACAAAGGTCCTTTACAGCTAGAATAGAAGAAGTTAAGGACCTTGACTACTGGGAAAAACTACAATCCTTAAAATTATATAGTCTAGAAAGGAGAAGAGAACGCTACATGATAATTCAGGCATGGAAACAGATAGAAGGAATAGCAGAAAACATCATGGAACTAAAAATATCAGAAAGAGCAAGCAGAGGTAGATTAATAGTGCCCA
>NC_061090.1:38128928-38133928 GCF_015104395.2 Macrobrachium nipponense
AAGCTATGTGGAGAGAGAAGAGAGAGAGAGAGAGAGAGAGAGAGAGAGAGAGAGAGAGAGAAGCCAAGTTTAGAAGAAAAGGAGAAAGAAAGGTGAGAGAGAGACAGAGAGAGACAAAGATCCAGGTCCAGCATTTCACTCTACGTATCTAACTTTACCACAAGTAAAACATCCCGTAACGTTTAATCAAATTCTTAGGACGAAAACAAACCAATTGATCCATCAATACCAACCAGAAGGATTCCAAGAATTCGAGGATTCCGATATCTGAAAAAGACTGTATTCAATTCTATCGCAGTTTTATGGGACAATTTTTATATTATAACTCGCGCGATTCCATCGCAATACCCGCTCTTGTTTCGCTTTTTTTTTTCCTTATTGGCTGGAAATCTGATAATCCAAATGGTCTAGTTTCCATTACTACTTTATTTCATTTCACACTAACACCATTGAATTGCCAAGAAATAAGATTATTCCATAAATGAGTCTGTTTTTTCGTCAGGGTTCATTAGATCTAGCTTTGATAAGTTACCCTTTTCAGATATAAAACTTAATTTTTCTTTTGTTTTATGATTAGATTTCCCAATAGCTCTTCTTATCTCCGGTCAAAGAGTAATTTGGCTCCAATTTCGAAGCTGCGAAGGAGTAGTTTTAATTTTTTACACCTCCTCGAATTCTTTGCCTCTGTATCCACTTTAGTTTTACATTTTTGAAGGCTGGTGATATTGGTTATTACGAAAGATGGTACTCATTAAGGTTCTTATACTTAATTAAATAGTGGTAAATTTCAATAAATTCTCTTCATTCAATTTCGTTTTTAAAACGAATGCAAATTGTATTCTGAAACTAATGACATTTTTGAAGTCTCATGATACTAGTTATTGCGGAAGAAGATACTCATTAAAATTCTTATATTTAACTAAATAGTGCAAAATTTTATTATATTTTCTTCATTCAATTTCGTTTCTATAACGAATGTAAATTGTATCCTGGAACTAGTTGTGAAGGAGTACGAAAATCAAATAGAAATATATTGAAGATCTCAGGAAGATAAAACCTTATAAATGGCCTATACTTGGATTTAAAAAAAAACAATGCGTGATCTGACCTTCAGCTTATTCAGGAGGCGTGGTGAACAGATAAACAAATGATAAATTAAATTCAACATTAGCGTATTTAGCAGAAAATTTAAAATTTCATTTAAAGGTTTCTCCTGGGGGACAAATAAACAAATGATAAATTAGATTCAACCTTGTTATATTTAGTAATAAATGCAAAGGTTCATTTAGAGGTTTCTCATGGCGAATAAATGAACAAATAATAAATTAAAGTTAACAGTGTATTTAGCAGTAAATGTAACATTTTATATAGAGGCTTATCATGGGCAACAAATAAACAAATGATAAATTAGATTCAACCTTAATATATTTAGCAATAAATGCAAAAGATTATTTGGAGGGTTTTTATGGGTGACAAATAAACAAAGAATTCGACTCCCACATCATTGCAGAGTGAAACAAAGAGAAACTGGAATCAGTTGTGACGGGTAAATCATTCACGCGTGAATTTTATAACTTTGGACTGAAAAACTCAATAGACAAATCCGCTGAGAGAGAGGCAAATGCGATTGTTCCTACGTGGATCTGGGAGCTTTTAGAATTTTGGTAAACGATCCAACGTTGGGAAATAGTAGTGGAAAAGATACGAGTACAAAACAGAACACACACACACACACACACACACACATATATATATATATATATATATATATATATTATATATATATATATATATATATATATATATATATATATATATATATATATATATATATATTTATATATATATATATATATATATATATATATATATATATATATATATATATATATATATATATATATATATATATATATATATATATATATATATATATATATATATATTCGTCGTAAAAATAAAACTTTGGGAACCCCTACAGTACACCATGTAACACTGTTCTCGACCCGAACATCTACCCTCCTCTCACTCCCTCCTCAAAATCATGTATTATTCCATCGTCGAAATGAACGCCTTCATCAATTATTTTTCACCACCTTACCTCTTTAACAAGCAATGGTATTTCACGATTATAAGGGAATAAGATCCCCCTTCTTATACCTTCAAGAATTACAGTTTTCAGTCTCGTAACAAAAGAGGAAGAGGGAGAGAGCTTTCAACTTTGGCCGAGGATGAATATTTATGGCTGTTAATGAAGGGTTTACCTGTTTAAAAAATGGCAATCAATCGGTGATTGACTGGCATATGGGTATTAAAAGTGTAGGGTGAAGAGAGAGAGAGAGAGAGAGAGAGAGAGAGAGAGAGAGAGAGAGAAATTAGGTTTAACGATTAGTTCTATTTTTCACGTTACGTGAGTTTAAACAATATATATATATATATATATATATATATATATATATATATATATATATATATATATATATATATATATATATATATATATATATATATATATATATATATATATATATAGAGAGAGAGAGAGAGAGAGAGAGAGAGAGAGAGAGAGAGAGAGAGCATCATTCTTCCATCCTAACTAAACTTGTCAGGAAATCTTTGTCCGTCAAGATTCGAAAAAGCCTGAAAATTATTAGAAAATCCAACCAGCCCCCACAAATAATTAAGCTTTATACTCGGCAAAACAAACCACATTCGTAAACATATAAAGCATCAGCAATGAAATTACTGAAGCGCCTGTGTATATATGAATTCAACCAAAGGTAATTCGTTTTGAAAATTAGCATATTCTTTCCTAAACAGATTCACGCCAACGTCAAGTTCAAAGATCGAAGAGATTTTCGTCCTTTCACTTCATCGATCTCATTTTTTCCCCTTTTTCCTTCTCGTGAAGTTCAATGACTCGAGACACGTAAAAAATGATCGAAACAGATATGTATTTTTATTTTTTTTATTCATTGTGCAATTTAACGCCGAGAGCTTTTTGCATGATACACTGACCTTCCCAGATATGTCACTGGTATGCAATGTCGCTCTGTATCTTTGTCTCCGTATTTGCGTTTTTCAAAAAGAAGTCTTTTTGACTATATTTTTTTCTGAAATAGTTGGTAGCATCTCGAAAAACAGACTAAATAAAAAAAGGGTAAATACTGGTGTATATTCTATATAGTATATATATATATATATATATATATATATATATATATATATTATATATATATATATCTGTGTGTGTGTGTGTGTGTATGCGCGCAAAGACATATCTACTCCCATCTCATATTCATACAAATAAATGCTGTCAGCTTTGAGGAATATCCTTTTTGCATAGATCAGAAAAACAATAATAGGTTAAGTATAAATTTGGAAATAAAGTTCGGAGTCTTTTTATGAACTGGGTTATATCTTTTTTTATTTTAAAGCGTTAACACGCCGTATTCGTCTACTGAGTTATATTCTCACGTAGCTAAACCATAAAGCACAACAATCATCGAATTACAAATAGTTCGTAATATACCCCAAATGCAAAACGGTGATAAAAGTGCTGTTAACTGCTGGGGGATTTCCCCTGAGGTCAAATGAATATTACCCTAACACTTCCTTTTCAATTAAATGAAAACATTTTACATCGCTCTTCTCGAGAGCTATTAATTGCCATTTCCATAACAGACGACGCAAAACATACATATCGGGAGGTCATTCCTACTCTCGTAAATTAGTTTTTTTTTTTTTTTTTTACTCGACGTCAATAAATTTTGCGTGCTAAATGTATGTGTTTGGTTATCGTATCTCTTGGGTAAATGGGCTGTTTGTTTAATGTGTTGGAAATTTAACAGAAATTGAGATAAATGAGTGCTTTCATGTTTTTTTTTTTGTTTTTTTATTATGACATCTTTGACGCTTGTTGCAAAAATTCTTTAATTCAATATTTGTTATACTGTATGGTTTTGGTTTAGTTATGTGAGACTCTAATTCAGTAGATAATTACGGCGTGAAATAGCTTTAAAATACTAGAAGATATAACTCAATTTATAATAGACCACAAAATCTATCACCAAATTTATACAGATTTCCAAGATAGTTAAGTAACTCATCAAGTATTAGTTCAGCTAATCTTAACAGTCTTGAAATACATTTTACTTTAATTTCCTCGCGGAAAAAAAACTGAGAGATTCCGTTTATTTCACAAACTAATTCCCCCAAAGATAAAGACAGCCCCCATTGAAATATTGCTCTCTCTCTCTCTCTCTCTCTCTCTCTCTCTCTCTCGCTCTCTCTCTTTAAACCTGACTCTCTATCTCTAGACCTGGCCCTCTTTACGTCTAAACCTGGCTCTCTCTCTCTCTCTCTCTCTCTCTCTCTCTCTCTCTCTCTCTCTCTCTCTCTCTCTCTATGCATAGCAAATAGTTATCAGATGAATAAAAAGAGAGAGAAATATAACTGAACTTTGAGCACATAATTCTAGCGTAAAAAATGATAAAAATATGAAATGTCATAATATTAATGGTAATTGTAATGTCAACTGTCCATTTTTAAACAATACCAATAAATAAGCAAAACGCTTAAGTTATAAATGACGTGTGCCTACAGTGTGCCTACAACAATTCACTTGGTTACACTGCAACACCTCGACGATTACTGCGTCATTTTGATCGATAATTATTGATTATAATTTTAATTACCATATCAATATATCAGACTTATTACAGTTTCCAACCCACACAGTGGAAGTACACGGCATTTAAAATCTACAATGATATGACGAAATAACATTTTAGTTTTCTGAAAATACAATTATTGTGACGGCTCTTTCTGTCCGTACGCACTTTTTTCTATCCGAACTGTTTTCTATCCGCACTTTTCTCTGTCCGCACTTTTCTTTGTCCGCACTTTTTTTTGTCCGCACTTTTTTTCTGTCCGCACGTTTTTCTGTCCACACTTTACTGTCCCAAATTTTTTTGTGTCCGCACTTTTTTGTGTCCGCA
>NC_061090.1:38141428-38151428 GCF_015104395.2 Macrobrachium nipponense
CAAAAAACAAGGAAAAATTATGAGAAATATAGTAACTCAGAATGTGAACTAATAGCGGTAGAATTTGAATCTGAAAAATTGATGAACATAGTAATATATAGACCTCCTAATACTAAAGAGTTTGACTTAATAATAGAAATATTGGATGATATATGTAGAAATCACAAGGACTGGACTATTCTCCTATCTGGAGACTTCAACTTTCCTTTCGTAGACTGGAAAGAACGAATAGGAGATTGTGGTTGTACTTATACATATAAAAAAGAGAGTAATAGTAGTGCAGAAGATAAGAGGCAATTCGAAAAGCTATTAGATATGCTACTAGAATACACCATTCAACAAATAAATCACCTGCCAACAAGAAAGGAAAATACTTTAGACCTAGTATTTGTGAACAAGATGAATTATGTTAAAGAAATAATAGTTTATAATGCGAATATTTCAGACCATAATGTCATAGAATTAACAGTCCATTACAAAGCAAGTGAAAACAGAGATAAGCAAGAAATGAAAAAGTGGGAAGGATATGGAAAATACAACTTCTGGAGTAAAAATATAAAATGGTCAGAAATAAATGAGGAATTAAACAAAGATTGGGATAACATTTTCGTAAGTGATGACATAAGGGTAAATACGGAGATATTATATAAAATATTAGAGAAAATAGTGGATAAATATATACCGAAGAAGAAAAGTAAACATCAGTCATGCATACCAAGAGACAAAAGGATCTTGTTCCAGAAAATCAGAAAGTGGAAAAAAGGTCTTGCAAAAGAAAAAAATGCATGGAAAGTTACAGAACTAGAAAGTAAGATAGAAAATGCAGAACAAAAGATTATACAATCAAAAGAAAATGAAAAATGGGAATTGGAAGAAAAAACCCTAATAAATATCAAGCAAAACCCCAAACTATTATACACATATGCGAAAAAGATGAATAAAAGAAGAATAGAAATTGGCCCTCTAAGATTTGAAGGGAGATTAACGAATGAAAAAAAAGGAAATTTGCAACATATTGCAGAACGTATAAAATAAAAAGGAATTCACCCCTAGAATAGATAATGAAGATAATGATAAAGAAGTAAGGGACGAAAATAGTGAATATTTAGCTGACATAGATATTAATGAAGCTGATATTGTGCAGGCTATTAATGAAATTAAAAATGGAGCTGCAGCACCTGATGAGTTCCTGCTATTTTTGTTAAAGAAAGTAGTTCATTCTATTGCAAAGCCACTTGCAAATATTATTAAGAGAAAGTGTAAATACAGGCAAGATTTATGATGAGCACAAATTAGCATATATTACCCCTACTTTCAAAAGTGGATCAAAGACTAGAGGCTAGTAATTATAGGCCTGTGAGTCTAACATCACATATATGAAAGTGTATGAAAGGGTAATGAAGAAAAAATATTATGAAACATTTAATAAAAAAAATAATTTTGTTTAATATGGGGCAACATGGTTTTCGTACCCGGTAAAAGTACACAAACCCAACTGTTAGTCCACCGTGAGAGATTCACATATGAAAAGCGGAAATGAAACAGATGTGGTTTATCTAGACTTTGCAAAAGCTTTTGACAAGGTAGACCATAATATATTAGCAAAGAAATGAGAAAACACAATATCGTGGATGAAGTAGGAGATGGTTAAAGAATTTTTTACACAACAGAAAACAGATAGTTATTACAAACGATGATAAATCGGATGAAGCCAAGGTAATATCCGTGTGCCCACAAGGTACGGTGTTAGCTGCAATACTGTTTGTTATAATGATTGAAGACATAGACAGTATGTTATTGATTCGGTAGTGAGTAGTTTCGCTGATGAAACACAAGAATAAGTAGAAATTACATGATAGGAACGCTCTACAAAGAGACCTTAACAAAGTATATGATTGGGCAGAGGTAAATAGGATGTATTTAACTCTGATAAATTTGAATCACTAAATTATGGAGAGAGAAGGGAAAAGAATATATGCAAATAGGGGACCGAATAAATGAGGACAATCATAAGGAACAGTTAAAGACCTTGGTGTGATGATGAATAGGACATGTTATTGGCAATGATCCAAATAGCAATTTCTGTTGGCAAAATGTAAAGCAAAATGGGAATGTTGTTTACGGCAACTTCAAACAAGAAAGCTGAAAACACTGATTATGTTTTTATAAAACATATGTTTGTAGTCCACTTGAAATATTGCAATATGATATGGTACCCACAGTATCAAAAGGATTTGCACAAATAGAGAGTGTACAAAGGTCCTTTACAGCTAGAACAGAAGAAGTTAAGGACCTTCACTACTGGGAAAGACTACAATCCTTAAAATTATATAGTCTAGAGAGGAGAAGAGAACGCTACATGATAATTCAGGCATGGAAACAGATAGAAGGAATAGCAGAAAACATCATAGAACTAAAAATATCAGAAAGAGCAAGCAGAGGTATATTAATAGTGCCCAAAACTATACCAGGAAAAATAAGGAAAGCACACGGCATTAATCCACTACGCACCAGTATCGATAATGCAGCGTCTATTCAATGCGTTGCCAGCTCATGCAACCCGAACAACATGTAAGGTCTGTAAGGTAAGGTAAGGTCTCTCTCTCTCTCTCTCTCTCTCTCTCTCTCTCTCTCTCTCTTCTTGCTTACGCTGTCTAGACTTTTTTTGCAAAACTACAAATATAAAAATGTTTGCAAGGTTCCAATGATTTTACCCAATTTTATCATTATAGTACTCAGAACGCTTACATAGTCTCTCTCTCTCTCTCTCTCTCTCTCTCTCTCTCTCTCGTGACTGATTACACCATTTGCTACAATAACATTGCAGGTTCACTGGCCTCGGATTCAGAGGGTTAATTGTTGCCCAATAATATTAACTGAATGTTACGGCCCGTGAGAGAGAGGTCCGCTTCAGGTTCGATATGAAATAAACCAAAAAAAACTCAACACCAACAGTTGAAACTGGTTATTCGAATATAGAAAGAAACACTAACACAACAAAGGTTTATTTACAAGCTTACTAACAAAGATAAATGCAGAATGTTGTCTCCTATTTACATAAAAAAGGCAAAATCTTACAATGCGTGAACTGGGGATGAAGTGAGGTAATTCAAATGCTAAAACACCTCTTGCGTTTTCTCAAAAGTAATTTATCTCAGTAACACTGTCACATAGAACACTGTCGGTGGCCAAAGTACGGGGCGTTCTTTATAATTCTGAAGCATGTTTACATTCATTGACTTTGCTCTACTCTTACCCATATTAATTCTATAATGTATATTTCCCCTCTCCTCCAACACTGAGAAAGGACCTTCGAACTTATAAGATAAAGCGGAACCTTCTTTATCTCTTACACACAAACTTTTCTCTTTTCCTCTAAGATCATGTTTCCTTTTAGTTTCCCCTTGACTTCCGTTCGCGCATCCGTTCTTCTCCGCTAGTGGCCAAACATCTCTTAAATTATTTTTATAATACTCTAGATTAGTTGCGCAATCTTCTCTACCCTTACTTCTAGGCAAAGGTCCGACCATATCGATACCTACACTCTCAAAAGGTTCGCCTACCAAAGGAATATTACACAACGGAACTCTGGGAAATACTTGATTCGGTTTCCCGGCAATTTGGCATTCATGACAGCTTAAAACATACCTTTTTACGTCATTTTTCATTTTAGGCCAAAAGTACGCCCTACTAATACACTTGAAAGTTTCATTTACTCCCAAATGTCCTTGCTCATCATGTGCTAACTTCAAAACTAGGTCACAAAACTTCCTAGGAACCACTAATTGTTCGGTGATTTCCCTTTTACTACCTGACTTTGGTCGGACATAACGACACAAAACTTTATCCTTTAAACAAAAAGTTTCCTTACACATATCATTGAAATCATCATTCAGCTCACACTCAAAAACTTGGGTTAGTGTCTCATCCTCTCTCTGCAACTTGACTAGCTCATCCTTATCCAAAATGTTAGTACTTAATTTAGTACTTAATTCATCACCGTAACTGGTACTAGATACAGGTACATTTACTATGTTACCCTCGACAGCTACACCTTCCCTTTGGCTATCACTGTCAACGATAGAGTTAGGTTTCTCAGCCACACTCATGCCAAGATCAACCTCGCCACCTGTATCACACTCGTTCGAATCCACGAACTCACTCACGTTCGAATCCACGAACTCACTCACGTTCGAATCCACGAACTCACACTTGTTCGAATCCACGAACTCACTCTCGTTCGAATCCACGAACTCACTCACGTTCGAATCCACGAACAATTTATGACCATAGTCTACGTCTGTATCTAAACCTGACCTAGTTACTACCATTTCAGGCACTGGAATATCCCTCACAATAGGATTTACATTCTTGGATAAAGCTAGGTCATTACCGATAATAATGTCAATGCCATCAACGGGCAAACTGTCAACAACTGCAAGTTTCACTTCTCCTGAAGCTACTTGACTTTCTAAATTCAACTTCAACAAAGGACAAAGAACACAATTGTTAGGAAATCCACCTAACATGACTTTTTCTTCCATGTTGATTTCTGCCCTATTTAGCACACTCTCTCCTAATCAGTGAGACAGCAGCTCCTGTGTCTCAAAGCAAGACCACTTTTCTTGAACACACTCCTCCAAGAGAGGAAACTATGCCTTCTGACAGAAATTCACGAAAAAATTTCCTAGTTTCATCACATTCTTACTTGACAAAAGGTTAACTAGAGACACTGGTTTTTTACCGTCCTTCCTTTCTACTGCACAATTTCCCGCTAAATGCCCTTTCCCATTACATCGGGAACAAGTTAATTCTGAGCCACTAGATGCCATTTTACTCTTACAAACCTTAGACATATGACCAGGTTTTCTGCATGTATAACAGGAATAGTCACTTTTTATCGCATTGCTATTACTAGGACTGAAACCTTTACTGTTTTGTAATCTACCAGATGAAGGATAATTTCGTTTCTCACTAACACTCAAGTTATGAGTTAGACTATATTCGTAAGCTAACCTAGTTGCTCCTGCGAAAGATACTTCTCGCCTATCTTCTATATAAAGCTTAATCTCAGGGGAAACGTTATCTTTGAAGTTTTCTAACAACACTAAGTTCTTCAAACCATCAAAATCGTCAACTTTAGCAGAAGTTAACCAATCAAAAACCAGCCTTTCTAACTTCTTACCGTATTCTACGTACGTAATATTTTCATCCTTTCTCAAATTTCTAAATTTCTTACGGTAGGCCTCCGGTACTAACCTGTATGTGCTAAGAACAGTTTCTTTCACAATATCATAATCATCACATTCCTCCTTAGACATACAACTATATACAGTAAGTGCCCTACCACTCAAAAATGACTGTAAATATAAAGTCCGCATTTCTTTAGGAGAACCTACTCTTTCCATTAACTTCTCAAAACACATGAAATATGTCGTAACATCTTCCTCATCAAACTTTGGTACTAATTTCAACACTGCACTGATACCTAACCTATCAGCTCCGTTTTCGTTCTCGCCTGTCCGACTGTTATGAGTACTTTCCCTTAACCGAGCAATTTCCAACTCATGCTTAAGTTCTTTCTCTCTTTCTTCCTGCTCATGCATACGCACTTTCTCTTTTTCTTCCTGCTGCAGTACCAACATTTCTCTCTCTTGCTGCATTTTCATTACTGCTCTCTCTTGCTGCATTTTTATTACATCTCTCTCAGCCAGTCTTTCATCTCTCTCATACTTTTCCATTACTTTCCTTTCAACATAATCACGGAGATCTTTCCCCTCTAGACCTAGTAGCTTACCCGACTCAATAAACTCTTTCACCATCTCACTCATTCTGGTTCTATCTATATTCTCCCTGTTTCAAACTGTTATGGTGTCAAAACATACTGGCAAAGGTCGCCACAATGTTACGGCCTGAGAGAGAGGTCCGCTTCAGGTTCATATGAAATAAAAAAAAAAATTCAACACCAACAGTTGAAACTGGGGATACGAATATAGAAAGAAACACTAACACAACAAAGGTTTATTTACAAGTTTACTAACAAAGATAAATGCAGAATGGTGTCTCCTATTTACATAAAAAAGGCAAAATCTTACAATGCGTGAACTGGAGGAGAAGTGAGGTAATTCAAATACTTGGTGGCCAGTTTTGCAACTTAAAGCGATGGCTTCACAAAAGGAGAATTGCGATTGCAGGCGTCCTCTCGACTCCGTATTGCAGAAAATAATGTCTATTCTTAATACTTGAAGGGCAGGAACTTCTCTAAACCTCTTGCAGAACGTTTTTTCTCTGTAGTCTTGCTCTACATCGAAATAACTCGGTCGTCCACTCCTGACGACGACTTGACCAGAATTCGACCAATTCTCGGGCGCCCTTTTCTCTCTGATCCCTCGTATGTTTCTTCTTCTCTTATCTTTCTCGGATGATCTCTGATCTCTGCTGCTGAGCTCTCACTGTTCAGATCTGTGACTCTCTCTGATGATGATCTGCCTTCTCCTACTTTGTCCGTCATATTTATACGGCATTCTGGGGGCAGGGCATACGGCGAACGTCACAGACTCCCGAGATTACCGGAACGATTTAGAAGTTTCTCGACGGAGTATTGCATCAGAAGTCGCTGCGTTTCTCACGACACTTCGGCGCTTGTTGTGTTCCCCAACACGGCCAACAATTCCAGTGCCATCATGAGAACGGGCACCTCCAACACATGCACGAATGCCCTCTTGCTGCAGAACTTCTCAAAGATGGGTTTTCCTTTTCTTTTAACTCGTAATTCTTTGCTATGAAGCAATTGCCATGACACTGAATAACGGCAACAGCTATAGAATTATCTTGATAACTGGAATATCTAAACTATTCAGAATGAAAACACTCAGAGAGAGAGAGAGAGAGAGAGAGAGAGAGAGAGAGAGAGAGAGAGACTACGGAGCATTTTTCAAAGATGTTGACCCAAATGTGGTAATAATTCTACGTTTATTCAAGCTGATCAGACCAACTGATCAATGAGGTGAAAGGTTCCTGTGTATAGCAATAGAGGCGGCGTCCATAAAGTCCCAGTACCATTACAATAATTTATTGATCAGAAACCATATAACAAACAGTAATGCAGTTTTTTTGTAGTATGTTCTACATTTCCTCAAGGCTACATTCAAAGTATTTTATTCTATAAAAAACTGCATTACTCTATGTTATATGGTTTCTGAGCAATAAATACTTGTAATGGTACTGGGACTTTATGGACACCCTGTACTACATCCATACTAGTGCGGATTTTATTTCTCCATTTAAGATAACGAGAAAGTTATATAATATCAAATAATGAAGGTTACCTTCAGACGAACTAGTAAGGAATCTTTCCTTACCAAATAAGATTCATATCATTAGATCATTTGGAAATTTCGGTAATTTATCTCTGTAATTTGTTTATAGTTATCAAATGGAGAGCAGAGATATCATACCAGCCTTTGCTGCATATATATTGAACATAATATATTACGATTTGCAGTTTCACGAAATATTAATGTCTTTGAGCTCAAAGCAAAATGCTTTTTTATTATATTATTATTATTATTATTATTATTATTATTATTATTATTATTATTATTATTATTATTATTTATGCCTAAAATATTTAAAATGTTGACATCAGAACAGCCTCTAACGCACGTTTAATACTACAACGATGATATTACGAACCGCAATTATATAAAATATTTCTTTGCCTCTGGTTAAATATTTAAAAAGTAGAATTCAACCAACATTAAATGCACGTGTAATGTCATTAAGATAATAATACGAAATACAATTCTGTGGAAAATATAATTTGATTTACGTTCTGGGAAAAAAAACAGATCCCAATGCGCGTATAATATAATTAAAATAACACTACGAAATACAATTCTAAGCAAAATATAATTTGATTTACGTTCCGAGAAAAAAAAAAAATCCATGACCTTTCGACATGAGAAAACCAGAGAGCCGAAAGGGGGGAAAAATGTCTATTTACTCACCAGCGGAAAAATGATTCTTAGCAAAAATAGCGAAATGCGTTTTCCCTCGGCTGATCACAAATAAAACACTCGCGCAAAAAAAGGAGGGGAAGTGGAAGAGGGGAAAAGCATAAATACGTGAGAGGGGAGATTACCGAGTCCAAACAGCGCAGGCTAGAAAAGGTAAACTCCGGGAAAATCGGCAAAACAGGAATTGTGACGAAATGACGCAACAACTTTACGTGCATCTTGTGACGTATGATCAAGTCGATTCATTGGTTGGTTCGATTGGGAAATGAGTAGATAATGAGTCATTAGGTGGTGTAATGGCTTATATAATTAACGTATCATTTGCACGCTAGATGAATAGATAAAACAGAATTAATGTATCATTTGTACACCGATTCAAAATATATTTGATTTTTATTTTACAATTAAATTACAGAGGGATTAGAACAGGAGTAAGCTGTATATATTTGAGTTCATATATATATATATATAATATATATATATATATATATATATATATATATAATATATATATATATATATACAAAATATGAGTGAAATTATTTTTTTTTATTTTGATTTTTTTTTCAATTGCACTTTCATATAGTACATATATATTATACAGGTTGTCCATAAAGTCCCAGTACCATTACAAGCAATAAATACTTGCAATGGTACTGGGACTTTATGACTTTTATGGACACCCGGTTCATATATGTATATTTATGTGTATATATATGCATATAACCATATATACATATAAATGTATACATATGAATATATATACATGAACACATAAAATACAATTTTAAACCGCACATAGCTGAGTAAAAATCATCGACCATTTAACTCGTCAGTGTGTTCAGTGTTTAAATTTCCAAGTGGCGTCTTATCTAAGACTTCATTTCCGTTTGCACGAAAAGAATATTACCCCCCATCCCCCCCCCACCCCTCTCTCTCTTCTCTCTCTCTCTCTCTCTCTCTCTCTCTCTCTCTCTCTCTCTCTCTCTCTCTCTCTCGTGGAATAATTCTTTTGGGGAGGAACAATCATTAGGCTAAATTTTTAGAGGACACACGACGTTATGTTGAATATCTCTTTCAGTATTGACAATATAAACCTATAAATATACAAGTATTGTTGGATAAATAGAGTATGAATTATGACTGCAATGAAGAGAGCAGGGAGTATAAGAAAAAAATAAACGAATATAATATTCTATAACTGTTAAACGATTATTTATCTCAAATAATAACTACCATCGTCTATACAGATGAGTTTTATGTTTTTTGGAAGTAATCTGTCACACAAAATATATTGTATTATTGATTATCTTCGTTTTCTTAACTTTGCGCGTGTCGATAATGCATTTATTCTATATATGCTACTCATAACACTATTTGATTTTGGAATGATAAAAAGACTATTATTTATAATAATTAATAAATATTTAAGAATAACAATCATGCATCTATGCGAAAGGTAAATGAACAAAATTTCCTTCGAATTAACAAATGAATAAAAAGAGATCTTATCGTCACAGGTCCTCTCTCTCTCTCTCTCTCTCTCTCTCTCTCTCTCTCTCTATGGAACCATCTGCGTCACGGAGACCAAACTTTCGAGAAGTTTCGATCTTATGTAAATTACTCTCGTGAGTTTTAATACGTTATAAAGAATCCGTCCTCTCTCTCTCTCTCTCTCTCTCTCTGTCTCTCTCTCTCTCTCTCTCTCTCTATGTGACTTTTCCCAATGAATTTTTCTGCGACGTTTTATTAAAGGACATTGTATCTTGATGTATTTATATGAATCACGGTAATGTGATATGACTTATGTAAATGCTACGTGTTGTCAAAAAGCGCTACAACGCTACCGGAGTCGAGGCGGGTTGATGTTGTCTCCAAACCAACAAATACCTGAGAGCGCGTGAGGTACTTGAGGGTGAGAGATGACATAAAATCATTGGGCCTCTCGCGGTGGTGTGCTGAAAGAGCTTCACTGACGTGCC
>NC_061090.1:38156428-38171428 GCF_015104395.2 Macrobrachium nipponense
GACCGACTCCGGAATCATTATTTTCCCTTTTGTTTCCTTTGTTCGGAAATTCTTTTGATGGAAATGATTAATGGTTTTCTCTTTGTTTTATGTTGTGTGTTTGCAGACTAGTCTGGATTAAGGCAAGGAATTCTAGACAAATCCAATGACGTTAATGTGGAAATATATAGAAATACATATGTATATATATGTATTTCTATATATGTATGTATGTATGTATGTATATATATATATATATATATTATATATATATATATATATATATATATATATATATATATATATATATATATATATATATAGAGAGAGAGAGAGAGAGAGAGAGAGAGAGAGAGAGAGAGAGAGAGAGAGTCCCACTTTCGCAAATCAAATGGTTAGCTTATTAAGAGTCATATTATGACATAAATTCTCTCTCTCACACTAAGTATGATTTATGACACTTGAATAGATTTGTTATGGTTTTTATCTCTCTCTCTCTCTCTCATCTCTATTTCTCGCGCCTTACTCGTTCTACTAAACTTGGTTTTATTCATTAGATTATTTTATTTCCTACAATATCGTGGCGGTTTATTTTAAGCACAACGTATGAGGGTCGTTAAAGAAAATGCTCGCAAAATATTTTCTGGTAGTAAAGTTTTGACTCGGCAAAGAAAATTCGTAATATCCATTCTGTAAATTCTTGAGTTTTGCTGCGTACGTGGGGAGACCAGAGAGAGAGAGAGAGAGAGATAGAGAGAGAGAGAGAGAGAGAAGGCGTGCGGGGAGGGAAGGAGAAGTAAGTCTCTAAACTTGATATAATTTTTCTTGTTCAATTGGATGGTTAAATCTTAGAAGAGAGATAGAGAGTTACAAGGAGTTACAATGATTAGGATGTCTCAAAGACTTTTTAGTCCATCCGAGGAGAGAGAGAGAGAGAGAGAGAGAGAGAGAGAGAGAGAGAGAGAGAGAGATCGAAGTAGCTTTAAAAACTTGATAAATTTCCTCGCAAGTTATGAGGGATTACACTTGGAAGAAAGAAAGAAAGAAAGAGAGAAAGAAAGAGAGAGAGTAAGCTTCAAAATGAGCTTCATTTTTTCCAGTTACTGGTGTTCAAACTAAGTTAGAGTAAAAAGAGAGAGAGAGAGAGAGAGAGAGGACACGAGAGACACGAGAGAGAGAGAGAGAGAGGAATAGGCTTAAAAACAAGGTATATTTTTTTAAGATACTTGAAGTATAAGAAAGAGAGAGAGAGAGAGAGTTGATACAATTCAGGATACAGGACCAAATTAAATTCGATAATTCAGAGGAGGGTATCAGTTAGTCTCCCTACATATCTACTAAGTGACAAAATCAATTTTGGGGTAAAGATTAATCTCTTTACTGATGTTTAGTTGATATAATTTTTTCCAGAAAATAAAAACATTTTTTATAAATTACCTGACAATGATGATACTGACAATGACATGAGGAGAAGATACCTGTTGTTCTGTTTGTCCATCTATCTGTCTATCCTTCTATTTATCTATCAGTCTATCCATCTATCGGTCTATCCATCTATCTATCTATCCATTTATCTATTTATCCAGCTGTCCATCTATCCATCTGTCTATTCATCTGTCCGTCTATCTATCTTTCCGTCCTTCTATCCATCTATCTGTCTAACCATCTATCCATCTATCTGTCTATCAACACGACAAAAGAATGACTATAGTTATATCACATTCACTAACAATATTATTTCCCTCGACCTAATCGGAAAAGTACACGAAATCCTCACAATGGGTCACGTGACCTTAAATAGCACAGAAATAATTTGCAAACAGATCCTGCAGACGACGGCAACTCACGACCAATCAAAGTTGCCAATAACTAAAACCAGTGATAGCTGACAATATCGATAATAAAATATAGTTGAAATACGAAGATATGAGACGATTATAACACCTACAGTGAGGTAGGTGTTTCCATTTGGTAAATACAGATGCACTTCTCACAAGCACAAATGCAATATCAATACTAAATCAATGCTGCCATCTATTGACCAGATGACGTTTATGTATAAACAAATTGTCATTGCAACAGATCTTATATATATATATATATATATATATATATATATATATAGTATATATATATATATATATATATATATATATATATATATATATATATATGTGTGTGTTTATATATATATATATATATATATATATATATATATATATATATATATATATATATATATATGTATGTATATCTATATATATAGATATATATATATATATATATATATATATATATATATATATATATATATATATATATGTGTGTGTGTGTGTGTGTGTGTGTGTGTGTGTGTGTGTGTGTAGTGTGTTAAGGTTTTGCTATATAATGCTTTTCTTAGAAATGAAGTTGTGTTCATATGTTTCGTCATCTGGCTACAAGAGGGCAGTCTTGTTCCGTGGCCTCGGCTAAAATGTCTAAACATCCTTGAGCCGTTTATATTTACTCAACTCTGAAGTCTAATAAAATTAAATAAATTTAGTATTATCATTGGATTGTGAGTGTAAAAAAGTTATTCTGGATTTACTAATTGGAGACGCCTACCTCAGTGTAAGTGTTATTTATAATCGTCCGATATCTTTGTATTTCAGTATTATTTTTTTTAGTTTTTATTATCAGTTATAAGTGGTTTTGGTTATTGGCAACTGTGATTGGTCGAGAAGTATCGTCGCCTGTAGGGTCCATTCGTCAAATATTTCTGCTTGGTGTAGGGTTACTTGACATATTGTGGGAATTTCGTCTACTTTTTTCGTTACAAGTTGAAAATTATTGTTTTCCGATTTGGCTTGTTTTTCTTACGTCTTTCGTCATATTGAAATAATCTCGTTCAAGCAAAATACTACCGTAAGGGAATGTGATCATATTAACTATAGTCAATCTTTTGTTGTGTAAAATTCATACTCAGGTGTGTCTCTCGCGTTGGGAAAGAATAATAGCAAAATCCATCAATAAAGAATTTACTCGTTGTAAAACTGATCACGTTTACCTAGGGACATATATCTCTAGGGATAATTATTTAGGGACTTCTCTAGTGTTATTTATTTATGATTTTCTCTGGGGAGGTTTCTACAGGGATATTTATCCCTGGACATGTCTTTGAGGACATTTCTTCTTGGTTATTTCTTTGGGGCCATGTCTCTAGGGATATCTATCTAGGGACATTTCTCTAGCGATATTTATTTATGGATTTCTCTGGGGAGATTTCTACGGGGATATTTCTCCTTGGTTGTTTCTTTATGGACATTTCTTTAAGGGATATTTATCTAGGGGCATTTCTCTCGGGAAATTTAATTATGGATCTCTTTAGGGAGATTTCTATTTAAATTTTCTTCCTTCTTTTTCCCTTGGACACATTTCTTCCTTTCTCCTTTGGTTTTTATTTCTTTATGGGGAATTTATTTTCTTCTTGATTATTTCTTTAGGGACATTTCTTTATGGATTTATCTAGAGATTTATATAGGGATATTTCCCCTTGGTCATTTCTTTAGGGACATTTCTTCTTGGTTATTTCTTTAGGGACTTTATGGATTTACCTAGGGAGTTTTCTACATTGATATTTCTCCTTGGACATTTCTTTAGGGATATTTCTCATTGGTTATTTCTTTAGGGATATTTCTTTATGGATTTATCTAGGGAGATTTCTATAGGGATATATCTCCTTGGACATTTCTTTAGGGAGATTTCTTCATGCATTTATGTAGGGAGATTTCTATAGGGATATTTCTACTTGGACATTTCTTTAAAGATACTTCTCCTTGGTTACTTATTTAGGGACATTTCTTTAAGGGATATATATCTAGGGACCTTTCTCTATGGACATTTATTTATTGATCAATCTATGGAGATTTCTATTTAATTTCTCAATGGACATTTCTTTATGGATTTATTTAGGGTGATTTCTATAAGGATATTTCTCCTTGGACATTTCATTAGGGACATTTCTTTACGTATTTATCTAGGGAGATTGGTCACGATCTACGAAGGATCCGAAGTATTTCCTATGTAGTACACTCGTTATGGAAAACAAATGAAATTAATCTTCGCATAAAACCAGCTTTAAGCTCCACCTACCTATCATGCATAAAAGATTCAACCGACAAGGCAAAGTCTCCGTAGGGGGTTTAGTTCCGTCAGTGGACCTCATGCTGTGCACTGTAGGCATTACTTAAGGTTCTTAGCACCGTGCCTTCGGCCCCTGGCTGCAACCACTTTCGTTCCATTTACTGTACCTCCTTTCATATACTCTTTCTTTATCTTACTTTCCTGAACCCTCTCCTCGCACTTGATTCATAGTGCAACCGCTTTGAGGTTTTCCTCCTGTTACATATTCCAAACATTTTAGTGACAATTTCTATTTTAGCTCTGAATGACCTCATAGGTCCCAGTGCTTGGTCTTTGGCCTAAATTTTACATTCAATTCAATTCAACTTAATCAAATTTTATATGTGGATTATAATAAAGGAAAAATAAACCATATTTTGAATATAATACTTCACAGTTATAAGCATTAAAAACTATAAATAGTTCTCACAGTCACCACAGATCTCTTGTAATACTTCAACACGACAAGGCAAAGTGTCAAAGGTCGCCTGTTCTCCGTTGCATTTCGTATGTGGATAAAATTCCTACCATCTTCAGTAAGTGTTGTTCCCTTCGCTTGCCTGTCCCGTTTACAGCGCAGATGAAAAAATAGTGCTATTCGAGAATAGGCAAAAATTGAGGAGGATTTGCAATCCACGCCATGTTGAGCTCGTTAGGATCAGTCGGGCAAAACCTTCAGCGGGCGGGCCTCGCGAATTTGCTCTATCCTTTGGGGTAAAAATAGAAATGTTTACCAATGCCTTTTACCGAATACTGGATGCAATGCTACTTGGAGAGGAGATAAAATCTCCACATTTCAGGGCCGTGTCGAATTGATTTTCGTCTGATCAGAGCATCGGGTATGGATGGGATTTTGAAAATAGCTATTCGAAGCCACAGCCTATTTGGCAAGAATATGCAGTGATGAGAGAGAGAGAGAGAGAGAGAGAGAGAGAGAGAGACAGAGAGAGAGAGAGAGATTGAAGCCACAGCCTATTTGGCAAGAATGTGCAGTGATGAGAGAGAGAGAGAGAGAGAGAGAGAGAGATGAAGCCAAAGCCCAATTGGCAAGAGTATGCAGTGATGAGAGAGAGAGACCGAGAGAGAGAGAGAGACCAAAAGAGAAAGACATTGAGAGAGGGCGAGAGTGAGAGGGAAAAACCGAGAGAGAGAGAGAGAGAGAGAGAGAGAGAGAGAGAGAGAGAGAGAGAGAGAGAGATAATGTAGGGTAGGTGTTTGAGTGTGCGAAACAATATAAGAATTCCATGTACTACCACTATTACTACTACAGGTCATACTACAGCATCAGTGAGTGGGACTATACTACTCTCTATCTACGAGTCTACGAGCCTGCTAGATTCTGCTAAGTTTCCCTTTAAATTTCTTTGATACACTATGATAAGTGGCTTAATTATCCACATCAGACATCACTGCGTATTTTTGCCAATTAGGCTGTGGCTTCAAATAGCTATTTCCAAAATACGATCCATATCCGAATACACACACACACACGCACACACACACACACACTCACACACACACACACACACACATATATATATATATATATATATATATATATATATATATATATATATATATATAGTACATATATATAAATATATATATATATATATATATATATATATATATATATATATATATATTGATCAAATATCAATGACAAGGCTTTCTATGTCACTATCAGATTAAACAGAATATGATGAAATGATAAAACGAAAAAGGAAATCGTAGAGAAGTAATGAGTTACCTAATCAAAGAGTTATTTTAATAATAATTAATGAAAGCGAAGGACAATTAGACAAATACCTCTGAAATACAATAGTCATGAATAAAGTAGTGTAATCAGATTAAAAATCTTATTTGTTACCCTTGATGATTTATATGTAGAGGGAGAAACTATATTGCATTTAAACACCACGTTAATTAATTCGTTGGTTTTAGATATAAACTGTAATCTATTGTCGCTTTTGTGTCAGACCTAATCATTCGAGTTATTTTATGAATGTTAAAGGAAAACAAACTAATCATATCAGTAGTATCCGTCATTGAAGACAGACTGGAACAAAGGGCATATTGCATCATCGAGAAAGAAGGAGCCGTAGATGTGCTAAGCTTTATTTCAGCCAATTACTAAAGTTAGAAGCATTGACGAGGACCTGAGGCCTGAGTTAAAACTTCGCCATTAAACTTTCCACCACGGGAGAGTCCTGGGGATTTGGAATCTTCGCCCTATGGAGTCATTTTGCCCGTAATCAGAAGTACGTAATTATCCCTACACAAACTTCCGAGGTTTTGGTGACGTTAACTATGTAGTTTATTTAGTTTGAAAGGATCATGACATGACGTCATTTTAGTGGGTATATTAAGGGTTGCGTCACGGGGTTTGTGGACTTGGCATAAAATATAGTATTTCCTGATTGTCCAGATTTTTTATTAAGTTTGATTCCACTGGCTCGCTCAAATGGAAGATAACTTCTCTCTCTCTCTCTCTCTCTCTCTCTCTCTCTCTCTCTCTCTCTCTCTCTCTCTCTCTCTCTCGTAAATTTTCTGTTACTTATAATAGAACAATTTACTAAATTGGATTCTTCCCGTAAAGCAAGTACCGTCTTCATAAAAAATCGCTCTCTCTCTCTCTCTCTCTCTCGTCATTTTTTTTTACTAATAATAGGGCAATTTTCAAACTTGGACCCTTCCCGTCTCTCTCTCTCTTCTCTCTCTCTCTCTCTCTCTCTCTCTCTCATAAACAAGCGAACACCTCCTCGTCACATCGAACTCGTAAAAGTTTGGACAGCGTAAAAGCAGGATGCATCGATGAACGAAATTCGCCAGAAAAGAGAGAGAGAGAGAGAGAGAGAGAGAGAGAGAGAGAGAGAGAGAGAGAGAGAGAGAGAGAGAGTAGGGGGAGGTGCGATTGGCGTCCCACGACTCAGAATTTCAGAGATGCTCAGGAATCTTTTATGGTGTTTTATGAAGTGGTCTTTTAGAAGCAGCTCTTGCGAATAAGAGATGAATAATTACCTGCTCGAAAGTCCGGACGTCAGGTGGGATTGTGTTTTAGTTGGCTGGTTTTCAATAGGGGAAAGTACTAGCTTTGTTTTAGCTCGATTTGAGGTTTTAAATTTAAAAGTATTTTGAGTTTATGTAAGTGTGGATACGATTTAATCTATGTTGCGGTCACCAGCATATAATAATAATAATAATAATAATAATAATAATAATAATAATAATAATAATAATAATAAAAAATAATAATAATAATAATATGTGGCGCCGTGGAGGAGTTGGTTAGGTCGTCAATAGACTTAAGTCAAGTTAAGCAAACATTGGGGCTGGTCAGTCGTTGGATGGGTGACCGCTCTCCTCGGCGTTGATTCCTTGGGAAAGGATCTTTACCATAATTTCCTCAGTCAACTCAGCTGTAAATGAGTACCTATCCCTGATGGGGTAGCAAAACTCAGCAATGATGGAAAGAAATGAAGGAATAAACGACAACGACGTAAATGGAACCTCTGGCAACAGAGGAGCCTCGTCCGGCAACCAGGTATTCAACCCAATTGTAGGGGAAGACGGTCAGGTACTTGGAGGTCGTCATCCAGCAACTGATCAAAACCACGACAGTAATCCACAGCCTGAGATTGGAGCTACAGAGGCAAAAAGGAAGAAATGGACAAGAGAAGAAAAGAAAATAAGGAAATATGGAGATGCTACATCAGAAGCCAACCGACGGAGAGAGGATATAGAAAAGATTGATCACATCTGGAATGAGAGGAATAAACCCCCCACACCCCCCAAAGAGCAGAGGCTGGCAGACCAAGTAAGGAACATAAAGAAAAAGAAACTGGCTCTCCCCAACAGAAAGAGAAGAACTGGAAAGGGAAATGTCACACGACAACGAATTACACGAAGACGAACTGAGAGACGATGCCACAGAAGACGACAGAGAGAGGATGAAGTATCAAAACAACGACACACGAAGAAAAAACCACAGACGCAAGTAACAGAGAGGACGGAATGGGTAGAAAAGATTAGACAAAGGATGGAGCCAGATACAGAGAGAGAACAAAGATCCCCTCATGAAAGCCTACAAACACCAAAGAAATTAAGGGAGAAAACAAGTGAGGTCAATGAAATAATGGGCCTAATACACACCACCAGTATCACAGAAACAAATAACTTGACATAGCAGGAGCAAGATTAGTAGCAGAACTGATGGGGATTCGAACACCAACACCACCGTCACAACCAACCCAACAGAACCAAAACAGCAACCTCCTTGGAAAAGGCGCCTGGAAAAGCAAATCATGGTGATGAGATCTGACTTGAGTAAACTGAAAGAGATGGCAGAGGAAAAAAGGCTAAGAAGCAAGAAACAGGGAGGAACTCACGAGAAATACAAAGTACAATAAGAGTGGGACTAACAACACAATAGAAGATGAAAACAGAGGCTTAAGGCCAAAGCACACAAGATCCAACGGTACATGAAACAGGAATAAGGGATACCAACGAACAAACTATTCGGAACCAACCAGAAAAGACTATACAGCCAACTAAGAGGGGAAGACAACCACCCAGAAATTCCTGAAGCCGAACCAAGTAAGAGACTCTGGGAAAACATATGGAGCAATCCGGTATCACACAACAAACATGCAACATGGCTCCAGGAAGTCCAAGGAAGAAGAAAAACAGGGAGAATAAACAAGATTCACAGAGATCACGACAGACACAGTCAGACATCAACTAAAGAAAATGCCAAACTGGAAAGCCCAAGGTCCCGATGAAGTCCATGGATACTGGCTCAAAAGAACTTTTCAAGGCCCCTACACCCACGCAATAGCGAGAACAACTCTCCAGCATTGTATCTCAAATCACCAAGCACCCAAATGGATGACCACAGGAAGAACATCCTTAGTACAAAAAGACAAGAGTAAGGGAAATATAGCCAGTAACTACAGCTATTCACCTGCTACCATAATGTGGAAGTTACTAACAGGTATCATCAGTGAAAAGGCTATACAACTACTAGAGGAGACAAACACCATCCCCACCAACAGAAAGGCTGCAGAAGGAAGTGTAGGGGCACAAAAGACCGACTCCTGATAGACAAAATGGTAATGAAGAACAGTAGGAGAAGGAAACCAACCTAAGCATGGCATGGATAGACTATAAGAAAGCCTTCGACATGATACCACACACATGGCTAATAGAATGCCTGAAAATATATGGGGCAGAGGAAAATACCATCAGCTTCCTCAAAAATACAATGCGCAACTGGAATACAATACTTACAAGCTCAGGAATAAGACTAGCAGAGGTTAATATCAGAGGGATCTTCCAGGGCGACTCACTGTCCCCACTACTCTTCGTAGTAGCCATGATTCCCATGACAAAAGTACTACAGAAGATGGATGCTGGGTACCAACTCAAGAAAAGAGGCAACAAAATCAAACCATCTGATGTTCATGAGGACGACATCAAGCTGTATGGTAAAGAGCATCAAGGAAATAGATACCCTAATCCAGACTGTAAGGATGTATCTGGGGTCACATCAGGATGGAGTTTGGAATAGAAAAATGCGCCTTAGTCCAACTTACAAAAAGGCAAAGTAAGTTAACGAGAACTGAATGGGATAAAGAATTTAAAGCTACCAGATGGGAGCAACATCAAACACATAGATGAGACAGGATACAAATACCTGGGAATAATGGAAGGAGGAGATATAAAACACCAAGAGATGAGGACACTATTCAGGAACGGAGAATATATGCAGAGACTCAAGGCGATACTCAAGTCAAAACTCAACGCCGGCGGGAAATATGCCATAAAAGCCATAAACACATGGGCAGTGCCAGTAATCAGATACAGCGCAGGAATAGTGGAATATGGACGAAGGCAGAACTCCGCAGCATAGATCAGAAAACCAGGAAACAAATGACAATACACAAAGCACTACACCCAAGAGCAAATACTGGAAACAGACTATACATAACACGAAAGGAAGGAGTTAAGAGGACTACTAAGTATAGAGGACTGCGTCAACATCGAAAACAGAGCGCTGGGGCAATATCTGAAACCAGTGAAGATGAGTGGCTAAAGAGTGCATGGGAAGAAGGACTAATAAAAGTAGACGAAGACCCAGAAATATACAGAGACAGGAGAAAGACAGAAAGAACAGAGGACTGGCACAACAAAACCAATGCACGGACAATACATGAGACAGACTAAAGAACTAGCCAGCGATGACAATTGGCAATGGCTACAGATGGGGAGAGCTAAAGAAAAGGAACTGAAGGTAATGATAACAGCGACACAAGATCAGGCCCTAAGAACCAGATATGTTCAAAGTACGATAAAGACGGAAATAACATCTCTCCCATATGTAGGAAGTGCAATACGAAAAATGAAACCATAAACCACATAGCAAGTGAATGCCCGGCACTTGCACAGAACCAGTACAAAAAGAGCATGATTCAGTGGCAAAAGCCCTCCACTAGAGCCTGTGCAAGAAACATCAGCTACCTTGCAGTAATAAGTGGTACGAGAGCACCAACCTGAAGGAGTGATAGAAAAACGATCAGGCAAAAGATCCTCTGGGGACTATTGGTATCAGAACGGATAGGGTAGAGGTGATAACGTGCAAACAGACCAGACGTGACGTTGATTGACAAAGTCAAGAAGAAAGTATCACTCATTGATGTCGCAATACCATGGGACACCAGAGTTGAAGAGAAAGAGAGGGAAAAAATGGATAAGTATCAAGATCTGAAAATAGAAATAAGAAGGATATGGGATATGCCAGTGGAAATCGTACCCATAATCATAGGAGCACTAGGCACGATCCCAAGATCCCTGAAAAGGAATCTAGAAAAACTAGAGGCTGAAGTAGCTCCAGGACTGATGCAGAAGAGTGTGATCCTAGAAACGGCACACATAGTAGTAAGAAAAGTGATGGACTCCTAAGGAGGCAGGATGCAACCCGGAACCCCACACTATAAATACCACCCAGTCGAATTGGAGGACTGTGATAGAGCAAAAAAAAAAAAAAAAAAAAAAAAAACAAAAAAAAAATAATAATAATAATAATAATAATAATAATAATAATAATAATAATAATAAACACGCACCTTGTCTTAAGGGTGTCGTTTTGAATAATATTAATAATGAATATCCATAATAATAATGATAATTTTAAAGCCTTCTAGCTTTGTATCAATGAGGATATAATTTAATCAATAATTAATTAATTAATTAATTAATTAATTAATAATGATAATAATAATAAATAATAATAATAATAATAATAATAATATCAATAAAAACAGGGACCTTGTACTAGGCCGGTGTCATTAAATCATACTATAATGGGCGTAATGTCTGTCTGTATGTCTGTCTGTCTGTCTGTATGTCATTCAATCACGGCCAAACGGCTGGTCAGATAGGCATGAAACTTGGCAGGGTTATGGTGGGGACCCCTAAGATGGTTTGTAATAGGGTTTCATCCAACCTAACCCCCTCCATTGTAGGGGGTGGGGGTGAAAATGGATTCCCTGAAACGCAGCTGTTTCTGGCCGTGAAACGAGGCTGGTTATTCCCGCTTCAGATCTTAGCTACTCTACGAATTTTTCAATTACTAATTTCTTTGTACAATTTGTCCCCAGAGAAAGTTGCGAATATTTCGGCTCGGACACAATAGAAGACGAAAATTATCATCAATATCCGCAAGATTTTTTTTTAATAACTTAAATCCATCGTGACTGCCAGTGCACAAAATAACGTTAAAGAAGTTCTGCCCGGTAATGCTGCATCGGAATTTCGATCCTGCCAATGGACATAATAAAAAGGAAACTGACAAGTTCCTACTTTCTACTCTTTTTTGGAAGACACAGGATCATAAGGGCATTTATCAGTAGCCATAACACACTGACATACAAGTTGCGTCTTACCAGTAACATAATGAAAAGAAAGATACTTTATTATTCATATCATCATGCAAAGTAATTGACAAAGAAACAAACCAATCAAGATCCCTGTTCCATTAAATGAAAGTCACCGACAAGAGAAAGAGAGAGAGAGAGAGAGAGAGAGAGCTATTTAACGACATTAATGCACTGCAATTTTATCATTTTATCTTGCTATCGAAAAATGAGAGAGGAAAGAGAGAGGAGATAATTTGTGATTTGAGAGCAAAGTAATCCAATAATCCCATCACCGTCTTCGTTACTTGACTTACATTGAGAGAGAGAGAGAGAGATTTAGAGAGAGAGAGAGAGAGAGAATCATTAAAAGAGGGTAAACAATAATGAATACGAACTTCTTTATGTTCATTGATCGTCTTTTCACTTACTTTAAAAGAGAGAGAGAGAGAGAGAGAGAGAGAGAGAGAGAGAGAGAGAATATCATTAAAAGAGGGGAAACAACAATGAATAAGAATTTATCTGCGTTCAGTGATCGTCCCTTGAATTACATTACGAGAGAGAGAGAGACAGAGACTATTCGTGTAATCGCCCTTATTTTGATATTGCTGAACAAATAGTGCATATAAATTTTTCACTTCTGCACCCGTATTTTATCACCCATCTTAGATGGGTAAGTTTGCTAGTAATAATAATAATCATACTATACTGGGCGTAATGACTGTCTGTCTGTCTGTCTGTCTGTCATTCAATCACGGCCAAACGGCTGGTCAGGTGGGCATGAAACTTGGCAGGGTTATGGTGGGGACCCCTAAGATGGTTTGTAATGGGGTTTCATCCAACTTACGCCCCTCCTTTGTAGGGGGTGGGGGTGAAAAGGGATTCCCTGAAACGCAGCTGTTACTAGCCGTGAAACGAGGCTCGTTATTCCCGTAGACTTAGTTACTTTACGATTTTTCATACATAATTTCTGTACAACTTCCCCAGAGAGAAGATGAAAATTATCATCAATATCCGCAATATTTTTTTAATAACTTAAATCCATCGGGACTGCCAGTGCACAAAATAACGTTGAAGAAGTACTGCCCGGTAATGTTGCTTCGGAATTTCGATCCTGCCAATGGACATAATACAAAAGAAAACTGACAAGTTCCTACTTTCTACTCTTTTTTGGAAGACACAGGATCATAAGAGCATTTATCAATAGCCATAACGCACTGACATACAAGTTAAGTCTTTGCAATAACATTATGAAAAGTAAGATACTTTATTATTCGTATCACCGTGCAAAGTAATTGACAAAGAAACAAACCAATCAAGATCCCTGTTCTGTTAGATGAAAGTCATTGACAAGAGAGAGAGAGAGAGAGAGAGAGAGAGAGAGAGAGAGAGAGAGAGAGAGAGAGAGCCATTTAACGACATTAATGCACTACAATTTTATAATTTTATCTTGCTATTGAAAAATGAGAGAGAGAAAGAGAGAGGAGATAATTTGTGATTTGAGAGCTAAGTAATCCGATAATCCCAATACCGTCTTCGTTACTTGATTTACATTGAGAGAGAGAGAGAGAGAGAGAGAGAGAGAGAGAGAGAGAGAGAGAGAGAGAGAGAATCATTAAAAGAGGGTAAACAATAATGAATGCGAACTTCCTTACGTTCAGTGATCGTCCCTTCACTTACTTTAAGAGAGAAAGAGAGAGAGAGAGAATGTCATTAAAAGAGGGAAAACAACAATTGTAAAAATTTCTCTGCGTTCATTGTGATCGTACCCTTGAATTACATTACGAAGAGAGAGAGAGATGAGAGAAGAGAGAGAGAGAGAGAGAGAGAGAGAGATGATATTGTGTAATCGCCCTTATTTTAATATTGGCTGAACAAATAGTACATACCCTTTTCATTCTGCACCCCTATTTAATCACCCATCGTAGATGGGTAAGTTTGCTAGTAATAATAATAATAATTTAATAATAATAATAATAATAATAATAATAATAATAATAATAATAATAATAATAAAAAGTAGAAGTATAGATCAATAAATACATAAAGAAACTGCTAAAATAAAAAGATAGATGCATAGAGAGATAGATGATATTTAAACCAGTCATTAACGTGATTCGTAAAACGAACGAGAGCCATTTGCATATTAATCCAAGCAGAAGAAATGATCTCGTCCTGTTGATCGCTCAGCGGTGTGTCAGTCCTAATGAGAGCAAAGGGATCAACGTGGCATGAAATAGTCCGTTTGACGACACATTTGAACCCCCCACCCCACAACAACCCCAACCCTCACCATCCGCTACCCGTAAATGATACCGTACGCGAAACTCAATGTTCAGAAAAGAAAAAAACAAAAAAAAAAATATTTTGCTGGCTTTGTCTGTCCGTCCGCGCTTTTTTTCCTACTACACTTTTTTCTGTCCGCACCTTTTTCTCTTCGCACTCTTATTTGTCCGCACTTTTTTTCTGTCCTGTTTTTATCGGTCTGCACTTTTTTCCTGTCCGCACTTTTTTCTGTCGGCACTTTTTATCTCTCTGCACTTTTTTTCTGTCCGCACTTTTTATCTGTCTGCACTTTTTTCCTGTCCGCACTTTTTTTCTGTCGGCTCTTTTTATCTGTCTGCACATTTTTTCTGTCGGCACTTTTTATCTGTCTGCACTGTTTTTCTGTCCGAATTTATTATCTGTCTGCACTTTTTTCCTGTCTGCACTTTTTTTGTCTGCACTTTTTTCTGCCCGCACTTTTTTTCTGTCCGCACTTTTTTTTCTGTCAGCACTTTTTTTCTGTCCGCACTTTTTTTCTGTCCGCACTTTTTTCTGGCACTCTACGCTTTCCGCACTTTTTTTACTGTCCGCACTTTTTTTCTGCCCGCACTTTTTTTCTGTCCGCACTTTTTTCTGTCTGCACTTTTTCTTTCCGCACTTTTTTTTTCTGTCCGCACTTTTT
>NC_061090.1:38176428-38181428 GCF_015104395.2 Macrobrachium nipponense
TCGCTACAGTTTACGAATCTTTTGTTTCTCTTTGTTTAACATCATAATGCCTCCTTCATATCGCTTGGAAAGACGAGAGAGAGAGAGAGAGAGAGAGAGAGAGAGAGAGAGAGAGAGAGAGAGAGAATTTTATTCAATGCTCTTAAAACAATTACATCATTAACCGGGAAATAAAATAATTTAGTAAAAGCTCCAGATTTCCCATAGGAAATATACGAAGTACACTTGAAATTGCATCGTCCAATTGTGTCTGCATTGGAATACATTGCAAAATCCATTTGGTAGCCACAGTTTTGGAAAATGCAATACTTTTTGTTTATTTATTTATTTTTTTGCATGGGAAATGTAAGGGTTGGGGGAGAGGGGTGGTGTTGGGTTGTTTAAATACAGAAGCTTTCATTTTTATATATAACATCTATTTAACTGTCCGTCTCAAGATCGTTTTTAACAAAAAATTATGGAAACGTCAGAATATTTTTTTTCTCCAATTATGACATTGATTTTTTCCAAGGGTGCATAATCACATTTTATAAATGAGGAAGGATCTTACTTCGTTTTCATGTCTTATTGCTACCTCTCTCTCTCTCTCTCTCTCTCTCTCTCTCTCTCTCTCTCTCTCTCTCTCTCTCTCTCACGCACACACACAAACACCAACCTCGTTTCACGTAATGCTTTTATTTACGGCCTGCAAATTTGGGCTACGCAAACATTCTTTAACCCGTCCACTCTCTCTCTCTCTCTCTCTCTCTCTCAACCTCGTTTCACGTAGTGCTTCTATTCATAGCCTTCAAAATTTGGGCTTCGCAAACATTCCTTTAACCCGTCTTCTCTCTCTCTCTCAAGTGAAATACTGTAAATCAGAACAAGATGGCTGTAAGTTCCAACTGCGGAAAGAAATGGCGAAATTTAGCTTGCTTGGCAGATTCGCAATACGATGAGGTAGCAGGAAGGGAACTGGCATTTCTCATCTATGAGATCAGCAACAGTCCTAACCAAATAGATACAAAAGCATTCATAGATATATTAGAAGGATATAATCCTTCAAACTGGAACAAATCAACTGAAAACATCTTGAAAATAATTGAAGAAGTTCCAAATAAAATCCAAGTGGTCAAGAGACTCATAAAGAAAATATACATAAACCAACATATTCCGACAAAGAAAATGAATAAGGTGAACCTTGTGAATATCTTAATTGATGCATTAGGAAAAAGAATGCCAAAAGTATGCAAACTGTGTAAGGTGTGGTATAGCATAGTTAATCCACAAAACCTAATCAGAAAATGTGCTGCATGCAACATTCCAACCCATCCACAATGTGCTGAGGTAATGCAAGATATGAGAAAAGATACAAGAATTTTTTGCTCAACATGTCTATCATGGATAGACAATGTTATTAAATCAAGATTGAATGTACAAATAGTTGAGGATGAAGAAGAAGAGGAAGAGGAAGAAGAAGAAGAAGAAGAGGAAAACGGAAGAGAAGTAAAGAAAACTGAAATGACAGAAAAAAATAAGGAAAACAAAGAACAAGATAAAAGTATGGATGCAGAGATACTCATTGATACTACATATGAGGCAATAAAGCAGCTACTTACGAAGAAATAAATTACGATATGACAACACAAAAGAAAATCCCGAAGAGGCTCTACCCAGATCTACACAATGACGGGAAGAGGAAAAAATAGACAAAAAAGACAAAGTTTGCAACCGTATGAAAAGAGGGAATTGCAGATTTGGAGAAAGATGTTACTACAAACATCCTAAGGTATGTCCCAACTATGAAATATATGGTAAATGTGCATACCTAGATGGCTATGAGGATTATTGCAGAGATCTGCATCCAAAAATATGCAAAAACCTAAAAGAAGGAAAAGGATGTAAGTTCGACAAAAAATGTAAATATATGCACCCTGTAGCCATGAATCACAATCAATAAATAATCAATCAAGTAATAAAATCCAAAATAAGAAAGAAACAAATAAAGTGAGGAATAAAGAATATCAGGTAAAAGAAAAAAGCAAGACATCAACGAGATATGCAGAGATGTCAGCAAAAAATTTCAAAGCATCAGCTCCAAAATTCTACTCAAGAGATAATAACTGTATTTATTATGCAAGAGGATATTGCAGAAACGGAGAAAATTGCAGATTCAGACACAAAAAGAATAATTATGATGAAAGAAGATCAAATATTATGGAAAAGTTGGATTTTTTAATTTCAGAATTTCTGGAAATGAAAAAAAGAACAACATACCAGAACAGGAAAGAGACATGGGAAAATCCTTATTACTACCAATATTAAATGAAGGAGAAAACACGCAAACCATCATAGTGATGAATGCGCAGGGTTTAGTTACGAGTATCTCAAAAAGAAAAATAGAGTACTTAGAAGAACTAACCCAAATTGAAAAGAAAATAGATATAATGAATATAAGTGAAACCTGGTATTCATAAGAGACTGGGAATGATGATCAAATAAAAGGGTTCCAAACTTATAGATCAGATAGAAAAAATAGGAATCAAGGGGGAACCGCGATATATTGGAAAGACAAAAAACTAAGAAAAATATATGAGAAATATAGTAACTCAGAATGTGAACTAATAGCGGTAGAATTTGAATCTGAAAAATTAATGAACATAGTAATATATAGACCTCCTAATACTAAAGAGTTTGACCTAATAATAGAAAAATTGGATGATATATGTAGAAATCACAAGGACTGGACTATTCTCCTATCTGGAGACTTCAACTTTCCTTTCGTAGACTGGAAAGAACGAATAGGAGATTGTGGTTGTACTTATACATATAAAAAAGAGAGTAATAGTAGTGCAGATGATAAGAGGCAATTCGAAAAACTATTAGATATGCTACTAGAATACAACATTCAACAAATAAATCACCTGCCAACAAGAAAGGATAATACTTTAGACCTAGTATTTGTGAACGAGATGAATTATGTTCAAGAAATAATAGTTTATAATGCGAGTATTTCAGACCATAATGTCATAGAATTAACAGTCCATTCCAAAGCAAGTGAAAATAGAGATAAGCAAGAAATTAAAAAGTGGGAAGGATCTGGAAAATACAACTTCTACAGTAAAAATATATAAAATGGTACAGAAAAAATAAATGAAGAATTAAACAAAGATTGGGATAACATTTTCGTAAGTGATGACATAAGGGTAAATACGGAGATATTATATAAAATATTAGAGAAAATAGTGGATAGATATATACCGAAGAAGAAAAGTAAACATCAGTCATGCATACCAAGAGCCAGAAGGATCTTGTTCCAGAAAATCAGAAAGTGGAAAAAAGGTTTTGCCAAAGAAAAAAATGCATGGAAAGTTATAGAACTAAAAAGTAAGATAGAAAATGCAGAACAAAAGATTATATAATCAAAAGAAAATGAAAAACGGGACTTGGAAGAAAAAACCCTAATAAATATCAAGCAAAACCCCAAACTATTATTCTCGTACGCGAAAAAGATGAATAAAAGAAGAATAGAAATTGACCCTCTAAGAATTGAAGGGAGATTAACGAATGAAAAAAAAGAAAATTGCAACATATTGGTAGAATGATATAAGAGAGAATTCACCCCTAGAATAGATAATGAAGATAATGATATAGAAGTAAGGGACGAAAATAGTGAATATTTACCTGACATAGATATTAATGAAGCTGATATTGTGCAGGCTATTAATGAAATTAAAAATGGAGCTGCAGCAGGGCCTGATGGAATTCCTGCTATTTTGTTAAAGAAAGTAGTTCATTCTATCGCAAAGCCACTTGCAATATTATAAGACAAAGTGTAGATACAGGCAAGATTTATTATGAGCACAAATAGCATATATTACCCTACTTTCAAAAGTGGATCAAGACTAGAGGCAAGTAATTATAGGCCTTGTGAGTCTAACATCACATATTATGAAAGTGTATGAAAGGATAATGAAGAAAAATATTATGAAACATTTAATAAAAATAATTTGTAATATAGGACAACATGGTTTCATACCCGGAAAAAGTACACAAACCCAATTGTTAGTCCACCGTGAGAACATATTCAAAAATATGAAAAGCGGAAATGAAACAGATGTGGTTTATCTAGACTTTGCAAAAGCTTTTGACAAAGTAGACCGTAATATATTAGCGAAGAAAATTAGAAAACACAATATTGTGGATAAAGTAGGAAGATGGTTAAAAAAATTTTTACACAACAGAAAACAGATAGTTATTGCAAACGATGAGAAATCGGATGAAGCCAAGGTACGGTGTGCCACAAGGTACGGTGTTAGCTGCAATACTGCTTGTTATAATGATTGAAGACATAGACAGTAATGTTAAGGATTCGGTAGTGAGTAGTTTCGCTGATGACACATCAATAAGTAGGGAAATTACTTGTGATGAAGATAGGAACGCTCTACAAAGAGACCTTAACAAAGTATATGATTGGGCAGAGGTAAATAGAATGGTATTTAACTCTGATAAATTTGAATCAATAAATTATGGAGACAGAGAAGGAAAGCTATATGCATATAGGGGACCTAATAATGAGACAATCACAAATAAGGAAGCAGTTAAAGACCTTGGTGTGATGATGAATAGGAACATGTTATGCAATGATCAAATAGCAATTCTTTTGGCAAAATTTAAAGCAAAAATGGGACTGTTGTTACGGCACTTCAAAACAAGAAAAGCTGAACACATGATTATGCTTTATAAAGCATATGTTCGTAGTCCACTTGAATTATTGCAATATGATATGGACCCCACACTATCAAAAGGATGTTGCTCAAATAGAGAGTGTACAAAGGTCCTTTACAGCTAGAATAGAAGAAGTTAAGGACCTTGACTACTGGGAAAGACTTCAATCCTTAAAATTATAAAGTCTAGAAAGGAGAAGAGAACGCTACATGATAATTCAGGCATGGAAACAGATAGAAGGAATAGCAGAAAACATCATGGAACTAAAAATATCAGAAAGAGCAAGCAGAGGT
>NC_061090.1:38188928-38206428 GCF_015104395.2 Macrobrachium nipponense
ACTTTTGAAAACCGGGTTTCATCCACGAATCATTCACGAAAAAAGCTCTATGTATTGCACAGGCAATTAAAGTTTTATATCGTGCAAAAAATGCTGATGTGTTGGGAGACCTTTCAGCCTCGCGGCAAAGAAATGCAGTCGTGTAAGGCTGTAGGCTACTACGAACTGCTTTGTAATGGGAGCACGTAGCCAGAAAATCTTTGAGCGGACATGCTACTTTAACCTTGATTAAGATTTATGTTTAAAGACAGTAGCTTTGTAAACAGCAACTAGTATTCGATCCATGTCAACGTCAAAGTAATCAAAGTGTGAAATCCGTTACGTTAGCCAGTGTCCAGTGACTTGCGCTTTCCCGCTCGAAGTTCTAGGGCTCCTCCTCACATCATAGAAAACGCTCTTGCGGATGCAACTAGATTTGTTCAACCTACCTTAGCCGTCGCAACATTGAGTGCCATTGACGTCAGCTAACTTTAATCGCTTTGGAATACAAATATAAGTTTGTAGAAACTAAAATAATTGCATTCACCACTTACGATGATGCAATATATCCCCGTTCATGAAGCAAAACGAGTAAATACTGTCGTCGTGGTACATAGTACTAAAATCAGAAATTCACATTCTATCTACCAGATCTCTATGAACGAATTCATCTGAGAAATTCCAATTACTTCGGACATATATCGTGTTTTTAAGTATCTGAACGGTTTTGTTTTGCAGTTTTAATTTGTATGATATAATTTGCAGTATATTTTCATATTCTAGAGTAAATTTAGCGATATTATGTCTTTTCAGTAAAAACAAATGGGAAATTGGATGAACGAAAGCTAATGAAAATTGTATTTTCAGTTTTCTTGTCGAGTGTACAATCATGAGTGGAAGCACAACTAATGCAAAGAGAGCAAGTAAGCAAATGGGAATAAAGAAAAATGCAAAGTTTCTGTGCTGAGTAAATACTAAAGGAATCATTTCATATAGAATACATAAAAGATACATAAAATCTAAGAACATAATAAAGGATTTGTGCATAACTGTACAGCAGAGAAGGGTATGCATACAGCAAAATTCTATTTTTCGTGAAATATTTGCCAGCATGACTTCAGATGAAGGGTGACTTTACATTTTGTGCACTGAATTTTCCCATTCTTCTTACACACAATGCATCTTCTTGAACTTGGTAGAGATTCAGTACGATGTTTAGTGTCGTCTGTCCTTACTTCCCTTGGTGGGAGAGCTTTGCATCCTTTTGGGCCTGATCTTAGGGCTTTTGAATGCATCCTTTCAGGCTTTTTCTTTTGACAAGGATCTGAACAATGCTTTTATTATATGCTTTTACTATGAAAGGTTGTTTGTTCACCCTTCCTACACCTTTTTGCCACCGTTTTGCCATGCGATTTCAACATTTCCTTCCGATCTTTTGCAGTAGGCAATGGACAGTGCTTTGTTCTGTTTGATTGGATTATACCAGCGGCATTTGTTTCCTTTTCTTTCAGATCTATGACTATGTTATATGAAGTAAAAAAAATTTCAAAATAAAACTTGTGCTTATTAGGTTCAGTGCAAGCAGAAATGCATTCCCGAATTACACTACTTCCTAAAGGTTCCTTGGACAACTGGTTTTCTGATATACCTTCATAGATCTTTACATAATAGGGCATCCCAGTTGAACTGGCCATGATCCATGATTTGAATCCAAATCTTATTGGCTTTTGTCTGATGAATTGCTTGCAGGAATGACGTCCATAATAAGGCGTCATAGATTCGTCAATACTCAGAATTTCATGAAGAGTTCCAATTTGCCTCATGTTTTCATTCAAAAGATTATATAAAGGTTTCACTTTAGCCATTTTCTCATTACCAAGGTTTGCATTATCAGCACAATGAAGAAACTTCTTGATTTCCTGAAAACTATTTCTGCTCATAGTTGCAGCAAAGATAAGGCATTCAAGATCTTGTGCCTTGCTCCAATAATCCTTCTCACTTGATCTGATATCATATCCTGATAAGAACAAGATTCCTATAAAATTCATCATTTCTTGGAATAGAAAGACTTTGTCAGCTGAGTTCAAACCAGCGCATAACTCGGTCTACAGTGAGAGGATTGGATAGGGGAGCGTGTGTGTGTACATACCATGTTCTATGTGTGTGCGTGTGTTATGTATTAGTTTATGTATATGCATGTGTTTGTTTTGTATATATGTGCAAGATGTATGTGTGTATGGGTGTATATGCAAGTGTGTGTGTGTGTGTGTGCGCGCGCGCAACCAATCTAAATTATGTGTGCATGTTATGTATTAGTATATGTATATAAATGTGTTTGTTTTGTATATTTATGTGTGTGTGCGTGCGAGTGTTTTGGTGTGTGTGTGTGTGTGTGTGTGCACCCAATCCATATACAGTAGAGCAAAGGTGAAATTTTAATTTCCCCCACTGAAATTCAGAGTATGTTGTTATTGTTGATGCTTTTATTTCTTTATGCCAATAATCATCAATATATTGTATATATCTATACCCCTAAGTCCCATTGACTGCATCGGGAGTCACTGGGAAAAAATAATTTGAATAAAATCAGCTTTTAAGAAAACAATTGTAACACATGTTTTTTTAGAAGGAAATATATGTTATCTTTAATTTAGAGGGTAATGAATGTGTAAGGTGACATTTACTATTTTCTAAAAATGAAATAGTGTGTAAGGGTGAAATACGCAAAATCGATGCAAATTTAAGTCATAAGAAAAGTCATGAAATTTTAGAAAATCATCATTTTGCATCATAGACAAGTAGTTTCTATCGATATCTGTATCTTAAAGCAATTTAAAGTTAAAATAATCGTGTAGGTAATTTATACAGAATATTTTAAAACGTGACTCCTCAGGGAGTCAATGGTACTGCCTGGGTTAAGACGAAATCTCAAACGGCCGCTAGCGGATCTCGTCATCTTATTTTGGGAAGATATCCCGATGGGGTGGGATGTCTTCCCAGGGATGTCTTCCCAGACAAGCAGTCAATTTAATGGGGTCTGACCTCCGTCAGAGAGAGAGAGAGAGAGAGAGAGAGAGAGAGAGAGAGAGAGAGAGAGAGAGAGAGATCGGCCTAGTCACTAGTGGAAGATAAAAGTACCTTTTATCTCCATTTCTTCGAATCTTCAAGTCATTTCGCTTTTGAAAGAGGTTTCTTGTTTATGGTCCTTTGCAAGGAGTTCATTGAATTTCAGTTAATCGTCATTTCTTGGTACATTTTCTGTTCGTTTACTAGCCTTCAAGCTGGTTATGTTGTATGTCCTAGAAAAATTTCGTGTCTCGTGTCCTCGTAGCCTTGTCTTTTATGTCAAAACATAGGCTCTTTACTTTTCAGTATAGTCAATGATAGTCAGTGGTTACTACCTATTTAAATTTCCCATCAAAATTGAAATGGGGTACCAAAAACAAAAGGAAATTTTGGAAAACTTAAGAAAATGCAAAACCTCTTCATGAAGAGCAACTTCGTGTTTCTCTGCAAGCGATTAGTGATATCAGTTTTCTTGCATTGCAATGTATAACAATAGTCACAACAACGAAACTATTTGAACTTTTATGAAGGTGTATTTCTGGTGATAGAAGATCACTCTCGACGTGGTTCGGAAGTCACGTAAAGCCGTTGGTCCCGTTGCTGAATAACCACTGGTTCCATGCAACGTAAAAACATTCACAAAAAAAAAAAAAAAAAGCTGAGAACAAACAAAAAGAAAGTAAATCTTTGTATTTACTTCTTTTTTCCCGGACGGGTAAAGTCCCTCATTATGAACAAACTGAAATAGATTAATAATTAGTCTTTGGTTACGAATATAACAACAAAAAACTTCCAATTATATCCCCTTTGAACGAATGGCATTGCATAACTTTCTATACTTAAATTCAAAAGCAGGTACCTCATTATTAGACGGCTTTTTCCGGTTCCAACAATTCATTGCTGGAATTCAGTGCTGTATGCTGCAATTTCCTTGTAAAGAATTGCGTAAATTACCAATTAATGAATCTTTGAGTTTCTTATGTCACCGGAAGATTATAATTATTGCTTCATGTAAATGTGCCTGTGTCTTTTAGATCGTGAATGCATCAGCTGAGAAGCCTGGCTTTCAATGCAGCGTCTTGTCAACACCCCTATTCTCCTCTTGTCCATCCGTGATTCAGTATCTTGTTTGTCATGAAACTGTTAATGTTTACAAATTGCGTCTCTGTTTCGATAATTGAACATCGTTCTGTCATTGGCCAGGCCTGCTATGTCACTGTCCTCCTGACAGACAAGACCAGGCACAGACAGCCAGATAAGCGGGTTACAGACAGATTCACAGAGAACGAACAAGTTACCAAACAGTCCAACTGCTATGAAGACGCCATCCCTTCAGCATCCCTTTTGGCCCATTGTTCTCTCGCCACTCATTAGCTCTCACTGTCTAGACGCTGCAACGGAGTATTATTTTATGTAATATGTAGTCTTTGCTCCGACAATAACCGTTTGCTGTTGCTGGTTTTAATGAGCTTCCGAGACTGACGCGCAGGGCAGCTGTTCTATCGGTGAATACCCGGAAGATAAATATTGGCGAGTCTCTTGCTAGTTATCAACTTCAACGCTGTTTTTGACTGGAATTTTTCCTTCATCTATTTTTCAACCTGGTTGTTATTCCCGTGTGGAGTGTTCCTTGATCTGTTTATTAGATTTTAAAGGCAATTAGGCAGGAATAGGGAGGAGCCATTGGGGGTAATTAGATGGCGAGTGAGAGACATTCAGAATGAGTGGCGCACCAGGTGCTGAGTGCTTACTGGCGATGGGAATGATATCCAGATCTGTTGGATGCTGATTTGTTTGTGTTTACGTTTGTGTGTGTGTGTGAGAGAGAGAGAGAGAGAGAGAGAGAGCTACAAGGATTTGGATGTCTCAAAGACTTGTTAGTCCATCCTAAGAGGAGACATCGTGTACTCACTTATCTCTTGGACCAGGATTTACTGTGCCACAGTGTCGCATTGATTTTTTCTAGCTTTCTTTTAAACTCTTCCACACTACTGCTGTTTACAACTTCTTTCTGGTGGTAGTTTATTCCACGTGTCACATCTCTTGAATGTGAAGATGTTCCCGCAATAGGATGTGTTGTATCTCTTCAGTTCTTGTTTCCAATCATCATTTGTTGTCTGGTTTTCGTTTAACGTGAATAGGTTACTGTCTATTTTCGTTTATGCCTTTCAGTATTTTGAATGAGAGAGAGAGAGAGAGAGAGAGAGAGAGAGAGAGAGAGAGAGAGAGAGAGATATGAGGTTCTATTAAGACTTTATTCAACCTGTTTCCCCAAAACTGATATATTTTGCATCAAATACTTCAGAAAATGGGAGAGACCATAAACACTGAATTCAGTTTTATCAGCAGTAATATTGTGTGAATTTTGAATTCGGAATTTTCATCTGTGAGATAAATCCCAAATTCGGAATTTTCATCTGAGATATATGAATCCCAAATTCGGAATTTTCATTTGTGAAATAAATCCCAAATTCAGAATTTTCATCTGTGAGATAAATCCCAAATTCGGAATTTTCATCTGAGATATATGAATCCAAATCGGAATTTTTCATTTGTGAAAATAATCCCAAATTCAGAATTTTCATCTGTGAGATAAATCCCAAATTCGGAATTTTCATCTGAGATATATGAATCCCAAATTCGGAATTTTTATTTGTGAAATAAATCCCAAATTCAGAATTTTCATGTGTGAGATAAATCCCAAATTCAGAATTTTCATCTGTTGGATAAATCCCAAATTCGGAATTTTCATCCGAGAGATAAATCCACAATTCGGAATTTTCATCTGAGATAGATCCCAGATTTGCAATTTTCATCTGAGATAAATGCCAAATTCGGAATTTTCATCTGTGAGATAAATCCCAAATTCGGATTTTGCATCTGTGAGATAAATCCCAGATTCGGATTTTTCATCTGAGATAAATCCCAGATTTGCAATTTTCATCCGAGATAAATCCCAAATTCGGAATTTTCATCCGTGAGATAAATCCCACCATTACAGTCTCTAAGAAATAGTGATTTGCATGTAGTTCTCTCTGCAGAAGTTCATAAAAAAAAAAATAGCGATAGGAATTTGCTAAACCATTTCTAATTCATTATTGACCTCTCGCTTTGAATTACACTACGATGGGAAATAAAACAGCTTTTTAAACAAACTTCTAGTATTATAAATAGTCACGTGAACGCCGCACCCATAGCAGCTTTAGTAGTACACACTGATCTATGAAACAAAACAAAAATAAAAAAAAGACGAAGGAATAAAGCAATACCTTTGTGGGTCAAATGAAGTACGCGTCACATCCTGACTGGAGAGTGTCCGTAGCCACACTAACATTCGCCAGATTGCGTCACTAGGTTTACATACAGGAACCGAAGACCAGGAATGAGCAACTCGTCAACTGAATTTTTTTTTTTTTTTTTAAACCTTTTCGCCAGTTCTGTTTTATACTTATTTCTCCTTTAAACGGGACACTTGAAAACTCATACAGTAGAGTAGAATAATGGGTTACCTCTTCTTTATCCCTGCAGCAGGCCAAGAGAATGAAAAGGTTTTTCTTTTTTTTTCAGAGAGAGAGAAATTGTGAGCGGCCATTGTGAAATTCGACAGATTAGGGGGTGGGGTGTAGGGGGCAGGATGTTACTGGAGTATGAATATAAATTCTATATAGAAATTATGTTTGAGTAAATATGTACAAACAGACGGAGGAAACTACAGGCTCCCTCCTCAATGTTACAGTCTAGGTAACAGCGTAAGAGTGAGACGTTCTCCATCTCTCCGTGATAACATTTTTCTCTAATTCGTTCGCAAAACTTGACGTTTATCTTACGCACTCTGTGAAAATATATATATCAACCAACAAGATAAATATTCAGATTTTTCTCCTTTTAACATTATCATCATCATTAGCGTCATCGTAAGCGTCATTATCACTGCAATCGTATTTTAAAACTTCTACATTGTACAATGACACACTCGCGCCTTTCAAATTTCCAAAGGTATTTCTGCCTAAGTTTCACCTTCCATTCATTATTTTCTTCACTGAGATAGAAACTCTGAAACTAAATAAGTAGTTTAACACCTGCTGTTTTGTAGTGCCAAATCCAAATCAGCTGGTCTCTCTCTGATTAATTAAGAGATCTTGGGAACACGAAAGCAGGAAGAGATTAGCACTTCAAACTTTTTCCACCACAGCAGACTTGTTTTTCCATCACTTCTCAAGCGTAGTTTATAATAATCGTTCGAGATGGCAAGGAAATTTCACATTCCCCCCCAACAGCAGATCTTGCACGAAAAGGGTGAAATGAAACAGGTTACTGTATAAACATTATTTACACGCATATGTACCAATAGATCTCATTTCAGCTGAGTCGTGAAGTTTTTTGGATTTAACATTTTGTTTCAGACCAAAACACACACACACACATACACACACACACACACACACACAACTCACGTACTTACATATTCTGCAACCTCGTCACACACACACACACACACGCGCGCGCGCGCGCGCGCGCACGCACACCTCTTGGGAGCAAGATCGAAGTACCTGTTAGTTTGGCGAAAGGAAAGACGAAATTGTTGTTCTCGACGTCAGAAAAGAAAACAGATGTGAGATGGGCCATATTCTCTCTCTCTCTCTCTCTCTCTCTCTCTCTCTCTCTCTCTCTCTCTCTCTTTTGTGACGTGATGCTTCCAAAAGTTATTGATGGATTCCGGTGAAATCTTGTAGAACTTTTGACTCGGTGTGTCTGTGTGTGTTTTATGAAGTTATTTTGCACGTATAAGCGAATTACAGATAAATCTGTTTTGCCCCTAATGTTGTCAACCTATTCGTAGCATGTATGCGTTAAGTTTCCAAGTTACTGATGACATGTTTGATTGTAGTGTAGAAGAACCCCTCATGTTGAAAACTGTGTTAGTAAATGTACGTTTTTGTGAAATTAAGTCAAACATTTCTTATCGCAAAATTATAATCTCTAAATACCTTCAGATATAAAACATACGAGATAAACAAACGGGCAAAACAAGCAGTCACATACACAGAACAAACACCTTCTCTTGAGTTAAGAAGCGAACGCACAGATGGAAGAAGTAGAGACAGATTGTTAAAGTAGTTATAAACAATTATGACACAAATGACAAAGCAACTTGACACATAATTTCCAGGTGTCACATACATACTCATACACATTATAAAGTATTATTTGAAGTTACAGTATTTATCAGACCCCACCAACAAACATTCACATACATACACACATTATTCGAACATACAAATCTGGCTCAGAATCTCTCCTTAACACCGTTATATACAAACAGAGATATAAGCTTCACAAACATTCACCTTTGACCGTTATTTACATACAGATGTTCATAAACATTAAAAACACCTGCGCCTTCACAACCATTATATACACATACAAATCTCACCAACACCTCTGGGATTGGCAAGGATTATAAATACACGTGTGGGTGTTTCAATATTGTACATACTCTCACACAAACATTATATACACTAACAGATGAATATCACCAACAGCAATACTATACCAGGCATTATGTACACATACAGGTAAACCTCACAGACAGGTAAACCTCATTTACAGTTATTTACATCATAGATTTCTCCCCAGAAACATTCATACAGCCTTTGTACTCATACACAGATAAACCAGGTCAATATTCACTCACTCACAAGCGTTATATACAAACATACAGAACATGCAGACACAACTCACATACAGCTCCATCCTGGCAGTCACAAACATGAGCTCAAAGTTTCCAAACGACCAGAGGAGAAGAAGTAGGAGGAGGAGTAGAAGGAGGAGGAGGAGAAGATAGAAGACTTCATCATAGGCCGTTCAGGAGCATGAACACAGACACTAAGCCTAAGGTGAAGGTGAAGGCGCTGTCGATGGGCGGAGCGGACGCCCTCTGTATGGCCGCTGGGGTCTCCTCTGAAAGGGTGGACAAGAACAATTAGATGGAGGTGATGATGATGATAGGGGGGTGGGTGAAGGGGGCCCAGAAAGGGACTTCATCATATGCTACACAATTAGACCTGGTCTACTAAAGCCTGAGGTGTTCGTAACCACAGATCTCGTTATGGATTATTTTGCTTTGCTTTGTTTATTTTGTCTTTCCTGAAAGAGTGGACAAGAACAAGAACAAGAATAAAGTACGAAGATGATGGTGATGATGATGAAAGGGGACGTGTCATTATTTTCTGCAGAATTAGACCGAGTCTACTTAAGCCTGTGGTGTTCGTAACCACAGATTTCTTTACGGGTTCTTTTGTGTTTATATATTTGGGGAGCTGGGGCGTCGGGGGGGGGGGGGCGGCAAACGGGGATGTGTCAATATACGCTGCATAATTAGACCGATCTCGTTATGGGTTCATTTGTTTTGTGTTTATGTTTTGCTTTTTTGCGACTGAATCTCGTACAAAATATGAAGTAGAATTAGGCTCATGGGATATTAACCTAGTTTATCTAACGCGTTAGTAACAATAACTCCCGAGATGAAAGTGTTTAATAATGAAAAATCCTAAAAATAGTAAAGAAACCTGAATCTATCTTCCAGTCGAAAGCCTCTAGCCTTCAAACATATACGAAAATTAAAACTTTCAGCTTGTATGCCCACAATGCTTCACAAAAACCTTAATGACAGAACCCGGATCATCAAAAGAGAGAGATATATATTCTACATCTCTCAGACGGAAGTCAGTTCCTAAACCTCGTGCAAACTGCAAAAAAAAAAAGAAAAAAAAAATGAATTAAATAATAACTTTTTGGCGGGGACCTCCGTCCTGAATTTTCACGACGCGCAAACCACAAGGTGTAATTAGGAGCAGAGTTCATCATGAATATACTCGGTAAAGTCGCGGGAATAATATACATAATTCCCAAATTAGGAGACAACACCAAAGGGACTTCGTGCCTGGGAATTAAAAGTTCTCTTACAGTTATTTACGTCCGCGTGAAACCAGCGGCGTCGCGATGTGAAGTTTCATTTTTAACCCGCAGTTGAAATTGTAGTGCTCTGCAATGATGGGAAATGTTTCAGAATATTGGATATTAAATCCCTCTGTGGAATTAGCTATGCACGATCTCCGCCATGATTTATGAACGAATTCAGTCGAAATATATAATTAATAATAATAATAATAATAATAATAATAAATAATAATAATAATAATAATATATACTAATAATGTAATAACTTTGCCTAATTTTGTTTAAACTTTCCTCGTTCGGTTTTGAAATAAGTCGTATATCAACAACAAATATTTTGGACAGGTCAGAACTGACATTACGAATAGCCGTTATGTTAAATCTATCATTTTTCTTGATCAGATTAAAAAAATGTTAGGAAAATCTCAATATCTTTATTAATCATTTATGAGTAATTCTAACTTTATTATCATTTTACGTGTTTATTAGACATTCTCAAGTGACACAGGATATAAGTATAAAAAAAACAAGACTAAAGACAATAATAACTTTCATAATAATCTCTTGACAAAGTCAGACATTACGAAATCAAGCATATCAGACGTCTTCGGCAACTCCTGGTCCAATGATAATTTAATCATTAGTTGTCAAAGGGCTAAGATAATATATGATTTTACATGCTTTATGTATATCTCTATGTTACTGAATTATTACATTACATAAATATTTACATGCATATATATATATATATTATATATATAATATATATATATATATATCATATAATACATATATATATATATATATATATACTATATATCTATATATATATATATTATATTATATATATATATATATATATATATGCATGTAAATATTTATGTAATGTAATAATGCAGTAACATAGAGATTTACATAAAACATGTAAAATCATATATTATCTTAGCCCTTTGACAACTAATGATTAAATTATCATGACAAAAGGACAACATACTATATTATTCCAGATCACCGTCATTTGCCAGGGAGGCGAGAGCAGACTCCGGATTAAAAAAGTCTGGCATGCAGGTGTAGTTGCGTTGAGAAGTTATAAGATTAAAACGGGAAAATCATGCTAGTGATCAGGGATATTTAGTGTCAGCCGAAATATATACTTGTTTTGTACTAATTTTGTCTGTTTTTGACGGTTAATGGTTATTACGCTTAGTCATTAATTTTCGTTAATATTTATCTATATTGCGTCTTTATTATCTTATCAACTAGTGTTTACATACATATTCTTCATTAACACCTCTCTCTCTCTCTCTCTCTTCTCTCTCTCTCTCTCTCTCTCTCCTATCTCTCTCTCTCTCTCTGTGGGTATCATTTTTATTGCACCTACGATGACATAAACTCAATGCAGAGAGGTAATTCTGAGCGCCAGAGACCAACATTTCTCTCTCTCTCTCTTAGCGGAAGTTATCCCAAACGACCAATAAAAGTTTCCTTTTTATCACCGTCCTCGCATCCTGTAAACGATCAATTAACCGTCCACACGGTTCTCATTGAATAATTGCATTACTGTCCTGGCGTCGCCAAGCGTCCACGAGCAGAGATCCATTTCTCTCTCTCTCTCTCTCTCTCTCTCTCTCCATATTTTTATTTTTTTTTAATTACAGAAACAATGAGGAAAATTTCTTTATTTCATTTTTTAGTCATATGACCTTTGAGACTTCTCTCTCTCTCTCTCTCTCTCTCTCCTACGAACTTTTCGTCCAGCTCAGGCGATGACCCTCAGGAAGATGGAAGACCCACCGCCTTTCATGAACCGCAATATTGCTTTTTGGCTCCTGCTGTTTCTTCTCTGGCCAATATTGGATGTTTCTGCCGTTGATAACTTTTACTAATACTTTACCTGATGTGTGGGTTTGTATTTTTTAGTTTCTGTAGAACTCTGAAGTTCTTAGTTTATGCGTTAAATGTGATCAAGCTTCCAAAGAATATTATGGTGTCCACTTGAAAGAAGTAAACAGAAAAAAAAGAAAAAGTAATTCAACAAATTATTAAAAACCCGAGAGACTTTCCAGACACTGGTCCATTATTTTACCTCCTTCTTTAGGAATGGGACGAATTTCCTTCTCAAGAATAGGACGGTTTTTTCTTTAGAAAGAATATTTTTCTTTCAGAAATGGACGACTTTATTCTCACAATTGTGGGCGACCTTTTTCAAAAAAAAAAAAATTTAACGACTTTTTCGCAAAAATTTGACAACTTTTTCGCCAAAAAAAAAAAAATTAACTTAATTAAAAAAAAAAAGTAGGACGACCTTTATTCTCAGAAAAATGGGGGACTTTTCCTCTCAGAAAAAGGGACGACTTACACATACACAAAATATATAGGCCGATTTTTTTTAAATAGAACAATACTTTTTAAATAGGAATTTTTATTCCGAAGAGACGCCTCAGCGACTGATAATGAATCTTTCAGTCGCTTCTTAATTGGAGGAAAGTTGAGAGGCGAAATAGTTGGTAACTCCCGAATTCCAATTGCCATTTTTCACGGTCTTTTTTAATCAAAACCAATGGAATGTTTTTTGTGGGGACCAGGAATGGCGAGTGAATGGTCATCGGTGGGCGGTGGGGGGGGGGGGGGGGGGGACCTCTGAGGACGCGTCTCAGCCTTCTCCTTTAGGCAAATGCTACATATTTTCTCTTTCTTTCTTTTATTTTCTCTCATTGCCTCTTATTCTCTCTTGGCCAGTTTAACTATTTAATTCCATTCTGTCTTGACAACAGGCAGTAAGCTTAAAAGAACCATGAATTTATATAGTTTTTATTTCAAATCGATTTCTAGAATTATGGTGACCCCTAGCCAGTAGTTTTTAAGATCTGAGGACGGACAGGAAAAAAGTGCGGACAGGAAAAGGCTCGGACAGAAAAACAGTGCGGACGGACGAACAAAGAGACATCTCAAAAGCTTTCATTTACACAAAACTACAAATATTCATGAATTCCCCTCAAAGGTCTGAACTATAGCAGATTCACATCAACCGTGCATTTGATGTCTAGGCCCGTCCCTTACGACGCTCCTGATTGGCTGTTGATAAGCCAATGACAAGGCTGGAAACTCTCCTCAGTCTCTCTCGAGAGTTCACATGGGCAGGATGTGTGTTCCACCTCTCTTGATGTATACGTTTGAAAGACGTATCCCTCAGGAGAGGAGGAACGCACATCCTGCCTATGTGAACTCTGGAGAGAGATTGTGTTTTCAGCCCTGTCATTAGCTTATAAACAGCCAATCAGGAGCGTCGTAAGGGAAGGGCCTAGACATCAAATGCACGGTTGATGTGAATCTACTATAGTTTCATCATCTTCTTCATTCGGTTTTTTTTGCGACGCGTGGAAAGTTCCCCGCCTCGAACGCTGCTCCTCCACTTTCAATAACAGATCGAATTAGATAACCTGATTTCACACGTCCCGCCCGCAACGGATTCGCAACATTGCAGTTGTCAACGACTGCCTGAATATTCGACTCGTTTCCTGCAAGGGCGGAGACAATGCACTGGTTGCGGGGAAATCAGATGATGACACAGTTGGACGATGTTATGAAATTTTGGGAATTTGCATAGTTAATTGGCGGTCTCCAACGAGGAAAGAGAGAGGGGGGGTTTGGGGGGAAGAGAGAGAGAGAGAGAGAGAGAGAGAGAGAGAGAGAGAGAGAGAGAGAGAGAGGTTAACGCATTTTTTCTATTTCTGTAATATGAGCGTTACATAATTTCAAGGAGAATAAACAAACAATTAACCTCGGCCGTAAGATTTGTTGTCAAAGGCTTCATTGTTTTGGCTTTTTGGGAGCTATGTCACTCTCTGAATTCATATTTAAGTCAGTTTTGAGGAAGGTCCTGATGCTGAAGTCACAAGACTCTCTCTCTCTCTCTGAGAATGTGAGTGTGATATCCATCGGCTTATGCATAAAAAAAGTTGACAGAATGAAAATTGCAAAACATTCCCGGATACGTACACGTATCTCTCTCTCTCTCTCTCTCTCTCTCTCTCTTCTCTCGCTTTCTGAGTATGTGTGTGATATCCATCTAGGTATGACAAAAAAATTAACAGACTGAAAATTAAAAACCATTCTCGGATACGTACATTTCTCTCTCTCTCTCTCTCTCTCTCTCTCTCTCTCTCTCTCTCTCTCTCTCACCTCCTTTGCGTATCACTGAGGCACAGCTATCCCGAGCGGGTTCTGCGTTCATAAATCAGGGCTCTTACTTATTAACGGGGAACTTGAAACGGCCCCCAGATATCGCTATATATTGTGTCTCCTGTCTTCGCCTCAGAGGGAAAGTCCATTAATTAAGATTCGCTTATTCTTTTCTTGGCTCTCTCTTTTTTTTTTTTTTTTTTTTTTTTTTTAAGATCTTAGATTTTTCTAAGTCTTTCATGATGGATTAAAGATATTTTCTAGGTTAAAAACTATTTATCATGAAGTTTTCTATGAACCGTTTTCTCTTTTTTTCTGAGCTTGATTTTTTTTTTATTTTAGAGATCTTAGATTTTTCTAAGTCTTTTCAAGATAGATTAAAAATAATTGATAGGTTATAAATTACTATGATGAGCTTTTTTACTTTCTATGTGCCGTTTTCTCTTTCTTTCTTTTTAATTTCCGATCTAGATCTTTTTATTTTAGAGATCTTAGGTTTTTCTAAGACTTTTCAAGATAGATTAGAGATATTTTCATGGTTATAACTTATTATGATGAGCTTTTTTCCATGTTTCGTTTTATATTTTAGAGATCTTAGATTTTTCTAAGTCTTTTTAGAATAGATTGGAAATATTTTCGAGGTTATAAATTATTATCATGAACTCTTTTTCTATGTACCGTTTTATTACCATGGGGCTGAACACTCCTTTTCATTTCCACTCATGTAACCCACCATAAATAAATAAATAAATAAAATAAATAAAATAAATAAATAAAAGTCAGTTTTCTCAACCTCGGCCCTTCCGAACGATAGAAGAGGCGCCCCTTTGAAAGCGGCTATGTTGATTGATTGATTGATTGATTGATTGAGTGATTCGGGGAAAGAGCACAATAAACACAGCCGCACAAATCCATCGACGGCAACGAGAAAGAAAGAGGGAAACTCATTTCCGCCCGAAAAGCCGCCCTGCAATAAGGAGCAGACTATAAGTGATGAGTTCTACGGAGTGGCTAATAAACCTTGGCAGTGTTCCTCTCCATTTGCAATTCCTTCCTCATTCTCTTCCTCTCTCTCTTTCTCTCTCTCCAGACCTCCATACCCACCTCCCCTCCACCACAGGGTAATAATGTCCCATATCTTCATTTCTTCACCCCCTTCCACCCAACTTCTCCCACCCCCCTCCCCTACTGGGCATCCCATCATCCCCCACACGCATCATCTCTATATATATATATATATATATATATATATATATATATATATATATGTATATATATATGCATATATATATATATATATATATATATATATATGTATATATGTATAGTATATATATATATATATATATATATATATATATATATATATGTATATATATATATATATATATATATATATATATATATATATATAATATATATATATATATATATATATATATATATATATATATATATACTATATATATATATATATATATATATATATATATATATATATATATATATATATATATATATAATATATGATATATATATATATATATGTATATATATACATATATATATATATATATATATATATATATATATATATATATATATATATATATATATGTATATATATATATATATATATATATATATATATATATATATATATACATATATATATATATATATATATATATATATATATATATATATATATATATATCTATATATATATATATATATATATATATATATATATATATATATATATATTATATATATATATATATACATACATATAGGTATATATATATATATATATATATATATATATATATATATATATATATATATATATATATATACATACATATATGTATATATATATATATATATATATATATATATATATATATATATATATATATATATATATATATATATATATATATATAGTATGTATATATATATATATATATATATATATATATATATATATATATCTATATATATATATGTATATATATATATATATCATATATATATATATATATATATATATATATATATATATATATATATATATATATATATATATATATATATATATATATATATATATATATATATATACCATATATATATATATATATATATATATATATATATATATATATATATATATATATATATATATATATATATATATATATATCTATATATATATATATATATATATATATATATATATATATATATATATATATACATATATATATATATATATATATATATATATATATATACATATATATATATATATATATATATATATATATATATATACTATATATATATATATATATATATATATATATATATATATATATATATATATATATATATATATATATATATATATATATATACATAACCTTCTGGGCGAAGGTGTTTATTCACCGCCCTCGTGATACCTGCCTAGAAGACGTTTCGTATTCACACGAGCGATTACGTACTATAGTAGATTCACATCAACCGTGCATTTGATGTCTAGGCCAGTCCCTTATGATGCTCCTGATTGCTGTCGATAAGCCAATCACACGGTTGGAAACTCTCAGTTTCTCTCGAGAGTTCACATAGGCAGGATGTATGCTCTCCATCTCGTGAGGAATACGTCTTTCAGGAGAGGTGGAACGTACATCCTGCCTATGTGAACTCTCGAGAGAGACAGAGTTTCCAGCCCTGTGACTGGCTTATCAACAGCCAATCAGAAGCGATTCAACAATGCCGTCCAGGTGCTCTGAGGAGAAACGTTGCATTAGTATCTCAGGCTTTTGGCCTCGTCATGTAACTTTAAGCTCTGTTCCTCCTCCTCCTCCTTCACCTCTTCCTCTTCCCCCCTTCCTCCTCCTACTCCTCCTCCTCCCCCATTCCTCCTCCTTCTCATCCTCCTCCTCCTCCTCTTCCTCCTCCTCATCCTCCTCCTCCTCATCCTCCCTTCCTCCTCCTCCTCATCCTCCTACTCCTCCTACTCCCCCATTCCTCATCCTCCTCCTACCTCCTCCTCCTCCTCCTCCTCCTTCCTCCTCCTCCTCCTCCTACTAGTAGACTCTTTCACCTTCACCCCACCGTAAGTCTTACGCAGTTTATTCACTCTGAGCACAAAAGGGCAAAAGAGATTAAATTTGTCTGCAATCGAAAGTTGAACTTCGGAGATCAACTCTTGACTCGATTTGCAAAAGGGTCGTTCATGCAAAACTCCTCTCTCAAGGGGCTTGTTTTTTGACGTTGTTGGAAAACAGGGATCTATCAGTTGAACTGT
>NC_061090.1:38211428-38233928 GCF_015104395.2 Macrobrachium nipponense
TGGAGAGGCAGGGAATTCGAGACGTAGAAACGTCGTCGTTGGTGTAGATCTGGTACCCCAGGGTGATCAGGTGGTGGTCTCGACGTCGGATCCACGACACTGTGGGGGTGGGGGTGGGTGGTGGGGTGGTGGGGATAAGAATGGATCCTTATACAGTGGGTAAGTGGATACATAAACTAATGTATATTGTTCCATATGAATAGGTTTCATCTTCTAAATAATAATAATACTAATAATAATAATAATAATAATAATAATAATAATAATCTACATTATCCGGACATTGTTGCATATGAATAGGTTTTATCTTCTAAATAATAATAATAATATAATAATAATAATAATAATAATAATAATAACAATAATAATAATAATAATATTATTCTACTTATCCGGATATTATTCCATAGATAGGTTTCATCTTCTAATATAATATAATAATAATAATGAACCTATTATCCAAACATGTTCAGCTCTTAATAATAATGTAAATAATAATTAATAATAATAATAATAATAATAATAATAATAATATATATATAATATAATAAAATAATAATAATAATATCTACATTATCCAACATGGTTGATATAAATGGTTATCATAAAAAAAAAAAATAATAATAATAATAAGATAATAAATAATAATAATAATAATAATAATAAATAATAATAATATAATAATACATTATCCGGACATTGTCTAATAATGGTTCTCTAATAATAATGTAATAATAATAACAATACATTATAAGGACATTTTCCCATATGACCAGGTTTCATCTTCTAAATATTAATATAATAAAAATAATATTCTACATTATCCGGACATTGTTCCACATATATAATAATAATAATAATAATAATAATAATAATAATAATAATAATAATAATAATAATAATAATAATAATAATACTATTTTACATTATCCGGATATTGTTCCAGATGAGTAGGTTTCATCTTCTAAATAATATTACAAAAATAATATTCTACATTATCCGGACATTGTTCCAGATGAATAGGTTTCATCTTATAAAATAAAAATAATAATATAATATTATTCTACATTATCCGGATATTGTTCCATATGAATAGCTTTCATCTTCTGAATTAATATAATAATAATAATAATAATAATAATAATAATAATAATAATAATAATAATAATAATAACTACTATTTTACATTATCCAGATATTGTTCCAGATGAGTAGTTTCATCTTCTAAATAATAATATAACAAAAATAATATGTTACATTATCCGGACATCGTTCCAGATGAATAGGTTTCATCTTCTAAAATAATAATATAATAATATATTAATCTACATTATCCGGATATTGTTCCAAATGAATAGGTTTCATCTTCTGGATTATTAATAATAATAATAATAATAATAATAATAATAATAAATAATAATAATAATAATAAGTATCATCATTGATGTCGCAATACCATGGGACACCAAGAGTTGAAGAGAAAAGAGGAAAAAATGGATAAGTATCAAGATCTGAAAATAGAATTAAGAAGGATATGGGATATGCCAGTGGAAATCTTACCCATAATCATAGGAGCACTAAGGCACGATCCAAGATCCCTGAAAAGGAATCCAGAAAAACTAGAGGCTGAAGTAGCTCCAGGACTCATGCAGAAGAGTGTGATCCTAGAAACGGCGCACATAGTAAGAAAAGTGATGGACTCCTAAGGAGGCAGGATGCAACCCGGAACCCCACACTATAAATACCACCCAGTCGAATTGGAGGACTGTGATAAAGCAAAAAAATAAAAAAAATAAAAAATAAATAATAATAATATTCTACATTATCCGGACACTGACAAAGCGGCACTTGGCAACCCCCACACAAAATAGTCTATACCAGTGGTTCTTAATCCTGGGGGAACGCCCCCCCCCGCCTCAATTTCCGGGAGAGGCACGAGCCCTAGGGAAACATTTAAAAAAATCTTTAATTAATTATTATTCGTTTTTATTTGTTAGGAAATACTCTCTATCACGAGAGTATATATTATGTTCTAAGGGGCCAACAATAATAAAAAAATGTTGCAAGTTCGTGTATAATTTAAAAGCCCTTTACAAAGCTTTCGAACCCTTCCCTGGGTTCATCTTCAGTCCAAATTTGGACTGAAGATGAACCCAGTGAAGGGTTCGAAAGCTTTGTAAAGGGTTTTTTTTTTTTAATCATACACGAACTCGCAACATTTTTCGTTATTGTGAACCTCTTAGAATATATTCGTTATTCTCTTGACTAGAGTGAGGAACTAATATTCAGAAGTTTTAAATGAAAAATGCAAAAATATCGCCTTTTAACGTTCTTTTCCTAGAGTCTGCTACTCCAATGAGGCTCGTTGGGCTAACTATATTTTGTAATGATTGACCTCCCTTCCTATTCCTCGAAACCCCTTCTCTTTCTCATTTTTTCCTTTTTTTCATATTTTCCTTTTAATCTTGGAGGGAATTTTACTCATAGATGCAAGGGGGCGTGAAAGAAAGGGCCAACTCTTAGAAGGGGCGTGGTATTAAAAAGGTTAAAAACCACTGGTCTATACAATATCCGGACACTGGCAAAGTTCATAAGATAAGGCCGACTAATAACCATTTATACCGAACGGCTCTCTAATGGAACATAGCCGGAAGGTGTAATGAGAGGCAGCCAGGTACCCGCTTTTGAGAAATGGACCGCTCAGAGGTAGTTAATTAGGAATGCATTGCAAAGAGGGCAGGCAGTCTGACCAGATGGAAGGTCAGATTAGCATAAAGTGGTCTCTGGTTCCTGAGCCGAAATATTTGTATTTTCGTCCTTTTCTTTTGCGAGGAATATTCGAGATGACTCGGCTACTTTCTTTGGGAATTTAACGATTTATTTATTTATCTTTTGAAAAACTAACATTATGAGGATTTTTTTCTGGGCAAAATTCCTTTTTTCTTTTTTTGCGAGGAATATCCAAGATGAATCGGCTAGATTCCTTAGGAATTTAACGGAGAATTTTTTTTTTTTTTCAAAAAGTAACTTTCATAACATTGAGATGATTTTTTTTTCAGAAAAAAAGTATTTTTTTGGGGGGGAAGTATTTTGAAAATTTCTTACAACATAAAAAACCGAGTTATTTTTATTCTAAAACGCATAAATAGCTAGTTTATGGAAACCATTAAAAAAACCATCTCTTTGACCAAAGAATTAAATATGTCTACGATTATCCAAGAAGATTCAATATGTCAATTAAGTACGTCATACTTAATTCTTTGGAAAAATAGATGGTTTTTTCAAATGGTTTCCATAAACTAGCTATTTATACTCTTTAGAATATAAAAAAAAATATATGTTGTAAGAAGTTATGAAAATAATTCCCCAAAACAAAATATTTTTTCTGAAAAAATTAATCTCAATATTATGAAAGTTAATTTTCGAGAAAATGAAATTAATTGTCCGTTAAATTTCTAAAGACAAAAGAAATGATATAACTAATGCAAAGGTTGATGGAAACGATTATTTCGTTTAGAAAGTTATAAAGGAACATAAATGAATATTTTCTGGGTCGCTTCTCTATAAATATTCTTACTAATTTCCCCCCGGGATCGAAGAATTCCTCGTCCCTAAACCAGCGAGTTATATTTCACTTTCGAATTCATACTAGGCTGCCTAGACCTAGAGCAAAGGACCTTAAAGTCTGTCCGTCCGCCCCTAGCTCTTTAAAACTACCTAGGCTAGAGGGCTGTAAATTGGTATGTTGATCATCCACTCTCCAGTCATCAAACATACTAAATTGCAGCCCTCTAGCCTCAGTAGTTTTTAAATTCTATTTAAGGTTAAAGTTAGCCATAATCGTACTTCTTGCAGCTCTGAAAATACCCAACAACATAGGCCACCACAACACCGTGTCGGAGTTTCATGGGTCGCGGTTAAGATGACAGATAACTCGATTTCTTCAGCGCATTTTTTGCACGTTTATTTTAAGGAGGACATTTGACCCACCACAAAATTTCACTTTGAAATTACTTTTCTCAAGAGCTAGGGATTCTAATACTCGGTTAGCTAACCAGTTACTTATTAAACTGCGGAATAACTTAGCAGTTAAGAATGCCTGATCAGAAGGTAACTACTACTCACCGTCTCGCGACTGGCAACATTGCTGATCTGGCATCTGAGGGCAGCCGGGCCCCCGACTTGGTCTGTGGTAACAGTGTTGTTGACTGTGATGAACCGCGCCTTGGTCAGGTTCCTAGGGGCCTACTCCTCGTAGGGCCCGAGCAGGAGCTTGGGGTCTGGCGTCCACAGACTTCGTCAAGAAGGCGAAGAAGGATAAGGGAAAGTTCCTCTACAAACGAAATTGTATAAAGTCAGAAATTACAAGAATTTCATAGCTCTTCTGTCTACGACTGGCCAGGACGACTTAGCATTCTCGATGGGGAATCTCTGGATGTCGTCGGAGTTCCTGAAGTCGTCGTCAGCCTGGTTGTGGCCGCCCTTCGTGCTCCAGCAAGACGCTGAGCCTGGAAGAGAGAGAGAGAAGAGAGAGAGAGAGAGAGAGAGAGAGAGAGAGAGAGAGAGAGAGGAACTGAGGTTAAGAGCGGCTGAAGACAGAAGGCTATTTGTAAAGAATCTATGGAACTGAGGTTATGGAAAAGATGCTAAGGAAAAGAGGCTTCCAGGAAAGAATCTATGGCACTGAGGTTATGGAAAAGATCCTAAGGAAAAGAGGCTTCCAGGAAAGATTCTATGGAACTGAGATTATGGAAAAGATGCAAAGGAAAAGAGGCTTCCAGGAAACAATCTATGGAACTGAGGTTATGGAAAAGATGCAAAGGAAAAGATGCTTCCAGGAAAGAATCTATGGAACTGAGGTTATGGAAAAGATCCTAAGGAAAATAGGCTTCAAGAAAAGACTCTATGGAAAAGGGGCTATGGAAAAGAACTTATGAAAAAGGTGTTCAAAAGATATCCTAAGGAGGAGAAGTTATGGAATTATGGAGCAGAATCCATGATAAAAAAAAAATGTCATGGAAAAGATGTGATGAAAAAGAGGCTGTGGAAGAAGAAGAAGACATCAAGAAATAGAAGCTATGAAAAGAGCTAAGAAAAGACATTACAAAAAAAAGGTACTATAGAATAAAGGCTATGAATAAATGCTATGGAAAAAGATGTCCTGGAAAAAAAAGGTCTATGGATTCCATTCAATCTACGTTATGAAGTAACAGGTTATGGAAAAGTCTTATGGAAAAAGAAAATGCAATGGAAAAAGTAGATTATGGGGGAAAAATATATCCCTGAAGACCCATTCAATCCACAGAAGAGGCTGGGAAGGAAAAGACCCTATGAATATTTTATACGAGCTGAAAGACCGAATGAAAGGAGCAATAGGAACCTTTTTATCACCGTCCTCGCATTCTGTAAACGATCAATTTACCGTCCACACGGTTCTCATTGATAAATTGCATTACTGTCCTGGCGTCGCCAAGCGTCCACGAGCAGAGATCCATTTCTCTCTCTCTCTCTCTCTCTCTCTCTCTCTCTCTCTCTCTCTCTATATTTTTATTTTTTTATTAATGATACAATGAGGAAAATTTCTTTATTTAATTTTTTAGTCACATGACCTCTCTCTCTCTCTCTCTCTCTCTCTCTCTCTCTCTCTCTCTCGACTACGAACTTTTCGTCCAGCTCAGGCGATGACCCTCAGGAAGATGGAAGACCCACCGCCTTCTTGAACCGCAATATTGATTTTTGACTCCTGCTGTTTCCCTTCTGGCCAATATTGGATGTTTCTGCCGTTGATAACTTTTACTAATACTTTACCTGATGTGTCGGTTTGTATTTTTTTAGTTTCTTTAGAACTTTGAAGTTCTTTTTATGCGTTAAATGTGATCAAGCTTCCAAAGAATATCATGGTGTCCACTTGAAAGAAGTAAACAGAAAAAAAAGATAAAGTAATTCAACAAATTATTAAAAACCCGAGAGACTTTCCAGACACTGGTCCATTATTTTACCTCCTTCTTTAGGAATGGGACGAATTTCTTTCTCAAGAATAGAACGACTTTTTTGTAGAAAGAATATTTTTCTTTCAGAAATGGACGACTTTTATTCTCGCAATTGTGGGAGACCTTTTTCAAAAGAAAAATTGACGACTTTTCCGCAAAAATTTGACAACTTTCGGAAAAAAAAATTGACGACTTAATAAAAAAAATAAGTAGGACGACCTTTATTCTTAGAAAAATGGGGGGACTTTTCCTCTCAGAAAAAGGGAACGACTTATTTGATATGACGACTTTTTCCACATATACCAGAAAAAAAAGGGCCGATTTTTTTAAATAGAACCTTTTTTTTTTTTATTAGGAATTTTTATTCCGAAGAGACGCCTCAGCGATTGATAATGAATCTTTCTGTCGCTTCTTAATTGAAGGAAAGTTGAAAGGCGAAATTATTGGTAACTCCCGAATTCCAATTGCCATTTTTGACGGCCTTTTTTAACCAAAACCTATGGAATGTTTTTTGTGGGGACCAGGAAGGGTGGGTGGAGGTGTGAATGGACATCGGGTGGGGGGACCTCTGAGACGCGTCTCAGCTTTCTCCTTTTGGCAAATGCTACATATTTTCTCTTGCTTTCTTTTATTTTCTCTCATTTCCTCTTATTCTCTCTTGGCCAGTTTAACTATTTAATTCCATTCTGTCTTGGCAACAGGCAGTAAGCTTAAAAGGACAATGAATTTATATAATTTTAATTTCAAATCGATTTCTAGAATTATGGTGACCTCTAGCCAGTAGTTTTTAAGATCTGAGGACGGACAGGAAAAAAGTGCGGACAGGAAAAGGCTCGGACAGAAAAAAAGCTTTCATTTACACAAAACTACAAATATTCATGAATTCCCCTCAAAGGTCTGAACTATAGTAGATTCACATCAACCGTGCATTTGATGTCTAGGCCCGTCCCTTACGACGCTCCTGATTGGCTGTTGATAAGCCAATGACAGGGCTGAAACTCTCCTCAGTTTCTCTCGAGAGTTCACATGGGCAGGATGTGTGTTCCACCTCTCCTGATGTATACGTTTGAAAGACGTATCCCTCAGGAGAGGAGGAACGCACATCCTGCCTATGTGAACTCTGTTTTCAGCCCTGTCATTAGCTTATAAACAGCCAATCAGGAGCGTCGTAAGGGAAGGGCCTAGACATCAAATGCACGGTTGAAGTGCATCTATTATAGTTTCATCATCTTCATTCGGTTTTTTTCGCGACGCGTGGAAAGCTCCCCGCCTCGAACGCTGCTCCTCCACTTTCAATAACAGATCGAATTAGATAACCTGATTTCGCACGTCCCGCCCGCAACGGATCCGCAACATTGCAGTTGCCAACGACTGCCTGAATATTCGACTCGTTTCCTGCAAGGGCGGAGACGAAGCACTGGTTGCGGGGACATCAGATGATGACACAGTTGGACAATGTTATGAAATTTTTGGAATTTGCATAGTTAATTGGCGGTCTCCAACGATGAGAGAGAGAGGGGGGGTTTTGGGGGAAAAGAGAGAGAGAGAGAGGTTAACGCGTTTTTTCTATTTCTGTAATATGAACGTTACATACTTTCAAGGTAAATAAACAAACAATTAACCTCGGCCGTAAGATTTGTTGTCAAAGGCTTCATTGTTTTAGCTTTTTGGGAGCTATGTCACTCTCTGAATTAATAATTAAGTCAGTCTTAAGGAGGGTCCTGATGCTGGAGTCACAAGACTCTCTCTCTCTCTCTCTCTCTCTCTCTCTCTCTCTCTCTCTCTCTCTCTCTCTGCCTTTGCGTCATCACTGAGGCACAGGTATCCCGAGTAGGTTCTGCGTTCATAAATCAGGGCTCTTACTTATTAACGGGGAACTTGAAACGGCCCCCAGATATCGCCATATCTCGTGTCTCCAGTCTTCCCCTCAGAGGGAAAGTCCATTAATTATGATTCGCTTGTTCTTTTCTTGTCTCTCTCTCTTTTTATGCTCTGATCTTTTTTTTTTATTTAGAGATCTTAGATTTTTCTAAGTCTGTTCATGATGGATTAAAGATATTTTCTAGGTTATAAACTATTATCATGAGTTTTTTTATGAACCGTTTTCTCTTTCTTTCTGAGCTTGATTTTTTTTATTTTAGAGATCTTAGATTTTTCTAATTCTTTTCAAGATAGATTAAAAATAATTGATAGCTTATGAATTACTATGATAAGCTTTTTTACTTTCTATGTGCCGTTTTCTCTTTCTTTCTTTTTATGATCTGATCTAGATTTTTATTTTAGAGATCTTAGTTTTTTCTAGGACTTTTCAAGGTAGATTAGAGATATTTTCAAGGTTATAAATTATTATGATGAGCTTTTCTCCATGTTTCGTTTTATATTTTAGAGATCTTAGATTTTTTAAGTCTTTTCAAAATAGATTGAAAATATTTTCGAGGTTATAAATTATTATCAGGACCTTTTTTTCTTTGTATCATTTTATTACCATGGGGGCTGACACCCCCTTTTCATTTCCATTCATGTAACCTACCAAAAATAAATAAATAAATAAATAAATAAATAAATAAATAAATAAATAAATAAATAATAAAATAAATAAATAAATAAAAGTCAGTCTTCTCAATCTCGGCCATTCCGAGCGATAGAAGAGGCGCCCCTTTGAAAGCGGCTATGTTGATTGATTGATTGATTGAGTGATTCGGGGAAAGAGCACAATAAACACAGCCGCACAAATCCATCGACGGCAACGAGAAAGAAAGAGGAAAAATAATTTCCGCCCGAAAAGCCGTACTGCAATAAAGAGCAGACTATAAGTGATGAGTTCGACGGAGTGGCTAATAAACCTTGGCAGTGTTCCTCTCCATTTGCAATTCCTTCCTCATTCTCTTCCTCTCTCTCTTTCTCTCTCACCAGATCTCCATACCCACCTCCCCTCCACCACAGGGTAATAATGTCCCATATCTTCATTTCTTCACCCACTTCCACCCAACATCTCCCACCCCCTCCCCTACGGGGCATCCCATCATCCCCCACCAGCAATCAGTCTATTTAAGCAGCGACCTCCATTGTGACACTTAATACCTCAAATACGCCTCATTACGTGGGATCACTTTCTTCGTCTGTCGGTCGTTTCGTAATTCCCGTCCCATACATTCCCTGATATGGGTGGGGTGGGGGGGGCGGACGATAATGGAGGTGCATATCATTAGCGAGAGGACTGACAGACAGACAGGAAGGATGGCGGAATACGTATGGAGAAATATGTTTATGAATGAACATTGTAAACCTTGTTTAGATGCTATTTCTCCCCCAAAAATTCTAATCAATTGTGTCCAGTCATGACGACCACCTTCCGTCAAATTCTCGTCAAAATCCAGACGTAATTTTTAGCGTGATGCTAAAAGCAAACTATAAACGAAAAGAATAACAAAATTATATATATATATATATATATATATATATATATATATATATATATATATATATATATATATATATACATAACCTTCTGGGCGAAGGTGTTTACGTATTCCGCCTCGTGATACCTGCCTAGGAGACGTTTCGTATTCACACGAGCGATTACGGATTATAGTAGATTTACATCAACCGTGCATTTGATGTCTAGGCCAGTCCCTTACGATGCCCCTGATTGGCTGTCGACAAGCCAATCACACGGTTGGAAACTCTCAGTCTCTCTCGAGAGTTCACATAGGCAGAATGTATGCTCTCCATCTCGTGAGGGATACGTCTTTCAGGAGAGGTGGAACGTACATCCTGCCTATGTGAACTCTCGAGAGAGACAGAGTTTCCAGCCCTGTGACTGGCTTATCAACAGCCAATCAGGAGCGATTCAACAATGCCGTCCAGGTGCTCTGAGGAGAAACGTTGCATTAGTATCTCAGGCTTTTGGCCTCATCATGTAACTTTAAGCTCTACTCCTCCTCCTCCTCCTCCTCCTCCTCCTCCTCCTCCTCCTTCCTCCTCCTACTCCTCCTCCTCCTCCTCCTACTAGTAGACTCTTTCACCTTCACCCCAACGCAAGTCTTACGCAGTTTATTCACCCCGAGCACAAAAGGGCAAAAGAGAATAAATTTTGTCTGCAATCGAAAGTTGAACTTCCGAGATCAACTCTTGACGCGATTTGCGAAAGGCTTCTCGTTTCTTTCATGCAAAGCTCCTCTCTCAAGGCTAAAGGGGCTTGTTTTTTGACGTTCTTGGAAAACAGGGATCTATCAGTTGAACTGTTAAGTTTCTGGGTTATTCCGTGTGGCAGTCTTCCATTGATATATATCATTTAGGATTTTTGTTCTTTGAAGGATAATATCTTCGTGTAACTCGTGTTTCATTCCTAGTTAAATTCTAAAAGCTGTTCTTGTGTTTTAACTCTGGATTATCAACAATTATTTTCAGTACTTAAAAGTTAAAAACTATATCCGTTCTAGATAATATTACAATTTCATTTAGCCTTTCATTTTCATATATTACTTAAACATGGCTCATTATTAAGGACGCACTCAGAAAATCTCTCTCTCTCTCTCTCTCTCTCTCTCTCTCTCTCTCTCTCTCTCTCTCTCTCTCTCTCTTCTCTGTATTTAGGACCCGTAAAAAAACTATGGAGAACATCTTAAGGAAAAACCTAGAGAAAATCTCTCTCTCTCTCTCTCTCTCTCTCTCTCTCTCTCTCTCTCTCTCTTCGATCTTCTCTGTATTTAGGGACCCTGTAAAAAAACTACGGAGAAGATCTAAGGAAAAACCTAGAGAAAATCTCTCCTTCTCTCTCTCTCTCTCTCCCTCTCTCTCTCTCTCTCTCTCTCTCTCTCTCCTTCTTCTTCTTTCCTTGCTTTGAAGCTTACGTACTTATCGGAGTGAGTGCTGAACCTTCCCAATATAAAAGGGAAATAGATTTTTCTTAAACTTTGTTAGGATACGTGGTAGTGTCTCTAGTTAGTTGTGAATACAAATTCAGCTTCCTAATTCAAGACATATTAACCCTTAATGGACAGATAGCTTCTCAGGAGTAGTAATAACAGGTTTGGGGTGGTGGAAGGATTGATCCTGTAGATAAGCAATATTAAAGTTGTTAAGTTTTACTGAGGTTGACTCAAGTTAGCAATTAAGGTAAAAACCTTTCCAGAAGGTTATAGATTCGTTGTTCTAATCCTACCAATATTTTTCACATGTATGAATAGTTTTAGAGGCAATATGTATATTCGACTAAAAACTGTGAGGGTGTAGAAAGAGAGAGAGAGAGAGAGAGAGAGAGAGAGAGAGAATGTACACAATACGCCTTTTGTTGTCTCTTCTCACTATTATACCTGACGTCTACTTTCATAATCCGAATTAGCAGACAGTCCCACAAAGGAATTCAAAGAACTATCAGTTTAATAATTATCTTGTTTCTTGTATAACGTATAACATCCTTTGATACCCACCCAATGAAAGTGACAACTCTACAAAACAAAAATCTTCGTAGCTGGGAGAGGTCCATAAGGCTGAAAGCTAATTACAGTGTTCTCATATTTTCATTTTCTGTTATACAAGCCACGCCCTCGGTGAGATATTTTCGTTTTCTGTTGGAATGTGGGCCCAGTCATCCATAAGGGATTTCTACCTTTTTTTTTCCGTTTTCCGTGAGGATGTCAACCCTGTCTTCCCATAAAGGATTCTTAGCTTATCTTTTCGTTTTCCGTGAGGATGTCAGTTCTGCCTTTCATAAGGGATTTATAGCTTATCTTTTCGTTTTCCGTCAGGATGTGAGCCCTGTCACTCATGAAGCATTTTTTTTTTTTCGTTTTCCGTCAGGATGTGAGCCCAATTTCCCCATAAGGCAATTTTCGTTTCCCGCTGATATCGAGATACAGAATGGCACCCATATCTTACCAACTTTCTATAGGGAGAATTGGGAACTACTTTTCCGTGGGTCAGAAAGTCTTTGCATGTTTGGTAAAGATGTAGCCAATGCTACAAAAGGAAATCATATGGAATATAAAAATCCCTCCTCTCTTTATATCTACCTTCGCTGTCTGTCCAAGTGAAATTTAGTTTCCTTTTCAAAGAAGAAGAAATAATGCTTGGAAGTGTATAATAAAATTTTCACGTTGGTTGATATATGTTTAGAAATTTCTTTACTATTAAACAGATCAAGTTAGCAGAAACTGAGTGAAATTATAATAGGTAAGTCCTTAAATTCGCTGAACTTGCAAAGCAAATGATTCAGTTCTTTTCACTGTTGCATTACATAACCAAGTGTAAGAGCTACCAAAATGAATTTTGCAGTTATGTATAGGGTTAAAACCAACAGGATTTTTTACATGACCCCAGTATAGACTTTAAGTTTCTGTAAAAGAAAACTATTGTGCTGGCTTGTCTGTCCGTCCGCACTTTTTCTGTTCTCCCTCATATCTTTAAAACTACTGAGGCTAGAGGGCTGCAAATTGGTTCGCTAGCGGATCATCCACCCTCCAATCATCAAACATACCAAATTGCATCCCTCTAACCTCAGTAGTTTCTGTATTATTTAAGGTTGTATTTAGCCCTAATCTTAGCCTTAATCGTGTGTCTGGCAACGATATAGCCCAAGCCACCACCGGACCGTAGTTAGTTCCATGGATCGCGACTCATACAGCATTATAACCGAGACCATCTATTTTCTGTGGCCTTGATTACACGAGATACAGGAAACTCGATTGCGCAGAACCATTTTTCACGAGTTTTCTCTTCTGCCTAACTCTCTTTTACACACTCCCTCTCCACTCACTCTCTCTATCCTTTCTCTAACACCCTCTCATCACCCTGGAGACTATAGTTCTATTCATTCTTACCTGGACAATTAACCTCAAAATCTCTTACCCAGACAATCCAGACAATTAACCTCGAAATAGCCAAAACCTTCAGCCTTCGTCGGTACTTACCTATGACGTTGAGACTGGCCAGGATGCCAATGGGGGGATGGGCTGACAGCTGACATTCGTACTTCCCGGAATCACGTACTTGGTCGTACTTGATATGCAGATTCCATTCCTAGGGAGAAATTATACATTGCAAGACGTCGCTCTAGATTCCTGGTGTGTCGTCGTATGAGTATGTGCATAGTAATTTAGGTGTGGTGTATATATATATATAATATATATAATATATTATAATATATATATATATATATATATATATAATATATAATACGTATTTATATATATAATATATATGTATAATATAATATAATATTATAAATATATATATATATATATATATATAATATATATAATTATATTATATATATATATTATTATATATATATATATACATATATATATATATATAAATTAATAATATATATATGGATAATATATATTAATATATATATATCATATATATATCTCCATATCATATCATATATATATTATAATCTATAATAATTATATTATATTTAAATATATATATGTATATAATATATATGTGTGTGTGTGTGTGTGTGTGTGTGTGCGCGCGCGCGTGTGCGAGTGTGTGTGTATGCGTGTCCTTCTGTTTACAAAGTGTATTTGTATATCTGTGTGCATATATGTATAAGAGGATGTGCACAAGTATTTATTCTTATAACTGTGAGTGTATATGTTCGTATGCCATGCCAGCATATATTGATGCTTACATACCAATGCATATAAGTCCTTTTATATAAATCTTTTTGAACTAAACAGTTTAAGACAATTGCATCAAAAATAAAGTTTTATTCGAAATTAAATCTACAATAGAAAGTATTTTTGTTTTTCCCTTTGGGACACAGAGCTGCTATCAGCGTCGTAGGAATTCAGCCAAATATCCATTTTCATAAGACAGTCAAATCTACCGGAATATCTTATAGACAGCATTTGCTTCCTCTCCTCTTCTCTCTCTCTCTCTATCTCTCTCTCCTCTTCTCTCTCCCTCTCTCCTTTCTCTCTGAAATATTATTCAATAAGAAACAATACAAGTGAAATAAAGATATATATACAATGGGATGTTGAAGGGTGGGATCGTGAAAGAATATGCACACGATAATGATCACAGAGAGAAGAAACAAGACAGAGAAGAACAAGAAGAAAAAAGAAGAATAAACATGAAAACACGCCAAAAAACAAATTCAAAACAATGAAAAATATATCTGATACAAGAAGAACAAGAAGAAGAAGAACAAGAAGGAGAAGAAGAATAAACAAGAAAAACAAGACCAAGAAACAAATGAAAACAATGAAAAATAAATCTGAACACCAAACAGAAGAACAAAGAACAAAAAAGAAACAATACCAAGAAAAACAAGAAGATGAAGAAGAAGAAAAGAAAACAAGAACAAGAAACAAAATCAAAACAATGACAAATAGATCCCAACACCAACAGAAGAACAAAGAACAAAAAAAGAACAATACCAAGAACAAGAACAACGAACAAGAAGAACAAGAAAACAAGAACAATACCAAGAAAAATAAGAAGAAGAAGAAGAATAAACATGAAAACAAGACCAAGAAACAAAAAACAATGACAAATAAATCCGAACACCAACAGCAGAACAAAGAACAAAAAATAACAAAAAAAAGAACAAGAAAAGAAACAATACCAAGAAAAACAACAACAACAAAAAGCAAAATAAAAATAATGACAAATAAATTCGAACACCAACAGAAGCAAAAAGAACAAAGAGAACGATACCAAGAAAAACAAGAACAAGAAGAACGAGAAACAAGAACAAGAACTCTGCTTCGTCTACTTACTTCCAGTCTTACCTTTCCTTCAAAAGTGGGCAGCTGGAGAGGCAGGGAATTCGAGACGTAGAAACGGTCGTCGTTGGTGTAGATCTGGTACCCCAGGGTGATCAGGTGGTGGTCTCGACGTCGGATCCACGACACCTGTGGGGGTGGTGGGGTGGGGGGGAGTTGGTAAGAATGGATCCTTATACAGTGGGTAAGTGGATACATAACTAATGTATATTGTTCCATATGAATAGGTTTCATCTTCTAAATAATAATATAATAATAATATTCTACATTATCCGGACATTGTTGCATATGAATAGGTCATCTTAATATAATAATAATAATAATAATAATAATAATAATAATAATAATAATAATAATAATAATCACCTTATCCGGACATTGTTCCATATATAATAGGTTTCATCGACTAAAAAAAAAGACAAAATAAATAAATAAACAATAAATCAATAATAATAATCTACAATATCCGGACATTATTCTATATGAATAGGTGTCATTTCTAAATAATAATATAATAATAATAATTTTCTACATTATATGGACATTTTCCCATATGAATATGTTTCATCTTTAAGTAATTGAATATCAGAAAAAATATTCTACATTTCCGGACATGTTCCACATATATAATAATAATAATAATAATAATAATAATAATATAATAATAATAATAATAATAATAATAATAATAATAATAATTTTACATTATCCGGATATTGTTCCAGATGAATAGGTTTCATCTTCTAAAATAATAATATAATAATAATAATATTCTACATTATCCGGCCACTGGCAAAGCGGCACTTGGCAACTCCCACAGAATAGTCTATACCAGTGGTTCTTAATCTTGGGGGACGCCCCCACCCCCCTCAATTTCCAGGGGAGGCACGAGCCCTAGGGAAACATTTTTAAAAAATCTCTAATTATATTCGTTATTTACATGGAAAAACTCTCTATCGCGAGAGTATATATAATGTTCTAAGGGGCCCACAATAATAAAAAATGTTGCGAGTTCGTGTATAATTTAAAAGCCCTTTACAAAGCTTTCGAACCCTTCCCTAGGTTCATCTTCAGTCCGGACTGAAGATGAACCCAGGGAAGGGTTCGAAAGCTTTGTAAAGTTTTTTTTTTTAATTATACACGAACTCGCAACATTTTTCATTATTGTGAACCTCTTAGAATATATTCGTATTCTCTTGACTAGAGTGAGGAACTAATATTCAGAAGTTTTCTATGAAAAATGCAAAAGTATCGCCTTTTAACGTTACTTTCCTAGAGTCTACTACTCCAATGAGGCTCGTTGGGCTAACCAATGTTTTGTAATGATTGACCTCCCTTCCTATTCCTCGAAACCCCTTCTCTTTCTCATTTTTTTCCTTTTTTTCATATTTTCCTTTAAATCTTGGAGGGAATTTACTCATAGATGCAAGGGGGCGTGAAAGAAAGGGCCAACTCTTAGAAGGGGCGTGGTATTAAAAAGGTTAAAAACCACTGGTCTATACATTATCCGGACACTGGCAAAGTTCATAAGATAAGGCCAACTAATAACCATTTATAGCGAACGACTCTCTAATGGAGCATAGCCGGAAGGTGTAATGAGAGGCAGCCAGTACCGCGTTTTGCAGAAAGGGAAATGGACCGCTCTGAGGTAGTTAATTAGGAATGCATTGCAAAGAGGGCAGGCAGTCTGACCAGATGGAAGGTCAGATTAGCATAAAGCGGTCTCTGGGTCCTGGGCCGAAATATTTGTATTTTCGTCTTTTTCTTTTGCGAGGAATATTCGAGATGACTCGGCTACATTCTTTGGGAATTTAACGATTTATTTATTTATTTTTTCAAAAACTAACTTTCATAACATTAAGAGGATTTTTTTTTGTAGGCAAAATTCCTTTTTTCTTTTTTTGCGAGGAATATCCAAGATGAAACGGCTAGATTCTTTAGGAATTTAAGGAGAATTTTTTTTTTTGAATTTTTTTTTTTCTTTTTCAAAAAGTAACTTTCATAACATTGAGATGATTTTTTTTTTCAGAAAAAAAAAAATTTTGGGGGGGAAGTATTTTGAAAATTTCTTACAACATAAAAAACCGAGTTATTTTTATTCAAAAACGCATAAATAGCTAGTTTATGGAAACCATTAAAAAAACCATCTCTTTGAACAAAGAATTAAGTATGTCTATATGTCTACGATTATCCAAGAAGATTCAATATGTCAATTAAGTATGTCATACTTAATTCTTTGGAAAAATAGATGGTTTTTTCAAATGGTTTCCATAAACTAGCTATTTATACTCTTTAGAATATAAAAAATATATGTTGTAAGAAGTTATGAAAATAACTCCCCAAAACAAAATATTTTTTTTCTGAAAAAATTAATCTCAATGTTATGAAAGTTAATTTTCGAGAAAATGAAATTAATTGTCCGTTAAATATCTAAAGACAAAAGAAATTATATAACTTATGCAAAGTTTGATGGAAACGATTATTTCGCTTAGAAAGTTATAAAGGAATATAAATGAATATTTTCCGGGTCGCTTCTCTATAAATATTCAGACTAATTTCCCCCCGGGATCGAAGAATTCCTCGTCCCTAAACCAGCGAGTTATATTTCACTTTCGAATTCATACTAGGCTGCCTAGACCTAGAGCAAAGGACCTTAAAGTCTATCCGTCCGCCCCTAGCTCTTTAAAACTACCGAGGCTAGAGGGCTGTAAATTGGTATGTTGATCATCCACCCTCCAGTCATCAAACATACTAAATTGCAGCCCTCTAGCCTCAGTAGTTTTAAAATTCTATTTAAGGTTAAAGTTAGCCATAATCGTACTTCTTGCAGCTCTGAAAATACCCAACAACATAGGCCACCACAACACTGTCGGAGTTTCATGGGTCGCGGTTAAGATGACAGATAACTCGATTTCTTCAGCGCATATTTTGCACGTTTATTTTAAGGATGACATTTGACCCACCAACAAAATTGCACTTTGAAATTACTTCTCCCAAGAGCTAAGGATTCTAATACTCGGTTAGCTAACCAGTTACTTATTAAACTGAGGAATAACTTAGCAGTTAAGAATGCCTGATCAGAAGGTTACTACTACTCACCGTCTCGCGACTGGCAACATTGCTGATCTGGCATCTGAGGGCAGCCGGGCCTCGACTTGGACTGTGGTAACAGTGTTGTTGGCTGTGATGAACCGCGCCTTGGTCAGGTTCCTAGGGGCCTACTCCTCGTAGGGCCCGAGCAGGAGCTTGGGGTCTGGCGTCCACAGACCTTCGTCAAGAAGGCGAAGAAGGATAAGGGAAAGTTCCTCTACAAACGAAATTGTATAAAATCATAGAAATGACAAGAATTTCATAGCTCTTCTGTCTACAACTGGCCAGGACGACTTAGCATTCTCGATGGCGAATCTCTGGATGTCGTCGGAGTTCCTGAAGTCGTCGTCAGCCTGGTCGTGGCCGCCCTTCGTGCTCCAGCCAGATGCTGAGCCTGGAAGAGAGAGAGAGAGAGAGAGAGAGAGAGAGAGAGAGAGAGAGAGAGAGAGAGGAACTGAGGTTAAGAGCGGCTGAAGACAGAAGGCTATTTGGAAAGAATCTATGGAACTGAGGTTATGGAAAAGATGCTAAGGAAAAGAGGCTTCCAGGAAAGAATCTATGGCACTGAGGTTATGGAAAAGATCCTAAGGAAAAGAGGCTTCCAGGAAAGAATCTATGGAACTGAGGTTATGGAAAAGATGCAAAGGAAAGAGGCTTCCAGGAAACAATCTATGGAACTGAGGTTATGGAAAAGATGCAAAGGAAAAGATGCTTCCAGGAAAGAATCTATGGAACTGAGGTTATGGAATAGATCCTAAGGAAAATAGGCTTCGAGAAAAGACTCTATGGAAAAGGGGCTATGGAAAAGAACTTATGAAAAAGGTGTTCAAAAGATATCCTAAGGAGGAGAAGTTATGGAATTATGGGTCAGATTCCATGATAAAAAAAAAATGTCATGGAAAAGATGTTATGAAAAAGAGGCTGTGGAGAAGTAAGGTAACATCAAGGAAATAGAAGCTATGGAAAATAGCTTATGAAAAGACATTAAAAAAACAAAAAAGGTTACTGATTAGAATAAACGGCTATGAATAAAAGGCTTATGGGAAAAAGATGTCCTGGAAAAAAAAAGGTCTATGGATTCCATTCAATCTACGTTATGAAGTAACAGGTTATGGAAAAGTCTTATGGAAAAAGAAAGTGCAATGGAAAAAGTAGATTATGGGGAAAAAATATATCCCTGAAGACCCATTCAATCCACAGAAGAGGCTGGGAAGGAGAAGACCCTATGAATATTTTATACGAGCTGAAAGACCGAATGAAAGGAGCAATAGGAACCTCGATATCCGTCATACCCAAACTCATATACGAGAGCTGTTTTGTATACATATATATATACACACACACACACCTACGAGTGTGTAGTCAGCAGCTGCGTAGAGCTGATTTGGACAATCAAATATTCAGATAGACAGGATGGAATAGAAAGGACGTAGAAAGTAGACAGATGGAATGTATAACGAATGAAATGTATAATGAATGTATAATGAAGAAAATGTCTATATAATAAGTGAAATGTATAATGAATGAAAGGTATAATGAAAGTATAATGAATTAAATGTATAATTAAATGTATAATGAATTACATGTATAATGAATGTATAATGAATTAGATATATAATGAATGTACAATGAATTAATTATATAATGTATGTATAATGGATGATATGTATAATGAATGCGTTTTGTCTTTTTTCAAGAGAATTGGCGATTTCTCGTTCTTATAGTGGGGAGAATTTTTTCTCTAATAATCTTCTTTGAAGACAGACAGACAGACAGACAGGAAATAACATCAATTGCTGGCGTAGAGAGAGAGAGAGAGAGAGAGAGAGAGAGAGAGAGAGAGAGAGACTGGCAACGTATAATGAAAGCCGGTTCATTACGACCTTTCGTTTCTCAGAAAGTGAGTTTTGTTCCAGCTTCCAAAAACAGGATAAGAGGGAGAGAGAGAGAGAGAGAGAGAGAGAGAGAGAGAGAGAGAGAGAGGAGGGAATCTATTTAAGGCAGCCACAATGAACAAAATGACATTCGTTAGCTGAGTAAGAACATGACGGTCTTTTCAGTAGAACTTTATTATTATTATTATTATTATTATTATTATTATTATTATTTTTTATTATGCGCAAACAAGCGCCGAAATGCAAACACATCGACAGCAATGGAGGAAACAATCACAAGTAGCAATGAGGGGGCCACAAGGGAGGGAGGGGGAGGAGGAGGGGGGAGAAAAAACAAAACAAGCAAAACGCACAGGAACCAAAAATAGACGTTCTAACGTCGGCAGACCAATAGGGGAGGTGGAGAAGGACGTAGCAAAAATAAAAAAATGGACAAGTAAGAATCATGTATCCCATAGAATGGGATATAGATATACAATCAAGTGAAGCTAAAATACAATTAATTGACATTCGTATACATGACGAATGCATTGCAGGGTCGAAGATTCCGGAAGATGAAATAATACAACCACTAATAGCAGAAAAGAGAGTTCCTCTCTCTTCCATATATTTCGGAGCGGCAAATCAACAATTCTTGGAATTATACACCAGGGAGAAAAGGAAAATAGATAAAAAAGATTGGATGATAGCAACATGGCCAGTAATACAACCTAGGAGCATAATAGTATAACGGGTATAAATAGATAATAAAACGTAAATAAATATCGTTTAATATTCCACCCTCTCTCTCTCTCTCTCGCGACCAGTGAGGGGAAGAGAGGCGCCGGAGGGTCCCACGCACACCTGAATACTCTCGCTTAGCAACCCTCCCCCCCTCCCATTAGCAACGGGTGGCTCGACTCAGTGACGGGTGGGGGTGGGGGCCGGCTCCGGGGAGGTCCTCCCTTGGCCCCTCCTGCGCGAGCGTCGGGGATCCGGTGCTGGGAGGGAGCGAAAGTTCATTGACACCGCAACTGTCACTCGTTCTCCTAGGAGATGTGTCTGCTTTTGTAATTATTACGCGCGTGCGTGTTGTTCTTTTTGAATGAATTCAGATGAATTAATGGAACTTCTGAAGAGTGTGTGAGTGAGAGACGATGTCCCTAGACGCCTGAAAAAAGTAGCCTAGTCTCCTCTAATATCAGTAATTTCAAGTGTGTAATGATTAAGAATGCACATGCATATGCATATGCATAACACAAATGAAACTCAACTTGTGATGATGTAAAGAATTAGGATTAAGATTTCTTCCTCTTACACCTGGACAATATAAAAAAAAGCACTTCATTTTGTGTAGCACAAATCCAGGTGTTAAACTATCAATTGCACAAAGTAGTAGCTCTCACTGCACCAACTCATGACTAACTAAGAAATAAGTAACCTTAGCAATAATGCAACTCCTGATCATTGGGAAGAGAGCCCGAATACACTAACATTACTAAAAAAAAAAATGCACTTGAGAAACAATGTACAGCACGTGGTCTGAGTCCCCCCTCTCTCCCCTCCCCCCACAATGCAGTGAGGGACAGAGGGAGGATGATCCAATTGGAGCCTCAATCTTTGGAATTAACATTCACCAGACAAATGCAAACTCAGTAAAACAATATATAAATACAAATAAATTAATAATGATGCTACAGTAGTCGAGCCAGAACAATACAAAAGATGCAACATTCACTACATTACATAAAAAGAAGACAAATGGTCTGTCCCATTCTTTATCCCTTCTCCGCATACCTTCCTTTCGCCTCCTATCCCACCTTCAACAACCTAGACTTCCTTCCGGTGGGCATATTTCCCAAGTCTGGAAGAGTATAGGGATAGAGAAAATTAGGACCAATCAAAGCGCGTGGAGCTGATCAAGACGTCACAAGCCACGCCTTTAAGCTCTCTCCTCAGTCCCATATCCATTACTGCCCCCAGTCACGATGCCGAAGAAATACTTACTTCTCAATTTCCACAGTTTACGGCTTGTATGACATATACATTTAATCAGCTATATCTAAACATAATGCAACACTAATTTAACAACAATATATTCTTCAAATGAGATACACCGTGAAAGATATTATGCTTTATTGGCTCCTCCCTCTTAGTACATAATATTTTCACATCGCGAAAATTTAAATTATAGACGTGAAAATGCATGTTTAAAGCCATTTACAATGAGTTACGATAACTCATGGGACGAATCAAACAATTTACAGATTGGTAAAAATGATGGTATCTGACCTGTCTGTAGGGGAAAATAGAGAGAGGAGTAGGTTTACACTACGGATATCTACGGACAGATGCAGTTTCGTAGTAATGCACATTACCGTGCATTGTATAAAAGCAATATACTGGTCATTACTAGGGCATGAATGAACAGGAATCAGACTGATATAAGTCCACTACTATTACAGGGACACGTACCAGCTTATTCACTAGATTATTTCAAAGCTAACTGTTGCAACTTAACAGAAAGAAATCTACGATATTGTTAGTTTGGTCTAAGTTGGCCTTACTGTAACCAAATATAGTTACTTGACAAACTCATCCTGTCAGTGGCTCGTCTGCGTAAGGCTGTTTTTTTTCAAGGTGTACTTGATAAGCTGTAGTAAAAAAAATTGCCTTTTTGAGGTGGATTCCGTTTTGATAAAACCTTCCAGATGTCCTTACCTGGTTGGTATTTGCCATTCATTGTGTACAAATATATAAAATTTGTTATTGAATTTATTGTTTGCTTTTGCTTTTTACTTT
>NC_061090.1:38238928-38248928 GCF_015104395.2 Macrobrachium nipponense
CTGATGTTTCTTGGCACAGGCTCCAGTGGAGGGCTTTTGCTACTGAATCATGCCTCTTTTTGTACTGGTTCTGCGCAAGTGTCGGGCATTCAACTTGCTATGTGGTTATGGTTTCACTTTTCGTATTGCACTTCTACATATGGGAGAGATGTTATTTCCGTCTATCGTACTTTGAACATATCTGGTTCTTAGGGCCTGATCTTGTGCCGCTGTTATCATTCCTTCAGTTTCCTTCTTTTAGCTCTCCCCTCTGTAGCCATTGCCAATTGTCATCGCTGGCTAGTTCTTTAGTCTGTCTCATGTATTGTCCGTGCATTGGTTTGTTGTGCCAGTCTTTCTGTCTTTCTCCTGTCTCTGTATATTTCGGGTCTTCGTCTGCTTTTATTAGTCCTTCTTCCCATGCACTCTTTAGCCACTCGTCTTCACTGGTTTTCAGATATTGCCCCAGTGCTCTGTTTTCGATGTTGACGCAGTCCTCTATACTGAGTAGTCCTCTCCCTCCTTCCTTTCGTGTATGTATAGTCTGTCCGTATTTGCTCTTGGGGTGTAGTGCTTTGTGTATTGTCATATGTTTCCTGGTTTTCTGATATGCTGCGGTAGTTCTGCCTTCGTCCATCCACTATTCTGCGCTGTATCTGATTACTGGCACTGCCCATGTGTTTATGGCTTTTATCATATTTCCGGCGTTGAGTTTTGACTTGAGTATCGCCTTGAGTCTCTGCATATATTCTTTCCTGATCGTGTCCTCATCTCTGGTGTTTTATATCTCCTCCTTCCATTATTCCCAGGTATTTGTATCCTGTCATCATTATTATTATTATTATATCTATTATTATTATTATTATTATTATTAGACAGGAAATACAGAAATGAGAGACCAGTTGTCAGAAAAGAACCAATATATAAACAAACTAATAAATAAAGGTAAATGCTGGTAAATTATAATAATATAAGTAAAATTGCTATGAATAGTAATCCATAGCATCTTCGCTTGATACTTTAATATTGACTATTTCATATCCTAGTTCGAATGCGTATCACAAATATATATATTCTTATTTTTGGTTTTAATCAAGGACACTTAATCCACGGAATTATTTAAAGTGAATCGGTCAAGTCACAAAATCATTTATCATTCTTAGTTAGTTCACGTGCTATACGTTTATTCATTAAAGTATACCTTTAAAACCTCAATCGTCAGTTAAAATAATTTAGAATATTTCGCTTTGCAAAACCAGGTTGTAAAACTATTTTCGTGCATGAAAATGAATTATGTTGTTATGTTAGCAATGTTTCTGGTACTTGGTTGACTGGAAACATTAAATGAATACATTTTGCCTAATATCTAAAATAAGTTACCGAGGCTGAGATATTCCACAGTCCTACATCTTGCTATAATGGGGCGTAACGTCGGTCCGTCCGTCTGTCACTCAAACACGGCCAAACGGCTGGAACGATGGGGATGAAACTTGGTAGGAATATAGTGGGGACCCCTAAGATGGTTTATAATGGGGTTTCATCCTACCTTCCCCCCGCCCCTCCCAAGTGGGTGGGGGTGAGAAGAGATTCCCTGAAACGGAGATGGTCCTGTCGGTGAAACGAGGCTGGTTACGCCCGTAGACTTAGTTACTTTACTAATCTTCATACATAATTTCTGTATACATATGTTTGCTAGTAAACTGAATATATAGGAAATGGTACAGAATGTCCACTATTAAGTTTATTTTGTAGGAGAACGCAATCAAAAGCGTAGAAAATCAGTATTGTACATCATTATCAACAGCACAAGAGTACATAAAAAAAGAATAAGTGAAATGTTGATCACTGAAGCATTCACCCAGAGAGGATAAAAGGACGAAGTATTTTTCAAAAAACATAACCGCAATACGAGGAGCACTACTCTGGGGTTATCAGATGCAAGGAACCAACGACCGAAATAACAAGAGAATGAGAAGCACTACTTCGTGTAATAGGATGCTCGAACAAAACAAGTGAATAACCAGAGCATGAGAAGCATTACTCGCTGGAATACAAAGGTAAGAATATAATGAGGAAAATAACCAGGCCATTGAGAGCTATCACAGTAGTACATTAGATCATATATATATATATATATATATATATATATATATATATATATATATATATATCATATATATATACATATACATCATCTAATGTATATTATGCATGTATATCATATATATATATATATATATATATATATATATATATATATATATATATATATATATATATATATATAATATACATGCATACAAGCATATATATGTATATATATATATATATTATATATATAAATATGTATGTATATATCTATGTAAGTATATAAGCATACATACATACCAGCAATAAGTCACCAAACAGCACGTGACAAATATGTGCGTAAGTAGCCACATGAAAGGTGAAAAATTAAAGATCTGGTACCAAGCGCTTTCGTGTATTGCGTACACTTCTTCGGGGTACAAAGTAAAATAAATATATAGAAATATAAAACAAGAAAATTTCACAAAACCAAGATCAAAGCCATTAACAAGCAAATTATCGTTACAAATTGTCACTACCAAAAAAGTAAGCTTACTTTAAAAGTGCTTAAGAACTGAAACTGCAGTTAGTATAACAGGCTGTTGCTAAAAGGTGACATTGTATTTCCCTACAATTTTATAAACAAGGTAACTATCTAATTTAAGAAGACCTGAACTCAGATTCGTAAGTTGAGTATTTCAACGATCAACTTATGCATCTGAGTTCAGGTCTTTTTAAATAAGACAGTTACCTTGTTTATAAAATTGTAGGGAGAAACAATGTCACCTTTTAGCAACAGCCTGTTATACTAACTGCAGTTTCAGTTCTTAAGCACTTTTAAAGTATTCTTACTTGTTTGGTAGTGACATTTTGTAACGAAAATTTGCTTGTTAATGGCTTTGATCTTTGTTCTGTGAGATTTTCTTGTTTTATGTTTCTATCTATTTATTTTACTGTGTACCCCGAAGAAATGTACGCAATACACGAAAGCGCTTGGTACCAGGTCTTTAATTTTTCACCTTTCATGTGGCTACTTACATACATACATACAAAGGAGGGGACTTAGCATTATTGCAATGCCACGGCTTGAATTAACATATAAATCTAACTCTAGGGTCGATGCATTATCATATCATGATAGAAATTAACATAGAAATTAATATATTATTATAACCATGACTTCGGTCATTCGACAAGTGATTATACGAACATGTTATTTTAGCCTTTGAGGATTAACAGATGAAGTTCATCCTTAGTCCCTACACAATTCTCTCTCTCTCTCTCTCTCTCTCTCTCTCTCTCTCTCTCTCTCTCTCATTACTACTCATAGATGATTGCTTATCTTTGGAATAACTCCACACCCCCTGAGAGGCCTACAATGCATTTTCATAGAATAACGAAAATAATTTCTGTTTTTTTTTATAGACTTCAAATTGAATGTGAGAAAAAACTTTTCTCACTGTCTCCCTCTCTCTTTATTTCTACTCATAGATGATTGCTTATCTTTGGAATAACACCCGCCCCCTACCCCCGAGAGGCCAAAAGTACATTTTCATATACTAACGAAAATATTTTTTTTTCTTTTTTTTCTTTTTTTTTTTAATGATTTCAAATTGAATGCGAGAAAAAAAGTTCTCTCTCTGTCTCCCTCTCTCTTCATTTCTACTCATGGATAGCTACTTATCTTTGGAATACATACTCCCCGTCTCTCTCTCACTCTCTCTCTCTCTCTCTCAGCGGCTGGAAATCCTTTTCCGAATTTCTCAAATGGATTTTGACCTGTTCGTTATCTCTCCTTGTTGTAACTAATCCCGAAAGTGTCATCGCCGTGAAATGAAGTGGTGCCTTCTTTTCTCTCTTTTGGGAAATTACAGAAGAAAGCGAGGACGAGTGGAAGACGATAAAAAAGATACTAAAAAAAAAGGGATCCATTGTGACACAGGATGAAAAATTTTTTAAAGTTTATTCTTGCGTTGTTCGTAAAAAAATTTTGTGTTCATTTCATTCCGAATCCTACAGGGTCCACTGACTTGAAATTCAAGCTTCCAAAGAATATTATGGTGTTCGTTTCAAGGTTATAGGAAATGCAGGAAGCGAGCAGTTATTAGAAAAAAATATTAATAAACGTATAGATAATCAAATATAAATAAGTTTTTGAAATACAAAGGGTTTTGTACTTCACTTCACATAGTCTTACTTCTTAAATGAACACCATATTCTTTGGAAGTTTGAATTTCAAGTCAATGGCTCCTGTGGGTTTGTTCCGTAGGAATATGTTTCATCTTCTGAATATATATATATATATATATATATATATATATATATATATATATATATATATATATATATATATATAGTATATATATATATATATATATATAATATATATATAGTATATATATATATATAATTGTAATAGCCTCAATGCCCTCATAACTTCCCGAATTTTTCGCGCTATTTGGGTACGCTTGTCACTACAAAGCCTTTGGATCAAAGTGCAAGAAATATGAAGCAATTATGATATCCGATAGTGGGAAACAAACATTAAATGCGTATTACGATGAGAATCACGAAGTACACTATACGCATTTGGATATAAAAAAAAAAATACGGGAAACATTACACTCACGTATGTGCAAAATAACAAATATAAGCATGGCGTTCGTCGAAGCCGAAATAGGGCAAAAACAGTACTTGTATTTGCAATGGAAAAATGAACAATTGGCAAAAATGAAAGTACTTTGAATCCCCAGTGGACATAAATTACTTTTCTATTTATATTTCGGTGAAACAGAAGATTTAACATCTATTTACAAGCATATATTAATGGCCAGTCTTTTATCAGAGGAGGAAGAATATTCTGCAGGTTTGAGAGCACTGCAATATGAATATTTGTAGGATAAAATAAATAAATAAGACAAAACTTCGTACAACTGGCATTGCGCTGCCATGTGGCTACATCACCCAATTGCATGTATCACAGAAGGCAATGCTACCGCAGCTGGGGAGAATTACAATTGCTTTCACGCGCTCTCGAGTAGCTGTGAATTAACCATTAAAGACGTGAACCTCCCTCTCTCTCTCTCTCTCTCTCTCTCTCTCTCTCTCTCTCTCTCTCTCTGCCTCTCTTGTGTTCTCTATATAGTAAATAGTAAGTTCCACACATGAACCATTTCCCAAGTCTCTCTCTCTCTCTCTCTCTCTCTCTCTCTCTCTCTCTCTATGTATTCTCTAGCTCTCTTGTATTCTCTGTAAAGTAAATAAGTTTTTAAGTGAATAAACAGAGATACATAATAAGCAGATTAAGTTCCAGCCATGAACCATTTCCCTCTCTCTCTCTCTCTCTCTCTCCTTATAGGAAATAGTTTTCTATGTGAATGAACAAAGATACGTAATAGGAAAATAAAGTTCCAGATATGAACCATTTCCCAAGTTTCTCTCTCTCTCTCTCTCCTCCTTATAGAAAACAAGTTTCTAGGTGAATGAACAAAGAACTATTCTCAAATCTCTCTCTCTCTCTCTCTTTCTCTCTCTCTCTCCTTATAAAAAAAAGTTTCTAAGTGAATGAACAAAGATACGTAATAGGAAAATTAAGGTCCAGATATCAACTTTTTCTCAAATTTCTCTCTCTCTCTCTCTCTCTCTCTCTCTCTCTCTCTCTCTCAAGAGTAATGAACTTTTCATTTGAGTACACAGGTATTATTGAAAACTCAATAATGATTGGATTTTGCATAGAGAATTCTAAGGGATAAACTGAAGTTATAAAATATAGGCCCTATCTATAGATTAATTCACGAGATTACATTAAAAACAATTTCACGATTGCAGTGTCATATAAATTATAATTAGTCATGAACCGAAGCTCTGTCAGACGTGGTGCGTTTTAAGCCCTTTATGGTAAGTAGCATTACATTTAAAACCGCCACTGAAATGGTAGAAAATAATGGAGCCATTTCCATACAGACGTGTTTCCTCTCGTCCTTTGTGGATTGGGGTCAATTAGCTCGGAGCCATGATATGTAAATTTAGATTCTGTGGTCTTTGAATGCAACCAGATTGGATGTAGTATTAATGACTTGGCTTTGGGAAGGGTAAATACACACACACACACACACACACAAGTCTAATTAAAAAAAAAATCTATAAACATACTGGAGGAATCATTATTCTAGTTCTATTCTTATTCAAAGAATATTTTTTTCTATGTAACGTTATGTAACTATAGTAGATTCACATCAACCGTGCATTTGATGTCTAGGCCAATCCCTTATGACGCTCCTGATTGGCTGTTGAGAAGCCAATCGCAGGGCTGGAAACTCGTAGTCTCTCTCGAGAATTCACAAAGGCAGGATATATGTTCCACCTCTCCTGAAAGATGTATCCCTCAGGAGAGGTGGTACATACGTCCTGCCTATGTGAACTCTCTCGAGAGAATGAGACTTTCCATTCCTGTGATTGGCTTATCAACAGCCAATCAGGAGCGTCATAAGGGACTGGCCTAGACATCAAATGCACGGTTGATGTGAATCTACTATTGTAGCTATCAATGCTTCTGTCCCTTATTCCTTGTGTCCCTTTCTGTAAATTGGCCACCAACCTTTTCCTTTGTCTCCCTTCTATAATCTTTTCCTCTCCTGTTCCAGCTGGCCAGCCTTTGTCATTTGTTTCTATCGGAAACCAGCATACATGGAATAAATCCATCCGTTAAGTGCTGCTCCGACTACCTGCCAACTAATTCTCAGATTTCTAAGACTGCGAAAGGACGTAGATTTAAAAGACTGATAACTAGCTCCCTGAATTTGTGTGATAGAGAATTGATATCTGTCTAAATAAGTCTTTGACTGAGGTTGATAATATAAAAGCTGATCGTTGCTTAAAAAAAACTTTACCACATTCTTCATAGTTTATGATAAACGATAACCATACAGATAATTTTTTTCATTTTTTCACTACTTCACATACTCGTGTCGTCTTTGAATTCGTGTATTAAATGATCTCTGCTGTTCGTTCAAACTTTATTTAGCTGTTTACAAATCAAAACGGTCCTACTAAACTGAGCTGAGCTCAAGAGGCTTACATCAATACTGATCTTTGTACAATTCCCTCTTGGTCATATATTTCCTATGTAAGCATAAAACTGATCTAGTTACAATTCTGTCTAGCTCATACATTTCCTAAGTAAACATAAAATTGATCTATTTACAATTCCCTGTTGATTACACATTTATTAAGTAAACATGAAACTGATCTATTTATAACTCGCTCTTGATCATACATTTCCTAAGTAAACATAAAATTTATTTATTTACAATTCGATGTAGATCAAACATTTGTTAAGTAAACATGAAATTGATCTATTTACAATTCCCTGCTGGCCGTACATTTACTAAGTAAATATAAAATTGACCTATTTACAATTCCCTGTTGATCATGCATTTCCTAAGTAAACATAAAACTGATCTATTTACAATTACCTATTGATCATACGTTTCCTAAGTAAACATAAAATCGATTTATTTACAATTTCCTGCTGATCATACATTTCCTAAGTAAACATAAAACTTATCTATTTACAATTCCCTGTTGATCATACGTTTCCTAAGTAAACATAAAATCGATCTATTTCCCATTCCCTGCTGATCATACGTTTCCTAAGTAAACATAAAATCGATCTATTTCCCATTCCCTGCTGATCATACATTTCTTAAGTAAACATAAAATAGATCTATTTACAATTCCCTGTTGATCATACATTTGATAAGTAAACATGAAATTGCTCTATTTATAAATCGCTCTTGATCATACATTTCCTAAGTAAACATAAAATCGTTCTATCTACAATTCTCTGTTGACCATACGTTTCCTAAGTAAACATAAAATCGATCTATTTAACAAATCGCTCTATGATCCCTTGACCTACTGTAAACACCAAAGGAAAGATTTCCCAAAGGACTAGAAGAGGAAAGGATTAAAAAAAGTTACTAACCTTCTGTTTCCAGCATCACCGAAGATGTCCCGCGATGCACGGGACGTTCCTCCTCTTCCAGACAAACGCCAGACGCCGCTGAATTGAATTCTTATCTGGGAAGACGGTAGACTCTGGCGAGTGTCGTACAAGATGCAGAGACCTGTGGAAGTTAGAGAGCGTTTGATTATCATTATTGTTCTTAATATTATTTATATAATTATCATTATTATAATATTATTATTATTGGAGCAACAATCCACAGTCATGTATGCTACAATGAGTAATTTATTATTATTATTATTATTATTATTATTATTATTATTATTATTATTATTATTATTATTATTATTATTATTATTATTATTATTATTATTATTTAACAACAAGTTGGAGAGTATTTCCTGGAAAAAGAACACCAAAATCGTCGGGAATAAACTGAGATAGTTTTTGATTTCTTTCAAACAATAAAATTTGTATTTTCATGTCTTTCAGTTTCACGTAGAAGCGAAAAATGGGTTACTTTTGTCTTACATCTTCGCATACAAATATACAAAATTATTTGTACATTTGATATTTAATACTTTAGTGATGGAACTACAGTAGAATAATAATGAAAAAAAAAATTGTGCTTCATAGAAAACGGGACTAATGGACTCGGGCGTACAAAGAAGTCTCCTAAAAAAATGGCCACATACATCAAGGGAAGAAAAGAACAAACAAAAGATTTTCTCAGCATTTTCCCTCCATTCTGGTGCTCTTCCAGATGTAATAAACTATTCCAGGGGAGAAATATGGCCTTCTAGGAAAGTTTCTTCATTTGCAAACTGGAAGCAAGATTTGACAAGGAATTATGCCGGATTTACATCTCTGTTTCTCTACGAAGTTGTTTTTTAATCCTCTCGTCTTCTTTTACCCGATTATGATGTCCCTGGCGAGAGAGAGAGAGAGAGAAAGAGAGATGAGGAGAGAGAGAGGAGAGAGAGAGCGAGAGAGAGAGAGAGAGAGAGATTGATATCAATAAATTCCACTCCAGAGAGAGAGAGAGAGAGAGAGAGAGAGAGAGAGAGAGAGAGAGAGAGAGAGAGAAATTACTGTAAAATTTCACTTCATATTCGGGTTTTACGGGCTGCTCTATGAGTAAGAGCCCGTGCTGGCATAAGGCCAGCTTAATTAAACACAGCAAACAACCCATGAGAGAGAGAGAGAGAGAGAGAGAGAGAGAGAATCATTTGAAATCTCTCACAACTTGGACGCTAATGGGGAAACTTTGATGACGGTATGGGCAATCATTGTCTGAAACCCTCTGTGGATATAATTTACAAATTAGATACTGCATAGTGGATCAATTTGCCCTTATCCAGATCCAATGTTGTGTGATCTGCCACGTTTACCTTATTTACGTGAATGAGATGTAACAGACGTACGATAATTCAACTCTTGAATCACTCGATTCATCAAATGCAAAGGGAACATTAGCGTGATGAAAACTCGATGCTAAATGATCACGGAGGATCCGCTCTCGCACATAAATTGTTTTCTGCATTTAATGTTTAATAATTCATATCTAATTTTCTGCACAAGGCAATATCATTTACTGTAATTCAACTGCTGAATAACATGATTCATATGCTTGATTTTGTAATAATTCTTATGCTCGATTTTGTAATGATTACACAAAGGGTTTGATTTCACAAAAGATCGCTGGCTATGCATTTCATGTAATATGATATTCAGCTGTAATATTCCAGCTCTAGCTGTGCAGCTATTCGTTACCTGAAGACTGACTGGCCTTAAAACATGCATACATGAGGCTATATGTTCCATGTATTCTAATATTCAGATAAAATATGGCTGTTCTAACTGTACAACTAAATTACCTAAACATCGGCTGGCCTTAAAGCATAAGTATATATGCAGAGTTCAGAACAAGATGGTAAAGGGCAGAGTTTATGAGCACTTATGAAGAAATAGAAGGTAACTCAATGT
>NC_061090.1:38253928-38266428 GCF_015104395.2 Macrobrachium nipponense
ACTACTTCACTTTTAACTAGCTTTCGAACAACTTTTCGTCCATTACACAGTTCCAGACAACACCTATAGCCAATGAAACGGCCTTTTCCAATGGTTTAAAACAAGGGAAAATTTGCCTTGGGCGGGTCCAACGTTCTATTTTGCGCTCACACTTATTCTCTGCATCCTAAGCTACACGATTACGTTCGCGATGAATAGATCATCCCAGCACGAGTCCTTCGCCAGCAAAGTAGAGTTGAATATCCTTCGGGTCGTAATTGTCGGAAGTATGTCCCTTTTGTAGTCAAATTCCGACAGCCGCTGGAGCGTTCCGCATGAAAACGAGATTAACGACGAGATACGGTGTCGTCGAAGAAGTCCATGAAATTCCTTTCACATTGTAGGCGGTTGTTACTTGACTGTAGTCGTCCGCTGCGACGAACGATTTTTTGAAGTTGCGATGTGAAACTCTCGTACTGCAGGATACTGTAAACCAGGTTCCATTAATCAGCCTGCAAGTGAAATTATACTTGTCACAAGGGCAAAGTAAATTCAGACGACATCCAAAATACAGGGGAGGGAAGAGAGCTATTTAGACCAGACTTAACCCACATGAATTCGCTGATATTTTGGAATTCAAAAGAGTCCGCTGTACAAACTTTTATCCTGGCATTAACAATGAGTGAACTTATCCAGGTCTATGATGACTCGTAAAAATATCCATAATTATAAAAAATTAAATCGATATCAATACTAATCTCAAAGAAAATTCGATATTACTGGTAGTAAGTTACTAGACAAAGAAGAATGAAAATGGAAAATGGAGCTATTTGTAAGATTGCCAGGCAGCATAAGAGTCAAAGAGAATATTAATCATGATTCTATGTGCCCTAACAAAAGTTTCATATTCAATTTTCTCGTGCGCATCCTCTGAGGTTAATTTTTTTAAAAACTTTATTAATAGGTAGGAGATGCAGCGAAAAAAACCCACTATGTAACTAATTTCTATATAAACTTTGGGTTTTTCAAGAAAATGTGACATTTTCCCATGAATGTTTTACTTGAATTGTAATAGGCTAATGTTGCAAGTAAATATTTCAATATATACATATCTTGATACTTCTAAATGTCTATGAGGTTCAGAAAAAAATTTATTCATTTTGTTGTTATAGAAATTCTATTTGCTATTTTGTTATTAATTTTAAAATGATTGCAACTCCTTAGCTAAAGTTGCCATTGCGCATACGGCGGGGATAGACATTTTGTACCTAACGTCTGCCTTGCCCATGAGAAGTTCGGGCTACGCATTCCTTTCTCCAGTCAATCTGTTTTGCAAGCAGAGACGACACACGATGAAGCCTGTGTAAGCAGATTATTGAGGTTAAAAGGAACAATGCTGATACGGCAATGATGACGTCGTCACTTGGCAGGAGATTGCTCTCAGCCAGCTAAGAGTTACGTTACTTGCTGTAAGAGATAAGACTTAGTATTTTCAAATGATATTTTAGTGTTTTAATTCTCCACCCGCATGAGAAGAATGTCTGAAAAAAAAAAAACAGTACCAAAATTGAACAATATATTAGTTTCATGTTGGAAAATCTGCATAATTGTAATTATGTTAAATTAAATATTCCTTATTCAAAACTATATGAAAAAGGTTTCCATACAAATTCTATATATATTATTAGCCCTGTATAAGAGTTCATATAGGATTATTCCATAGATACATTTTCACTTCTAGACTTCCTGATTTTAAAATCTCTTTTATTTTATTTATTTATTTTATTTTGATTATTAGTTTATTTATTTATTTATTTATTTAATTTTTTTTTTCATTGACTACGAATATAAATCACCGGGACAGACAATATGTCAGTAGGTTTTGGATATGTGTTTGAACTTTTAGCTTATTTGTCATTACTAAAGCGTTAAGTTAGAGTTCAAATCTTTACGCATATATATTTGGTTTACGTTTTGCTTATTGATTTATCGTGATTCCTTTTTTATTATAATTTGTAACCCCTCCGACTTCTTACGGAGTGTATTATATTGACTCCACTTGTATCCATATTTATTTATTTTTTTTTATATTTATTTATTTATATATATTTGATAAATTAATGGTTGGCTTGAATATGTGGAAAAGTGTTCTAGCGGCGTACCGTATAAGGCTACTTGCGGCATTAATTCTATAGATACAAGATATAACTGATAAAGGTATTTAAAACCGCGAGAACCGCTATAATCCAGTTTGGATCCAATATCACGAGTTGTAACTCGTAAGACATTGACACTTTTTTTTATTTATCTCTTATTCTACCAAACCGATTGACTCTGGGTGATAAAATATATTATTGGTTTTCTTAATGGAAAGGAATTCACACAACGTGTTAAGGAGATTATTATTGATTTACACCACCCGAGTCAGATTATCATGTGTTGAATTCATGTTTACTGATTTAGCACTCATAAATATTCCTAACGCACTCAATTGCGGTGTGGTTTTTTAGTGCTATTAATTCTATATAACGTGTCAAGGAAACTATTAACACTAAGGAAGTTTTTGTTTATTCCCTCTGTCAGACTCGTAATTCTGTTAATAATTCTACGTATATTCTTTCAAGGATTGATTTGGCACAGGATAGGCCCTTAACTGACAGGTGTCTTAGTGTATCCCTTGTTTTCATGACACGTGTTACAATTAGTTATGTGCTTTTTATATCTGTAAGCATTGTAGGCCAGGTAAAATAGTGATTTGGCTTTCTGTGACATAATAGGAAACCCTGGATGACGAATGCAACAGTTTAGGACGATTGGTATGAAAGAGATTATTACTACTACCTGGTCGTTAGTCACCTGCTGTTGTTCTTCGGGTTTCCTCGTCACAGACCTACATATAATATTACATTTGATTACATTATTCTGATACACATACTTTAAATATACTTTTGCTTTAGGGTTTCTGCTTAAAAGTGTGTATTGTTTTTGCTTAGCCGCTGACCCTGTTTCCGTTTCGAAGTGTTTATTGTTTGGGTTATGTCTGTTGACGCTTGCTTTGTTCAGTTCGTAACAGTTCTGCGCTCCGACCCAGATATTCAATGCTCGCGATCTCTTGGGTTAAGGAATTTTCTTCGTTTTTAGATACGGTTTTTAACAATTAGGTACGGATGTTTCTATATCTTTTAGTCAATTAATGGTTCTTTGCTGTATGGTGCGGGATTGCGGGATAATGCGTCAGCTATGATATTTGCTTTCCCAGGTAGATATCTTATCTTGGCTCCAATAACCTGAATGATCATTTGTCACCGAGTTCCTTTTGGACTGTGATTAAAGCCTTTGAAAAACTCGGTATAGGACTCATGTTCAATAAGGACTTTATCAGGATAGCCATAGATTATGAACTTAAAATATACTAGTGAGTTAAAGATACCTAGCCCTTCCTTGCCTATTACTGTATATTTACTTTCAGAGGGCTTTAGTTTACGAAAATGAAAAAAAGCTATAGGAAAGAACTGTTTATCATATTGCTGAAGTAGTATCCCTCTTACCCCTTGGTCTGAGGCGTCTGTTGCAATAAAAAAAATTCCTTATTTAAATCAGGGATTTTTAAGTTAGGTAAGCTGCATTTTCCGCTTTTAAGATATCGAATGCTGTTGATGCTTTTCAGACCATAATAAATCTACGCTCTTCTTCGTAAGAATCTGTTAAAGGAGCTGTCATGATTGAAGAGTTACATATTTGCAATACGATTGTAATACCCACTACAGCGCAAAAGTGCTGTATCCACCCTTTTACGTTAATAGGTACCGGAAGTTATGAATAGCCGACACCTTACCACGGACTACTTTAGACCTGACGTACACATAAAACCTAGATAAACATGTTCGGTTTTTAAAAACTCACATTTAGATATTTTACTCTGAGATTATTTGTCTTTGTCTCTGTAGCACTAGCTCTACTTTATGTGAATGTACTTCTAAGGTATTAGAAATTATTACAAGATCATCCATATAGGCATGTAGGTTATCCCCTAAAAGTCTCCAAACAACTATATTGTAATTTGGGCGCAACGTAAGCCGGAGGCATACGTAAAATTGATAATGGTCCCCTGGGTTGTGCTGAAAACGGTGTATGAGGTACAATCACTTAGGTAATGGTATCTGGTAAAAGCATTTAAGTAAGTCCAAGTTGGTGAAAAAAAAATTTATTCTAACCTAACAGAGATAAGATGTCGTCGTACATCGCACTGGAAATTATCGGGAGTCGTTTCCTTGTTTAAGCGACAGTAATCTGCGCAGATACGCCAAGTCCGATCTTTTATGGCATGACGTTGAGGGAAAAATTATATATGGGCTTATTGATTTTCTAATGGCTCCTATTACTAACATTTTTCAACTTCGTCATTTATCTCTATTTTAAAATTTCATTGAGAATCTATACGAAGGTACGTGAATAGCTTTATGTTTGTCCTTAGACCGTGTTTTGTTTTCAATGACATCCGTTTTTCTCCCAGAGATCACTCGCTAGTGGAGAAACTTCCTGGTATTCAGGTAAAAGATAAAAAAAAAATTCTGCTGAATCACTCTGCTTGAATGACTTTACGGATATTACTTTAGATAGATTATCAGAGAGATTCATCCACGACCGGTTGGGCGTGATTAAAAATTAGCAACAATAAAAAATGCGATATTTATAACTTCCGTATCCACGATATGTATACTTTTAGAGCTTTGTTCGCGGAAATCGTTATATTTCAGAGTGTCGGGAAGGATTAAAATTTCATTTCCCAGCAAAGTCTTTTTACACGCACTAAGACATTCGAGGGTGCATGCTTCTCGAGATTTTGCGTGCAAAGTACGACTGCGGTTGTGGGAGAATTCTGATGGGTCATTTGAACAATGTTACGATTTATGAGACAAATGTATAGTTCCTTTATATAAGTTATTATTTGATTAACTGTCTCATTTTTGTTCAAACCGGATTTTACTATGTTTTGAAGGTTTATAGGATTTTCCTTTGATAAACAGCCTTATTTTGCAGGATGTAAGATAATATTTTGTATACCCCTAGATGGATCTTACAATTACACTAGATACAGATCAATGTTTTTTATAACTATAGAGGTATCTGTAAGCGCTCGCTTATCCGGACTTCTCATTAGGGAAGTTCGAACAACAGACGGTGAGTCCGTAAATACAGGATAATACGTGTACTAATGAAATAAATCAAGATATTCTAATTTTTACGGCGCGTACAGTTGGGCTTAATCAAACCAGTATTTATTATAACTTAATGTATTAAAATTAAAAACGAAAACCTGCTCTGATTACTTATACGGTCGTGTGTTTCATAGGAAAAATCCTTTTTAATTCAAAAAAATATTGGTATGAACCAACATCGCTTTTCCCCACTCTGCTAGAGTCGCTTATTGTGTGGAATTTGCTTTGCTTTGAACACTTCGGCAGTTTTTTGACTGACCTTGACCGCTTGACTAGGTGACCCAGTCACCGAGTTTGCTTGTTTGATTCTGAACGGGCTACTGTTTCTATTTCTTTTTGTAATAATTGGGATCCTTCTCTTTATTACCATCGGCAACGTATTGTGTGTTTTTAGCATTATGTTGCTGGTTACGTATAAAGAAATGAATGACGAACTATTAGGAACTGAGCGATTACTAATAAGACAAGTTATCACTACTGCATTTGAAATAGTGAGGGATCCTGGTCAGCGCATTTAGCCTGATGAAAGTTTTTTACAGACATGTTATTCCTTGCAATCCAGCCATATTTTTAAAGTTAAGTTGAGTCATTGAGGTTCGATATTTTATATAACTCAAAAAACTCAAGGCTAAAACTGCGATCGGGACTTGCAAAGGAGCATTTATTGTCATGACCCGAAATAGTGTTACCTCTAATTTATATAGATTTGTACGGGTGTTCCACTTGTTTTTGTGTGTTTTCTAATCACTACGGGTGCTTAACGACCCTATCCATGCATCTGTATAAATACAGACGTCCACTGCGTAAACGCATATTCACTGTTTAATATGATTTGTTACGTAAGGGATTAATAATCACCCAAAATGATAAAGTTAACATAGTATATGATTATGATATTTCAGTAGAACTTCTGGAAACAGACACTCAAAGATAAAAACTCGCAGTAGCGAAATCTCAATGATATAGATAATTTCTGTAAAAAAGTAAGATTAAGAATGTCTCGTAACTTCAGACCACAAGGAACTAACGAAATTCGACCTGCAAATGAAAACACTCAAATTTACTCCAAACAAATGAATAAAAAATTGTACTTAGCTTGTGCTTTTGTGGGAAGTCACGGTGTTCCGATAACGACACACGGCCTTGGTCCTCCTTCTCTATTTAGCGGACGACCTGGTTTGGCTTCAGTTTCCCCCGTGCGCGTTGTTTCGATGATTCGAGCCTTGAAAATCCGATGCTGCAGACGCGTGTTCGGTTTGTTTCTTGCAGTGCCGGAAACGCTCACTAACGATGTTTTCTTGAATGATTCTAATGAGAGACGAAGCTTCCGTTGCGTTAGGAAAAGGACACGTCGGTTTTGTTTCTTGAAGTTATTCACTAACGATGATACTAAGTTGCTTGACGAATCTTGTTGTTTTCTGAAGTCGCTCACTAATGATGATACTAGGTTGCTTGAAGAATCTGCTGCTTCCGTCGTCGTTGACTTCTTATGATACATGATTTATTATTCTGATTTTTCTTCGTAGGACGTTGTAGAGTTCTTCTGGTCCGCTGGCCACCAATATTAGGGCTTGTGCCTAGTATGATAAGGCGCCCTATGAGGTAATGTTTAGACTAGCGATAATCTATACGCTAAGTCGGTTGGTATTGCACTTCCATCTTCAATGGAGTGTCTGGGGTTTTGTAGATCACTTACGAAGTCGGTATTATCTTTACGACGATGTGTTAAACTCATGGTTCGGTGAGGTTCTTGTAGAAAACACTAAGTATAAAAAATAGATATAATTTCTTCTGAAGTTTTACATGCTGAAGATCAGATATGATTGTACAAGTCTTCTAATAACGATAGCTTGATCGCTTCTGCCAATGATAATGGCTAATCCTATTCCTCTACATGATAAAGCTTAGGTAAAGAGGTACAGGTCTTCTAATGACGATCCACTAACTCTGTTCTGCCTGTCTACCATCTCTGTTACAAGTTATGAAGGAACAGACAGTAGTTCGAACATATGAACATACAATCCAAATGACATAGTTTCATACGAACACACAATCAAATGAGACACGCTACAGATCACGTAGGCCGTTTGAATAATAGGTCGGGGTAGTTGTCTCAAGCAGGGAGCTTGGACTAATGTTTATAAACAATTGAATGACTACAGGTGACGGCATGTTATCTTAGCCTACATACTTATTGTATACGTCATCTTAGCGTCTCTAGTCTGATCACATTCCTGCAAGCAATCTGGTTGACCTCTTTAGTTTTAGACTTTTATATATATGGACTAACATTCCATATTTTTATTATGTAAACACTTACATCAACTATATCTATATATAATATATATATATATATATATATTATATATATATATATATATATATATATATATATATGTATATATATATATATATATATATATATATATATATATCCATATTATACATATATATATATATATATAATATTATATAATATATATATATATATATCATATATATATATATATACACACACGTATATATACATATATATATATATATATATATATATATATATATATATATATATATATATATATATATATATCTATATATATATATATATACACACATATATATATATATATATATATATATATATATATATATATATATATATATATATATGTATGATATATATACAAATATACATCATATGAATTACAATTAATCCCCTATATACTTTTTTATATTAAACATATTTCCTAGAGTCAAAATTGCTCTCCATAAATAACCTCTCAAGACTCCTGAGAAAGCGGTACCATTTAAGATCGTTAGGAACTCCCCGAGAAACTTGCTAATTACGATGTCTGTCATTTCCCCGAAGTCATTAGAAGCTCTATAGAAAAATCAAGCTCTTATTTGAGCGTCTAATTTTCCCTTTTACCTTTTTTTCTTTAGCAAGAAATGAGAAATGGCATTATTAATGTGATCAAAGTTCCGTAGATGATCAAACGTAACCACGATTGTGCGGCGCTGTCATATCTCAGTTTTATGTCTTTTCTTTCACCCCTTTGGGATAAATGTTCTTCTGAGAATTTCGATATATCAGCATTCGGTATAATTTTTTTTTTATTATTTGTTATTTTTTTTTTTTAATTGAGTTTTCTGTTAAACACAGTAGTTAGCAGTTTGATAACATTTTACTGAGTAATAAGTAAAATAAAATCTAAGGGACTTTGATTATATAAATGCATGAAATATCATTCCTCATCGCTGTTATATTAGATTATCAAAGAATGATAGATTCTAAGAATAAGTAAAAGTTTGTTCTCCAGTCAAACATTGACGGAGTATTTTTGTGGAAAATTATTTAAAATGACAAGTAATACGAACAATATCGAAATATAACTTCCCATGCTTCCCTTTAAGATTATATTTGTAATATGCATTCTTGAAATATTTGCTCGTGCATTTTTTTTTTCATTCTTCTCAGGAAATGGAATAAAATTATTGCTGCTAACCGAAAAAGTTTCAAATGTAATTGTAAATGATGCACGGGTGGATTTGATAGCATGGCTCTTGAGGAGAAATGCAAACACTTTGCCTCTCAGATTGAAATATAATAAATAACCGTGTTTGTTTTTTCATCAAATCATCGTTTCTAATCTCAGTATTTCCCTCATTTTTCATTCGGTATTCTCAAGTAGCGATTGCTTCCTTTAAAGAGAGAGAGAGAGAGAGAGAGAGAGAGAGAGAGAGAGAGAGAGAGAGAGAGAGAGAGAGAGAATTAGATGGTTTATACAATTACTGTAAATTACCGCGTTTAACAAATTATTTAGAATACCATCTAGTGAATTATTACCTCTTGATAAATAATCCATTAATATGTGCATATGTTTCATATGCAAAGGTTTCATCTGCTGACAATATTAATAATAATAAAATAAATTCCTTCCAAATTACTCGGTTGTTTAGTGGTCACTGACAGGAACTTCACCACAGAATGTTTGGTAGTTTGGTTGTCGTGTTATACCACCGATTGGAGCTAAAACTGCGCATGCACGTTTGAGCTTGTATAATTTTGCGTCTAAATTTACAAATGCCCATTTACATGAATATACAGATCAATGTGTACTTCAATCTATCAGTTGCACCATATTTTGAAACCGAGCATGCTCGGTTGTTCTTGTGTACTCGTTTGTATAAGTTTACGAATTCCCAGTTTTATGAATACGCGTAATTTATTAGTTACTCATTTTTTAAAACTGCGTATGCGAGAGTGTGCTTGCGTAATGTTCCATTACTTTACGCATTCCCAGCAATGTGAATCTACATATCAACGTGTACCCAAGTCTATCAAAAGCATTATTTTTTTTAAAGTGCGATGCGAACTTGAATAAGAATACTTAGTTACTGAATATACATATTTCATCCGGCAACCTAACATCTGCATCATTTTATCTTTACCATTAACAAAAGCAATACTCATCAACCCCCCAATAACATTATCTTGGCTTTGGAGTCAAAGGCTCAGTTGGTATGCCACACAAGAAGGATATCTGGTTCAATTTTCCGCTCCATTCGCACGAGAAAACCATATTTTGATTAGAATTCAAATGCCTAACTATTTCCATCCACGTGATGAGAATTCTAGTCGTAATTCGGGTAGGCAATAAGAAGAAATGACTGCGGACAGCTAATTTTATTTTGTTATTGCCAGGTTTTACGATATTATGAGAAGAGAATCTGGTCCGTTTCTGAATTGTGGTACATATATGCCTATAATTTTTTCATACTGGCGTTTTAAATAAGAATTTTTCTTTTATTTTGATTCTGAAATTTATTTTAATATCGATGTGCTTTTTTTTTTACTTATGTTTTATCATTAGGGTTGCACAGACTCATTATGTTTACGTAAAGTTTCTTTCGGAAAACAAACGATGAAGCTTGAATATATCAAATATGATAGCCATTAATATTCTCTCTCTCTCTCTCTCTCTCTCTCTCTTTCTCTCTCTCTCTCTCTCTTTTACACAGATATATGCAATAATAGTTAAGGAACTATTTTCTATTCCTCTCTCTCTCTCTCTCTCTCTCTCTCTCTCTCTCTTTCTCACTAATACATACACAACAGTAGTTCAAGATATATTTGCCAAAATGATAACCATGTAAATGTGTGACGAAGTATACAACCCCCCCACCCTCTCTCTCTCTCTCTCTCTCTCTCTCTCTCTCTCTCTCTCTTTCTCGTAAAGAAAAGTCACCTCCGCAGACATCTAAATCCATTATTATATACAAGCGCCATTAAACCTTAAAATTATATCTAATTAAGAATCGGTCATTATTCGCTATTGCTCAGGGGAAGAACAATGACCTTGGTGATATATACTTGGTGAGAGACAAGTAATGATCTTGTTAAAATAATGAATATAATGAAGCGATATTATGAGGGTTTCAGACGGGAGAGATATTTACTGTTTTGACGGGAAGCGAGCGTTTTTGTTATGCCATTAAAGGTGTAAGGTTAAGGTTATAAATAATTTACATCTTAATGAATTGATCTCTATGGTCTCGGAGTAATTATCTAGAAGTTAGAATTGGAGAGAGATTTTATATAATAATAATATATATATGCATGTATATGTATACTATATAAATATACTATACGTATATATATATATATATATATATATATATATATATATATATATATATAATATTATATATATAACGCGAATACCACGGGAAATGATAGACAGGAATCCAAGCGCTTTCGTCTTTATTCCAGACATCGTCAAGGAGCTACTAAAGTACAATCGGAGAGGAAGGCCTCAGGTACAAACAAGATCAGGAATACCAGATGGTTAATTATCAAAAAGGGATAAAAATTAAAAGGGATAATCCAGGATTATCGGATATCACACGGTCACAAACTTAAACAGATTCTGACCCTAACCGAAATTACAAAGTATCTTACAGTCCAAAACATGTAAAAACTGAATATATTAATTTTGTTGCTTATATTTATCTACAACTTTTTTCATTATGAAAGCATCAAGTTTAAATAAACCAAGACTTAAATTAGAACATTTCTATTATTTGACTTGATAAAACAAGATTCAATGATATTCCTTTTAACTGTGTCATTACATGGGACTAAGGCTCTTGCTTGACTCCAGTTAATAGGATGGTCTAAATCTCTCATATGTACAAATAATGCATTCGATATTTGCCCAGTTCTCACAGAATATTGATGTTGTTTAAGACGCTGTGGAAGAGATTTGCCAGTCTGTCCGTAATAGATTTTATCACACTTTTTGCAAGGAATTTCATATATGCAGCCTGGAAGATCTTTAGGAGAATTTTTGATCACTAAACTCTTGACATTAATATTACTGAAAACAACATTTATGTTAAAAAGCTTTAAAATTCTAGGAATATCTAAAAACCTTTCATCATAAGGTAATTTTTTTTAGAATGTTATGCTTACTAAATTCAAGTTTGTCATTAGTTGAATAAAATGTTTTTCTAGCTCTTTTCCATGCCACATCTACAAAGTCCTTGGTATTTAAGTTTCAATGCAATATCATAAATAGTTTAAATTTCAGCGTCAATAAACTGCGGGCTACAGACACGTAAAGCCCTTAGGAACATCCCAGAAAAAACAGAAAATTTAACATTTTGATGGTGATTGGAGTAGTAATGAACAAAAGAGGCAATATTAGTTGATTTTCGAAAGACTGAAAAGGTGAAATTTCTATCATTTCTATGGACAGTTACATCAAGAAAATTAAAATTACAATTTCTTTCTTCCTCTACAGTAAATTTTATAGAAGGGACTAAATTATTGAGATTATTAAGGAATTCCTGGAGGTTTTCGTGAACTGGCCAAATACAGAAGATATCATCCACGTATCTAAACCAAATAACTTTTTGGGGCAAAATTCTTGGTAAGAGTTTTGTCTCAAACAATTCCATGTAAATATTGCTAAGGACAGGAGATAAGGGATTACCCATGGCCATGCCAAACTTTTGTACAAAAAATTCCCCATTGAAACAAAATTTACTATCTTTGATACATAACCTTATGAGACTAATGAGATTTTCTACACTTAAGGGAATGTCATGACGCTCTAATTCCTCTTCCAAATATTCAAGTAAGTCATCTACAGGCACTTTTGTAATAAAGAGACAACATCAAAACTAACATATTAAAATCATAATTCAAATTTAAACTATTCAATTTGTTTATAAAATCAACATTGTTTTTAACATTCGTGTTAAAAATATTTCCTACCAAAGGAGTAAGAATTTTTA